>NC_073746.1:135787016-136387016 GCF_029784135.1 Toxorhynchites rutilus septentrionalis | reverse complement strand
CTCATAACATGTTTGCTTCCGAGCGGGAAGTTTTGAATGAAAGTCGGTTAATCGTTCGAATAATTCAAACAATCGAATATCTGAAATTATAATCGATTAATTTTGTATCGAATACTTCGAAATCAAGATATGAATTCATCGAATAATTGTCACTTAATGCATTTTTTGGCTAAGAATTAGACTATAATTCTTTTTTTGCAACATTTTTTATCCAACCAACTAACATCGACAACCCGATAGACCACGCGACCAGAATGACAACGTGATACGTGATTATTTCAAGGAATAAATATTCGTTCGATTAATCGAATATTGAAAGACAATTATTCGAACGAATCGAATATTGAAAAATGCCGCAACGATTAATCGATAATCGAATAAATGAAGAATTTAGACATCACTAATTGTGACGCGAACAAAGCAGAGTGATATGCCCCGCCCGTAAGACATCACCGCCAGCCAATGTAACAGGAGAGAAAGAGATGAAAACTCTGTGTATATAGTGTGTACATTAGGGTGCCAATAAATGTATGGGAAATAATCGACCTTAAAATTTAGAAAAATTACCCTATAAAAATGATAACGGTACTCAGTACTCAGTATCAAACAAAGTAGTCACCCATACAAGACAACGCACAGTGCGTTAAATGCATAGGAATGTGGGACAAAAATCATAACAGCAGAAATTAGCCATTGTAACACTTCGTTGTGATGGAAAAGATTCCTCATAAGCATCAGAACTACTGTTTGCATAAGTGTCTCATGTTATTTGAATAATCGCACAAGTTTCTCAGGCGACAAAATCTTTGTTCTTTTAAAGCGAAAAGTTCTGATAATCTCGGACTACCGAAATCATTATTTGAGTAACTACTGGTCTAAATGATGTTGAAGTAGTTGTTTTTTAAGAGCAAAATAATTGTTTGCATAAAAAAAACCTTTGTTAGAAGAGAAGAGTGCTGATCTTTTCGGATACACATTGCTGGCATTAATTACACATTTATTTCATTAATGGCAAAAGTGTCTCATATTTAACGGATAATAAAACCACAATTATGTGTTGATTATACTTCATATGATTTACTCTTGGAGACTGTTTCGAAAGATTTCACGCGAAGACGAATTATAAAACATATTTTTTATATAAAACACCACATCAAAACACATAGTTGAGTTAACACATATACATAGTTTACAAAAAAATAAAAACAATGTTTATTTTTCATAATCTTGTATTTATCACTGCTTTTTCAAGGAAAAATAATTCCGACCAGTACGACACCCATGCCCAAATTTAATACGACCGCAATGGGTTAAAGGAAATCGGGTTTTTCAAAAAAAACATTGCTGATGCCAAATGTCTTCAAATTGCATGAAACGATTCAGTCCGATTCTATAAGACATTTGGCATCAATTTTGTTTAAACCCCGATTTCCGGTGATTTTTCGGTTTAAAAAAAAGTCAAATTTTAACGTCTGCGACTTTAGTATATAAAGTCCGATTGAGCTAATACTTCGCATTGTATATTTTATCGTGTAAATCAACATTTTGCACAAAGTTCCATATGAAAAATCGAGATAACTTTTTTCATTGGCACCCTAAACCATACGTTTTGCCTCGTGTAGATTTTTGACAATTTTTTTTGACACTCTACGAAGAAGATAACGATTTATTAAGAGTTTTTAAACGCATATTACTCAAAATGGTTATTGCGACATGTATTGTGTTATATATCATTAGACAGGAAATTTGTCCAGTATTTTTTTTTTGCTTAAAACATGAACAGTGAATATAGTAAATAAAGTTAACAATTTGACGGTTTGAATGGGTACGTTTTCTTGCGATTGCACTAACCACTCGCTCTCCTCCCCGACGCAACGAGCAATATGATTGTCTAGATTCGGGCGTTAGCTCACAATGTGAGTTGATGCGTATAATGAGGGTGATTTTTAGATTTTCAAAAAACTCTAACTTTGACCACTTTGCGCCACTTGCCCTTAAGTCCGATTGAGCTGATATTTTGCATAGGGTATTTTTTCGAAGTGGTGAACATTTTCATTGGCACCCTAGTGTACATATTAGCCTTTAATTGCATTCTTTTTGCTTTATGCTGACTTCATTTCCAACCACCATTGATTAAAGATTAATTCGTGTATTTAACCGTGTGAATGAAAACTGTATAAAAACCAAATCTAGTAGCTAGTTCTTTAAACAACAAATCATCATCCCGATTCCACCGGAGAACCAGTATCCGTACAGAAAGAAGTAACGAGAAAGAACTACAGTCCGCTTGTGATCGAGGTGTTTCTGTTGACGTGCTTGTGGAACCAATCCGTCCTTTCAAAGGACATGAAAGTTTTCCACAAGTGCCTAAGCGGAACGCTCGCCCTCCCACCATAATCTGGCACGGCTTTCACATCGGTCCTTCGAACCGGATCGAATCGGATGAGCATGCTGAAAAAGACTAGTAAAGTGAATTCAGCAAACAAGACATTTGTGCAAACCATGAAAGACTTAGTTACACTTGGTAAAGCGTAATAGTACTGAAGAACTAATAATCGTGATAGAAAAGTGAAAGAAAGTGACAATTTGAAAATGCCTATCGACCACACACCGAAGGAGTCGGTAGCTGACCCGGAGCAGTTGAAAATGCTCATCCACCACCGAGGTCTGGTGAAAGGAAGAATGACGAGAATAAACCATAGCTTACAAGCAGTCGAGGGTGATTCGTCGAAGATAAGTGCTTCATTGATAAAGGTGTACTTGAAGAAGCTATGCATTATGCTGAATATAGCGAATTGCACCGTGAAGTGTTAGCCATCACTCCGCCAGCGAAGATGGACGAGCAAGATGATAAATTCAACGTTTTCGATGCTCTACCGAAACGCTCGATCGCTTGGAACATCTCTTGGAGCTAGTGGGGCGCAACAGGTGATCGTGCAGCAGCAAGCCCTTACGGCACCGATACTCTTGTTTGATGCCCTAAATTGAAAGCCATGTTTGATGACTTGGTTGTGCGAGGGGGTAATTCCGATGCACTCAAGTTACACCACATAGATAAAGCCTTAGTTAGTGATGTAACCAATTTGATTTGAATGCCAAGATGATTCGTGATAACAACTTCACGGAGAAAACTGAAATGGTCGTTTTTTCTAGGAAGCACGAACCCGCCCAATTCCAGCTTCACCTATCCGGCAAAACGATCAAGCACTCGATGTTTTTCAAATACCTTGGAGTATATTTTGACTCTAAATGTACCTGGGGAATACACATTGCGTATTTGAAACAGAAATGCCAGCAAAGAATCAATTTTCTCCAAACAATAACCGGAACATGGTGGGGTGCCCATCCAGGAGACCTCATTCAGTTATACAAAACAACGATATTATCAGTGTTAGAATATGGCAGTTTTTGCTTCCGATCAGCTGCCAGGATTCATATTCTCAAGCTGGAGAGAATACAATATCGTTGCTTGCGTATAGCCATGGGGTGTTTGCATTCGACACATACGATGAGTCTCGAAGTTTTGGCAGGAGCTTACTCTTCGGTTCACAGAATTATCCTACAGATTTCTCATCCGTTGCAAGATCATGAATCCATTGGTGATTGATAACTTCGAAAATCTACTCCAACTGATTCCTCAGTCAAGTTTTATGTCTTTATACCATGAGTACCTTACCCACGACGTGCACCCTTCACCAGGCATCTCCAACCAAGTTTGCTTCCCATACTTTTGCAATTCCTCTGTCATTTTTGATCTGTCCATGCGACAAAAAATCCATGGAATTCCAGATCATCTACGGTCCGATTATATTCCGCCGATATTTTCGGCAGAATATGGGAAAGTTAGATCTGATAAAATGTTCTTTACTGACGGTTCATACATAAACGGGTCCACTGGCTTCGGCATCTTCAATGAAAAGATCCTTGTTCCGTGTATGTCGCTGAACTGGGTGCGATATATTACGCATTAGGGATCATTGAAACATTGCCCATCGACCACTATTTTATTTTTTCAGACAGATGTGTTTTTAAGAGATACTCGTAGAATGAAACGGAACATCGTTTTATGAGTTTTTTAACGTTCCGAATTGAGACATTTCAGAGAAAATTATGAATGAAAATCAACTTTTCTGTAGCTGTAAAATAATACATATTTTGCGAGTAGTAACAAAACTATGAATATAAATTAATGTCTAATTTTATATTATAATGATGAGGTTATATAGAAAATATTAGGAAAATTATTTGAACAGGTAAAGACTATTTGTTTGAGCAATCAATTACTACTAAATATTCATGTTCATTCAAACTTTTACAATTTAAAGCTGTCTTCAGTTGTTCTAATCTGAAGTAGAGGACTTTTGCACCATTGTTTTTGTTTAGTTTAATTCGCGCTAATTGCAGTAGACGTATAAAAAATTGTCGACTCATTTTCTGATGATTTTCATATGGAAATTGAAAACTATATGGCATATACATACTACACAAATAGTGTTACAGCAACTCAATGGTTAACACACATGTTACTACTCCGCATCGACAACCTATAGTCGACTGCATCAGCGACAACCCATTTGGCAGAGCACAGAGAGGACCACCATCATAGAACCCTTTTTAGATCATTGGCTTTGACAAGACGTGTTTTGGGACAATGGCTTTCCAGAAGTTTTTGGTTTTTGGCTTGGCGTGGAATTTCACAATAGCTATTCCAAGAATTCAGTAGGCAGATAACAAGAGGCTATCGTAATCGATGTAGCTTTTTTGACGTAGGACTACGTCTTTCATTTCTATACCGGGGTGTAAAATCAAAGTTTCGAAAACGAAAGCGTTACGCCGGAGACCGAGATTTTGAGCGTTAATAGCTCCTAAACAACTCAACGAAATGGTATGATAAACACTTCATTTGAAAGATAAAATGTCTACGCGTTCTATACTTGTTACTTTCTGATCCTAAAACTTGTTTCAATAGTCTTAAAATTGCTTTCAAAACAGGCTATTGAAATCACCAATCGGTATATAAGCGAGCGCCGCTCGGAAATCCACTCAGTTCAAGTTGAACAGCGATTGGTGCATGTTGTCGCTGTTGTGGTGAAGCTCTTCATTTATCATGAAAGCGCGGATGAACGGTGTCACCAAGAGCCTGTTTGTGCACCTTAGGCCAGAAGGGAATCCATCAGGAGGAGAGTGATGCCACAAACGGTTCCCCGGGAAGATCTCGAAGCAGCCGCTACACACACACACACACATACACGCGCGGAATTCTTTCCGTTTGGATGCCATTCAACATCGAGAAAGATCTGGAAAATAATCTGCCAGTTCCTCTGGGAATTTAAAAATACATTCATGTGAAAGAGTTTATTTGAATGTTTTCTATCCATGTAACACTGTGACCAAAAATGTTTCAATCAAGTGCTATTAACAGATGGTTATCGAGTTAGCATTAACCACTGGTGGGCTTCCAGTATCGAGGAAAATGTGGAAATATCTAATCGTTACTGAAAATAATCTGCCAGTTCCTCTGGGAATTTAAAATTACATTCATGTGAAAGAGTTTATTTGAATGTTTTCTATCCATGTAACACTGTGACCAAATACATTTGGTTTTGTGATTTTTCAAGCAATCGCAATTAACAGGATAGCTTCTGAAGATTATTCTTCCCCATCAGTAGGATATTTCCGTATCCAATATTGTATGCGCCCGCAATCGATTATTGCTCAGTCGCCGAAAGTTCCGAGCTCAGAGAGTTCATTCCCCTCTAGTTTGCCTTCCAAATTGCCATCGTAAACCACGCCTTCTCTCGATTCAATCACACACAAAAAGTTTTTAATAAATTTTCGTGTATCGCGAAAGCCTCGTCCGCAATGAATACTGAAGCGAAATGATCAGTTGTGTTTGGTACTGGTGCAGGTGCTGGTTCTCCTTTCTGGAACAATTCTCCAAATTTGAAGTAAAACATAACTTCTTCATCCGAAATGTGACCGTTCATTCCAGCATCAACCATAATTATTTCGTTCTTCGCATTAATAGGCGCTAACAATACGATGCTGAAGAATACCTTGTACTTGAGGGGCTCAGAAGGAGAAAGGGTATAGTGATTTGATCGATTTCTCTTCATCAACTTTTTCTTTAGTTAATAACTCAACTTCAAAAACGTTTCAGTTTGAGTCTGCTATAGAATCCGATAGATGAGGTCGAATCTAATGTTTCATTCATAGCATTTGTATGTATAAATTATCGCGGTTTACATACTCTGCTAATTTATTTCTATTCAGAAACATGTCAAGAACATGTCAAACGCGATAATTTACACACAACAATGTAACGAGTAAAACATTATTTTTTCAGGGGTCTCCATACCAAAATGCCTTCTATTCCAGAAACTATAAAATATAGAAAGTTGACGTCTTCGACGAAAGTTCATATTTTAATAAGATCGAATACACTATATTGCTATCTTGACTTTAAACAAAATTAGGATTAGTTGTAATTTTTTCAAAGAAAATATTAAAAAGTTATCGTTAGAAAATTTTTTTCCCTGTAAATGTGTCCAACTTCCGATGTATGGACGACTTGTTGGAAATTGTATTTTGTCTATTCGTATCTATTTTCTTCATAATTCAAAAAAAAACATCTTTTCGAGGAAAATAAATTTTAATTTCCAAAATAATTTTTTTTTCATTTTATAGGTATTATAGTTTTTGAGTTACAATTTTTTGTAAATCTCGAAAAAGTAGTCGAATACTTTTTTGAATATTTCAGTTGCTTAAAAGACCCATGTGTTTACACCCACAACGTTTCGCTGCTAACTGAGTTGGGGCTGCCAACGGCCAGTCGAGTTGGCATGAAATTCGTCAAAAGTGTGACACGTGTTGTTAATAATCACACGATACAAATATGTAGAGTATTAGCCTCAAGTGAACCGCGGTTAATCGGGTTCATCGCTAATGTAAATAAAAAAATAATTCATCGAGAAAATAACTTCCGGCTACGTTTCTAAACCAAATGAGCCCTGTTGGATGCATGTGTCGAGAGGAAAACACACTATTCATTCAAACAGAATGGGAATCAGGGAAGGGTTCTACCGTGAACGTGACGTATTTCGTCGTTCCATAATCATCTCAAATGATTAATCTTGAGATTGATGCCCATATAAACGATGGATTAGATAATCACTGAGTGAACGACGGAGATACATTCACAGTTGAAATTTTGTTTTGACGGCTTTGCTATTATATAAATTTATACAACGCTCATTGTGATTAATTCGATGGTCTATCAGGAACGAAGCTAGTGATTTACAAGTTTGATTCGCTGCGCCACAGCTCCCCTTTCGTTTGGACTACTTAGTGGACCATCTCATCGTCGGCGTTGCAAAAGTCATAATGTGGTGGGTAAATATAGAATGGAGAAATGGTGAAAGAGGAACATCTAAGATGTACATTATAATGATCAAATCCACGTTAGGAGTAACCGGGAGTATTGCTATCAGTCGGATTCGATGGGTGGTGAAACAGCGCGGGATTCAACGGCCAGGTTGGCTAGTCGCATGTGCACGACAGAGAAGGAGTGTGCACTTGATCATCACTGTACAGAAGAACGGCAAAACGGCATATTCCAATTTTCTGTTTTTATACTTTTCTTCTTTCCTGTTGCGTCGTCTATAATGAACTTGGCGTAAATAAAATATCTTTCTGCGGCCAGTCGCTCGTTGAACTTGAACCAGAAAGCAACGATATCGACAAGGAAGTTGCGCTGCAGTATTAAGTTCAAATAATCTGCGTTAGATATTCGGAAAATATGGTCAGAATTTTTCTGGTGTTTTTATTACTGGGAACGGTAGTACTGGCGGGACCGGTGATTCGTAACGATCACCAAGCATCGAATACCAGTGAGGATGACTCAGCACAAGAAGGTGGCATCAGTTCATCTCCAGATGCTAGTGTTCCAGAAAGTAGTTCCGAGGTATCGAGCAGCATAAGTGAAACTTCTTCCAACGCGGTTGATGCTGAAGCGCAACCAGAACCCATCGTTCCAGCGCCCGCCGAGCTGTCAACTAGTTCTTCAGTGGAACAAACTACAACGACAGTTGCCGCTCCAACGACAACTAAAGCGCGTAAAACAATCACTTTCGACCAACGCCAGCAGGGAAAATTCAACATTCGAGCCGATTTGGAAAACTTTGTAATCGTTGTGGTTCCATCATCTCCATCGGCTGGAATATCTCTCCTGGATTTATTGAATCGTTCCGGTCAGAAGCACTCCCAGAAAAAGAAGTCTGGTCATCGTAAAGGTACTAAGAGCCATGGCGCGCAGAAAAAAGTGCAACGTATCGCTCCCGAAGTGGTTGTTCTTGATGATACTCAAACACAGGCCAGAGTAGATAACGATGAGTTTATCGAGGGACGCACCCCGTATAAGGTTGATATCTCTAGCACAGCACGTAGCAGCAATTCCGCTCTCCCTTCCCCGATTTATCGCGTCGTAAGACCCCTCGCATTCAACGTAGAACAGCCAACATCATCGAACATGATTCGCTTTCCCGCGCCATCAGGTAATTATTATGCTAGTACCGTAAGAGAGCCAAAGTCATTACCCGGGTTGGCGACGTACGACGATGAAATTAGAACTAATACCGTGTACACTATACTAACCAATAACAACAACGGTGACGGTGGTATCGTTCGTAGCGAGGATGATGGTATTGACGATGATAATCACCTGATGCTGGATGCACGGACTTATCTTGATTTACCCGCTTATCCTAATTATTCCTTCGATAGCCTAGAGTATCCACGGTCTGATATCGACATGATGAAACTGCAGCTGCAAAATGAAAACGACGAACCGAACGGTGACGGATGGGAGCTTAAGCTTCTCGGAGCCCAGGAACAGTGTGGCCCTGACCGCAAGCGTGACAGCTACGGCGTGTGTCAATTCGTAATGCCCTAACTCGTATCGTGTCTTCCCTCCATTGAATTAGTCAATAAGAGTTATTTATTTTATCTGGCGATTGATCGTTTATTTATTATCATATTTATTGTAAAAATATGTCATAAGTGCCAAATAAAAAGAAATTATTCTTATGATTTAAAATATTTGCGTATTTTGCGTCACAAACCATTTATCTGATGGTTTTTCACTCCAACACAAACACACTCTCGATGCTTATAATGCGTAGAATTTCTCCGGACAAATTGTGACCAACTGATCAGCGTAAGAAAGAGTATAATTTGCATTCTGCTGTGTGTAAACAGAAAGTCCACTGCTTTCACCGGGAGGGGTTCACATACTTAGCAACTTGCGAGGAGACATGTGGAGCGATGGGGGATAGCGAAGGGACGGAGAGCTACAGCGGAAGCTGTAGTATAAACGTGAATGCCGGTGCCGTTATACCGCTTGACCCACATCTCTCGTATTATCGAGACTGGTATTTCGTGACCGTTTTTTCCCTACCTTCTGAGGTTTCCATCTTCGGCGAAGCTGTAGGGATGACCGTCGTTTAGTGATGCTGATGGGGAACGGTAATCATGTTTTGAGAAATGGTTTTCTTCTGGATTCTTAGATATGTGTATTAAAGACAGTATATTGAAAATATGTAATGCCAAAAGAATAAGTAAATAGGCTTACCGATTATGACATTCAAATGTATCTAGTTCGTACAAAGCGTTTTGATGAAAATAAATAAAATGCTTAGTTATTGAACAGTGCTACTTTTCCAAAAAAAAATCTTTTTCACTAAAACCATTAGGCTATTTGATGCAATCATTTTCGTTGGATTTTTATTTATACAATGCGTTTCACAACTATAGAACCACTCATTTCTTCTAAATCTCCAGAGATATGTAAGAAGTCGGTTGAATTGAAGTATATAGTGTAGGATATAATAATTATCTTCGTTTATAACACTGGCCATTTGAACATTATTGTTGTGTCGAGGCGCGAAACATTCAATAAAATAAAATTTTAGTGTTTCATATCTATAGAACCAGATGGAAAAGCTCTCACTCCTTCACAAAATTACCGTCAATTTCACATGAATTACATTATGTTTACAATTCATAAGTCATCTTTAGTTCTCAATCAGTTCAAATAACCCATTCGGGGTGGTTTCGACCAAGCTGCGCCATGTTGTAGTATATATTTCGTTCTACGCAGAGGATACTGCTCGTTTAAGCTCTCCAAATCATTCATAAAGCTTGTAAGCTGCATCTACTATTCGTACGATCACTCCTTATAAGTTCTTGATAGGGTTTTGATCTGGTAAACAAGTCCAAAATCTGAAGTCCCTATTCATTAAACCATGCCTTGACTTTCTGGATTTTATGAATTGATACCGAATTACCCAATTATCACGGTGTTTTTGATGCAAAAACAGAAGTAAATGATTCTGAAGCACTTCGTTGCACTTCTGAATGTTCATTCGTGTTGATGGTGAGCTATCTAAACTAGGCCTTTTAGAAAAAACTCTCCCTGAACCTTAAAAATCCCATCTCCAAAGCTGCGGGTCCAAAAACTAATGTGGAAGCTAATTCCACGGTTTCCCTATTTTAGGAGAGCTTCTCTGATAAAAAGAAATTCAACTAGAACAGAATTTCTTCATACTGGAAGGACTTACAGAACGTGTCATGTAATTTTTTAACTCGTAACTTTGCAGGCGGCATGTCGGCATTTTGTAAAGGAGTGAGAGTTTGTTCATCTGGTTCAATAGTTATGGAACACTGGAATTTTAGTTTTTTGATTGTTTCGCGCCTGAACACAACAATAATGTTCAAATGGCCAGTCTTATAAATAAAGATAGTTATTATATCCTACACTATATACTTCGATTCAACCGACTTCTTACATATCTCAGAAACTCACAAAAAATGGTTCTATAGTTGTGAAACGCGGTGTAGTAGGGATAGTGGGGGCAAAGTGGTCACCTGCTTGATTGGTAGTATAACTATTGACTATTGATGTCGTGTTGATAGTCACTTTATGTTTAATATTCATGACTCTTGATTTTGGAGTCACCCTGTGCCCCACTAGAGCTATCATATGTCAAAATATAAATAAAAACAGAAATCACCCTCTAGGTAGCCAAACGGACGTAGGATTGCAATCAGTTTGGACGACTGTTCACATATTCTAGGATAGGTGAACAGATATTTTGTTTGTTCTCAGCGATAGAAATAAAAATTTGAATATAGAAATCACTTTGATATTTGGGGGCAAAGTGGTCAGTGGTAGATAACGACTTACAATGTTCTGTTTACTAGAACTGATATATCTCATCACATTCTGCTCTTGACGAGTCCCTTTTGTGGCTTCATTCATGGAAAAATATGCCACACCAACCAAAACCAAGCCTCATTATGTGAAACGTTATGTGTTTCTTACTACGTTTTTCTATGTATGAGAAAATTTAAATTACGAGCTAATATTTTGCAAAGGGTATATTATCGTGAAAATCAGCAATTCGCAGTGAATTCCTAATGAAAAATCGAAATAACTATTTTTAATGGTAACCAGAACCACACGTTTCGTTTCGTATTCTAAAAAAAAACAGAGTCCCAGAGTGTCGATTTTTGATAAAAAAAAATTTTTAGATGACACTAGATCTCGACGTTTCATGCAATTTTAAGATATTTGGCATCAATTTTTTTTCGAAAACCCCGAGATTTTTGGGAGGTTTCCGTGTCATCAAACATCGTGCGTAATGGTGCTGGAGACAATCCGTGGATTTGAAACTTTTATGATGTATAAAACGCAAATCTTCTGAATGTTGTGATTTTTACACAACATTCTGATTGGTTAACTGTGTCAAGCCCTTTCATTTGATACACATATTGATGGTGTTGTGAATAAAATATATATGTCGCCATTTTGTGGTGGTGGCCATTTTGGATTTGCATTTTTCATAAATAATTGTGTTCTACTATTCAATTCCTTTCATTTGATATCCATATTGATTATTCAATATGGAGTTATTATACAAATTACTCAAAATTTCCTTTTCGAAATAAAATACTCCGGATAATCGAGTCACCGGATAATCGAGTCGGATAATGATGGTCCTGAAAAGCGTTTAGTTGGATTGTTCAGTATTCGTTTTTCACTCCACCAGTGGTACAATCGAGCGATGAAGGCAGAAGGATGATGATTAGTCGTTGGATGATACACGATAAAAGATGCCGAAGAGGAATGAGAACTGGGAGAGAGGAAATTGGTCCAATCGAAACGTGAGATTTATCGCAACAGAAAATCAAAGCAAACGCATACTTCATTACACAGTTTCGTATTCGTATTGATTGAGCAACTATCAGAGCACAGATTATTTGTGCCAATTGACCAATCAGAATGCAAGAGTTTCGTGTAGATAATACTTTACATTTTTCAATTGTTCGATTGTTAGTTTCAGAAAATATATCATTTTCTTCATTGTATTACATTATTAGAAAATATCAAAATCGATTGATGCAAATATCTAGGAAATCCATCAGCAAATGACTGAGCAATGAGCGCTTGAAATTGGCGGCATAGATTTCGTTTTTCACTTTGTACCCCAATATGTTCCCAATAGACGTAATCCTATGTCAAAAAGTTTTTACTCAAAAAAAAAAATACAAAAAAAAAATGATCAAATCTTGACAATTTCGAAACAAGATGATGGAAATGATTTTTTACTTCATCTTTTCTCATTAGCCAGAATTTTTTTCGATTGTGAGTATTCTCCACTCAAACTGAAACATCGATTCTTCAGTTTCGTTCTTTTCTGCTGTCATTTCCTTCGAATTTGAAAGCTCTAATTTATTATCATTTGAAGGGCTGTATGTCAGTTTTAGTCTCACACGATCATTGCTTCCAATTGCATGTTTCTTTCGGCTTTATTTCTTCAAACTGGGTTTTCCCGGAGGGCATATGAGGGCATATTAGTTTTATAACCAGCGCCAGAAACTGATTATGTCTGTTGGCATACTGCACATTCTTCCACATCGTCATTTTCATTACTTTCAGTGAATACGGTTCGAACTCGTACGAAATTTTCATTCAGATATAAGACACTTTTATTTTCATTTGACGATTTGATAACTTCGCTTTAGTGTGAAGAATGAATCAAATGAACGTGAAACGAAACAAGATTGTTCAAAGGTGAAAGGACATTCTTTTTATTGAGCGTGAAGAGAGAGTAGCATCAACCATTAACCAGGAAAATTTTGACAGAGATCCCAATACATTCATTACTGACAATTTTTGTTCTAATAATATAAAAAGTATAAATATCAGCAAAAATTCGGATCATTTCAGAAAAATCGGGCAAAATTGAGTGTTTGTGTTTGTCTCAGGAAGCGTGCCAAAGAGTTTGGGAAATCCTGGAAGGTTGGCATCTCTGTCTCCATGCCGGAGAAAAGTTTTTCAACCTTTTTCCCAATGATAAAAAATGTACTATTTCAATTTTTTGTAGTAAAAGCCGTTTGCTATCTTGAAAAACAATAAGATGAGCTACAATTTTCTTCGAAAAACGGAGATTGGAACGGTAAGTGGACGCATGAAATAGGCATATTCCTTAGGGTGACCACTATGCTCCCACTTCCTCTAATGTGATTCAGAATGAAGGAATGAAGCTCAACTACTTTTGTACTATTCTCATTTGTATACTTGATCGGCATTGTGATATTTAACGGTTAATTTTGACGAATGCATTTGAGTTTATGTAGAATCATTTTGGCTGTCAGCTACGAGATATGTCGTATTTTTCTATGAGTAGTACATATAAGCAAAAACTGTCTCGATTCAAAATGCAGCATTCTCAAATGACTGTAGCTTTTTACCCATTGGGTATTTTCTATTAAAATTTTGGGTAGAATGTGTTCATTGTGTGTTGTGTACTTTATATATGTTTCACAAGCGGATGTGCAATCGTTGCTAAAATAGAGTCGGAAGAACAACAACCGCGCAAAAGAGTTTTGCGCACGTAGGGGAAAAGGGGGAATTTGGACCACCTAAGCAAATCGCCTAATATTTCCAAACCAATACGGTCTAAACCAAAAATGTCACATTGTATACTGAGCTACACTCTCAATCAATGATTTTTAATCATTATATCAAGCTTCAAACTACCAAATATATCATAAAATAAAAGAGATGATATTAAAATTTGATGCGGGGTGATTTGATCCAGTGTGTGTTTCATTGAAAAAAACATACTTATGTTTATGTAAAGTATTTTGGGATAATGTTACAATTCCAGGTGCATTGGCCAGATTCCCGACCAGAAAAAATGGATTGACACCATCTCGAATTCTGCATGAATCTTTTCACTGTTGTTCGAGCGTTTTCAAACACTTTCGTTGTTGGTCAAAACAAATCCGTTCTTGATGGCCTGAGTTTCGCTGCATCAAATTGTGCCTCTTCTGTAGGCGAACAGAATTTTACTGCACAATACATCAAAAGTTTGTTTATTCAGCGGGAAAAACCTTAAAACCACGATCGGAAAACTCACATTTTTTGACAATCAAAGTGCTTGTTGTGTTCATGCTACCGTTTTCTTACACCTGTTGAATTTTACCAATTTTTTTTTTACGTTAGTTACGTACGGTTCAATAATAAAAAAATGACATAAAAAATCCAAGTTGAACCGTACTTTTTGAGATAAAGGGGTGGTCCAAATCACCCCGTGTGTCCAACTCACCCCGTGTTACCTTATCTCCAAAAATCTCCAAGTATACAAATGAGCATAGTACAAAAATAACCCCTATTGTGCATTTCTATCAACTCGAAATATTTTGAACGACTTGATAAAATTCCATTCTGTATTCCGTTCGAGTTGTTTTTGCATTTCGTTCGATCTGTTTCTCTTCAAACATTAAATGGGCAAAACTTGAAAACCTGAGTGCTATTTTATAACTCGAACGGAATAACGTTTTCGAAGGAAATGGAAATCCGTCGGAATACAGAATAGGTCCGAACATGTCACAATAGGTTTATTGAACGAAACGTTCCACGAACGAATAATTTTGCGTAATGGACCCGTAAATTGGTCTCCAAATTGGTCTGCGGAATGAAGAGTTTAAGCTATTCGTGTATTTGTGATTAAACTAGTGTTAAGGTTCGGCTCAAATTCCTGGTAAGTATATTGTAAAACGGTTTGAGTTGAAATTAAACCGCATGTCACCGAATGTTCGTCGTATAACCGGAAGTTATCACAATTTTTTTGTTTTAAATTTAGAACTATTTTGACCCTTGAGCCTTTGGGTTTTGCCCAACAATTTAAATTTTTACTGCGTTCAAAATGTCAAGTTTCTTTCCATCATCAAACGCATCAAATGCCTGTGGAAGTTTTTGGCGACTCCACACCATCGGAGAGATTTTGTAAAGAACGGTTTGGACGATTTAAAAGTGGTGATTTAAGTGTTAAAGACAAAAAGTGTCCGGGCAACCGAAAAAGTTTGAAGACGAAGAATTAGAGACATTAATCGCTCAAGATTCGTGTCAAACACAAACAGAGCTTGCAGAATCATTAGGAGTAACTTGACAAGATATTTCTACACGACTGAAAGCCGCAGGATATATTCAAAAGCAAGGAAATTGAAACGAGAGGTCGCAAGGCGATTTTCCTTGTCCGAAATGTTGCTTGAGCGAAACAAAAGGATTTTTTTTGCATCGAATCATTAGATCCGTTGAAAGCAAGCTATTTTCGAAAACGTCCAGATTATGCAATCAGACACGAGTTGATTACACTCCATCAATACAACGTTCGGCCTCATGTTGATGTTCGAGTTCAAAACTGTTTGGAAAATAGCGGATGGGTAATTCTGGTTCATTCATCTTTTAACCCAGACCTTGCCCCTTTTGACTACCATTTCGATCGATGCAGAACGCTCTGAGTGGAATACACATTACTACAGAACAGGATATAACGCTTTATTCGCGACGGAATCCTTAAATTGCTAGAAAGATGGGAAAAAATTGTGTCTAGCGATGGCCAATACTCCATACTTCTCACTGTTCATTCGTGTAGATGACGCAATCTGAACCAGGCTCCACCTTTCCCCCAACGATTTGCTTGAAGTCCGAATTTGCCCACTTGTAGTGCAAGAATATTGAATTTTTGCGTTGCGCGAGCTAAATTTCCAAGCTATGTTTTCCTTGCTTGGATGCCTTTTTGAGAACTGAAAAGCAAACGTCAGAATCAAAATAGAGGAATAATTCCACACTCACGCAGCTACAAAATGAGGATTGTTCAGTGTTCTCAGATGGACACTCGAAAGATAAAATGTTAAATTCGAATTTGCACGAATCCAAAAAAAAAACTTTTCCTTGAATTGAATAAATGAATGAAATACAATGAAAACATTCATTTTTGAGGAATCATCAAGAACATCATTGTTTACATTTTTTATAAAGGGCAGTTTTTTTTAAATAAAAGATGATGAGTGTTATGTATAGTGTGTATGATCTTGTGGTTTACGAACTTTGACTTCGGAATCAGAAAAGATGATAAAAAGATTGTATTCATTTACATTAAAAATACAAAATATCATATTGGTTCTATCGATATGTAACACAAAATTATAAGTGAACATGGACAGGTTAAATATAGCTAACAAGTTCAAACAGATATTCGATAAAGAAAGAGGCGGGTGTTCGAGATAAAAATTACTTTCCTCATTTGAACTTTTTGAGTAAACATTGTTGAAGTAATCTCGAAACACACACGTGAATGTGACGGATTATGACAAATCGCTCAGAGCAGTTCTAATTCTGTACGTCTTTAAGTTAGTATGGTTTTTTTCAGAATAAGAACAAAGAACAAAACATTATATCGAAATATCTCATTAGAACGACTAGAAAGATAATAATGTGCTATCGTTAAATATAGCACTTTTTTTCGTTAGCACACTTTTCTTCGTAACCATTTTCCGTAACCGTGTTATCAATCATAAATTAGATACGCAGAGTTTAAGCCCTCAATCTTGCAAATAAGTATAAAGTGGCGTTGATGGGCAGGGCCGTTTATACCATTAGCTCCAACGCTACGAACATTTTCCCATGCCCAAAATTTATATCTAGAATCTCGTTCCAACGCTTCCAGCGGAACGGATCTAATTGCTATATTTTCCTCGCATATTTCGCAATTCGATGAGAAATGCCAAGAATCAACGCAAAACCCAAGAAAGGCTCATCACACCAAGGTACTGTTAGTTTCTTTGACCCTTACCGGAATGGTTCGCTCCAAGAAGCGATCTCATCCATCGCGCACGTGCTTATTTACCTGATCATTAAACTATTTAAAATAATGACTGCTGCGTCACTTCAACACTGATGGCTATAACTGGTTGTTTGTGGAGATTGAAACTTTTTTGTTTGCACCTCATGTACCGAGGAGCGATACCATGTGTCTCTCTTCACCTTCGGGGGGGACTTAGATAGCTTATTAAGGTACGTCTTGTCCCGTTTTGTTTTATATACGTGTCATGCGTGAATACGGGGTAATCAATGCCGCGTATGCTACTATACTTGCGGTTTTTATGTGCTTCCCGAAGGAATGCATTATGTGAGACGCCCGATCGAATAAGATATGCGGGGACCCAGTTAATGACATAATGTCTTACCGGGACATACTGGCCGCATAGTGACAAAGAGCTTCATGCACAATTCATTCAGTTTTTTCGTAGATTTATTCAGAACTTGTATTCTATGTGGTTAAGATTAGTACAGCGTAAAATCTCTATTATATAAAAATGTTCTGTTCGTTTGTGTACGCGTCGAAAACTCGAAAAGTACGGAACTGAAATTGAGCTTCTAATGAAAATCGACTATTCAGTAATGAATATGTGTTCTATGTGAAGGAAACATCATTTTTCCACGTGTTTGACAATATCATGAACTGAAATTGTGTTTCGAAGTGATTTAAAATTTATCGATTCCCCTCATCTATTTCTATCTCTATCTATATATATAAAAATCTCGTGTCACGATGTTCGTGGTCGAACTCCTCCGAAACGGCTCGACAGATTTAAATGAAATTATGCTCAAAAAACTTGGTAGACATGAGAATAGGTCGTAAACTATATATGATACCGCTAGGATACCGATTACTGTATATCTAATAACGATTAGGGTGATTGTATGAAAAAAATCTGAATAATTTTGATTTTGTATTTTTTGCATAAACTTGGCTGGAAAAAAATACATATAACCATATATTACCGAATTTCAACCCTATCTCCTATTTTTCATTGCGATATTTGTATTTTTATATAAATAATACCAAATAATTGATCCGTCGTTCATTTTTCAAACAGGACGAATTTATTTACGCTGTTAAATGCCAGATAGAACTTCGTCCTCTTCGTCGAAGTTTCACCACACACATACGCAAGTAAACTCAACTCGACTAAAGCTAGGCGCATCGCCGGCGAGCTGGAAACCTTTTTGGATGAGTGCAATGAATTATTGAAATTATTCTAATCACACACATGGTTGGAATGTAAAATAACAATCACGCTATTGTCGTCAATCCTGGTAAAAATTCAACTGAAGAGTACGTGTGTAGATCCAATGCCCCACAGTTACTTCAATCATTAAGAACATCATTACTCATTTTCCATTAATATTTTCAACATGAGGTTCGAGGAGACGAAACAAACAAGAAAGTGTGATCGATTGATTCTTATGTGTGTCGTTTGATGAATTGACGCGGTTAAGACAACGTCATTCTACGATGTCTTGAGCTGTGTCAATAATCCATGGTCAACATATACGCAAAGGTAGAGAGCAAACTACTGCGATTTCTATGACACAATCAACAGGAGCGGTTTGAGGAAGAATACATTCACTTGCGAGACGCTATCATGAGCAACACCAACACACAGCCTTTATTCAAACGACAGCACGTGTGTTCAAACGAAAGAAATGAATTCTTTAATGACCTCCATTACAAAATTGCAAGTATTCCGTACAACATGTTGCTGGATGTATTCGGTTGAACGACAAAAGCGAGGATTACGATGTATGCATATTTTTAGTTTGGTTAGTCAACAAAATACGCTCTGAGCGAAAATATAGAGTAATTTCCTTGGAAACTCCAGATTCATCTACTGATCAACTATTATCCTGTATTCTGAAATTCGATCGAATCAGAATTACCCAAACAGATCGCAACTCAAGTTCAATCGAATTTGTAAAAATGTGGCAGCCTTGGCGTGCAATTCCACATTGAAGTTTATCTGTGAGAATGGTAATAAATTTTCGGGTGGAATGAACACGCTTTAGAACAAAATTATAAACGAAAACAGGACAAAACGGAAACAAATGAAAATAGCCTCTAATATGTGTTCTGTGTAACAGGATAACACATTCTCTGCAAGTGGGGAAAAATATAGAACGAAAATTGCTTCTGATAATGATTTTATATTATGGATAAAGTTTTGGCGGAAATGGAAGGAGATTTATAGATAAGACGTTAAGTTAGGACTGTCTGCTAAGTATTTGAACAACATCGAGTAATGATTTTCATTCAAATTTTAGCAATTTAAAAAAAAATGTTTTTTTTGTGAAATTTTTGTCGGCGGTCATCGTCTAAAGCGCTTCATTTCTCTGTATGTCATAGATCTCATCTCCATCTCCACATCACTCTCGGGTTCGGGAAGCTCATTTTCGCACGGTACAATGCAATACGCAGTCAAATCTTCACGTATCTGCTCGATATCCACGTGGAATCTATCCTTCATCGATCACAATCAAAAAATTTTATAGATCGTTAAAACATTTAAACACACTCGCAATACAATAGTCATCTTCTATTGAATAGCTAAAATATTCACTAGAAATAATTTTATGGCAGAACAACGTTTGCCGGGTCAGCTAGTATATATATAAAAATGTCCTGTTCGTTTGTGTACGCGTCAAAAACTCGAAAATTGCGGATCCGATTGAGCTCAAACTATGATACAATATACAAAACAACCAAACACATCTAGGATTGTTGTTACAACATAAAAAAATAAAAAATTCAACCCAATGCAACCATGCAACCACAATGAGCCACAGCAAAGCGGGGCAGGGTACAGCTAGTTATATATAATTGTTTGTCATATCAACGAACATAAATTTAGACACCAACCAATCATTGTTGAATTCGTTCATTACCAAAACAATTTATTTTACATATTGATCGATTCCGTTTCATGCACGTTAATTCTTCCGCACAGCGTAAATATTATGCAAATGCGTTAATAATACGCCTAATTGAATCATGATTTGATTATTCACCTAATGATAATTACTTCAAAAGACGCTACTTTAGGGTAACTGCGTCCAATCCGAATTCAAAGTTTTCCGAGCATCACGTACAATCATATTGCTTTACGAAGCATATTTCCAGTTAATTTTTGACAGCATAGCTGTGTTCTGGCTCGTCTTCGATTTTCGCCTTATGGTTATGACATAGAAATCAAAGCCCAATCATCCCAATGCACAGTTGTACCGATGGACAATTTTCGCGGACAAGAGCTTTTTGATCCATTTCTCTGGGGTGACGCATTGCGCATTTCGAAACGAGTGATTTCTGTTCGTTTCGACCATTTTGACATGCCTTTGACCAGCTTTGTTTACGAACCCAAAAATTTTACATTTCTCTACGAGACAAATTTTGCTCTAAATCTAGTACACCGAAAATATGAACTTGAAAAATATACATAATACTAAAACGAAACGAGTAACTCGTTTCGAAATGCGCAATGCCACCCCTGGTTTCAGAGCTATACTTTCTTCAACAAAGTTGCTCATTATAGTAATACTCTCTTTTTTTTGTAAATGGGCCAAAAATTAGGGTGGGCAAAAAATCAGAGAAATATAAAAACTAACTTTTTTATTTGCAGTTTGACTCAAGAAGATCAAATCGAGCTAGTGTAAAACTTGTGACGTTTTCATGTATGCCAGTTTGGTAGAGATTGGTAGATCAAAGCTTTGCTTTCATTTCATTGCCATATACTATCGTTTCTTTTCTCCAATGTTCTTAGATTCGAGTACAATTTTTCCGTTTAAACACACCGAATTCGCGATAAAAATAAGCGTTTGAGGGTTTGCTTTTCTTCCACAAATGAAAAATTTCAGGCGTTTAAATAAGGTAACTATCTGTATAAGAACTAGGAAACCGTTAGCGTAGACGAATAAAATTGACTAAATCTTCTCATTTTTGCCCTTCTATAAGAAGGTTCACCAAATCGCGTCGCGACATTTCCATGCTGAACGGTAGCAATAAACAATCACTCGGAAGAATTCATCGACCTAGGATGAGATCAGCGAAGTGAGAAAAACTAACGTCAAATGCAGCTAGTCGTTACTGTTTGCAATCTGTAAACAAGTATTGTTATTAACTGAAATTTGGCAGATATTTTTTTCTATATGGCAATCAAATCAATGCAAAGAATTGATCAACTAATCTCTACCAAACTGGCATACATGAAAATTACTTAAATTCACAAGTTTTACTCTGCAATTTTATTTTTGTGTTCAGGCGCGAAACCATAAAAAAAACTCAAACTTAAGTGTTTCATAACTATAGAACCAGATGGAAATACCCTCACTCCTTTACAAAATTTACGTCAATTTATAATGGATTACAACAAGTTTCTAATTCGTAAGTCATCTTTAGTTCTCAATCAGTTCAAATAAACCATTCTGGGGGTTTTGACCAAGCTGCGTCATGTTGTAGTGTGTATCTCGTTCTACGCAGACGGTACTGTTCGTTTAAGCTCTTCAAATCACTCATACTGGTTGTAAGCTGTATCTACTATTCGTACGATCACTCCTCATAAGTTCTTGATAGGGTTTTGATCTGGTATACAAGCTTACCAGTCCAGAATCTGAAGCCCTTATTCATCAAACCATGCCACGACCTTCCAGATTTTATGAATTGATGACAAATTACCCATTTATCACATTGTTTTTGATGCAAAAACAGCAGTAAATGATTCTGAAGTTGCACGTTGCACTTCCAACTGTTCATTCGTGTTGATGGTAAGCTACCTAAACCAGGCCTTTTTGAGAAAATTCTCCCCAAAAGAAGTACTTCAGAATCATTTACTGCTGTTTTTGCATCAAAAACAATTTGATAATTGGGTAATTTGCCATCAATTCATAAAATCTGGTAGGTCATGGCATGGTTTAATGAATAGAGGCTGCAGATTTTGGACTGGTCAACTTGTTTACCAAATCAAAACCCTGTCATGAACTTAAGAGGAGTGATCAGACGAATAGTAGATGCAGCTTACAAGCAGTATGAGTCATTTGAGGAGGTTAAACGAGCAGTAACCTCTGTGTAGAACGAGATACACACTACAACATGGCTCAACTTTGCCGTAACCACCCCGAATGGGTTATTTGAACTGATTGAGAACTAAAGATAACATACGAATTAGAAACTTATCGTAATTTATGTTAAATTGACGATAATTTTATTAATAAGCGAGAGTTTTTTCCATCTGTTTCTATAGTTATGAAACACTGGAATTTTAGTTTTTTGAATGTTTTGCGCCTGAACACAACAATAAAGTTGGAATAGCCAACTTATAGTCTTATAATGAAGATAGTTATTGTATTCTACACTATATACTTCAATTCAACCGACTTCTTACATATCTCTGGAAACTCAGAAAAAATGAGTGGTTCTATAGTTGTGAAACGCAGTGTATCTCGGACTGACTTGGATAAAAATAAAAAAATAATCACCTTAACACCTGGTGATGAGACCTCTTGTGCATCGTCAATCACAGTAACCTATGAGTTTTCAAACTAAATTCGATAGCGCTCTCAGTTAAATTGCGGAAGTTATGGCGAAAACATTAAACAGCAACAGCAACAGCGCTCCATTGTTTGTGAGTGCTGGGTGCTCCATCCGGATGTGAAGAAAGTGGACTTCGTCAAGTACTTTGAGTCCGCTGGATACGTCCGTTCCGGTATCTATAATATCCTCACACTCTGGAGAAGAATTAGAATATTGAACGGAAGCCTGGTTCCGGTCGTCCGTCGATGCTACGCAATCGTAAACTTCAGCTGGAGGTAAAGCAGATGACGGAGTAACGATTACGTGGCGAAAACGGAGGAGGAACTAATAAAGCTAGTTTAAGTTTGTATTTTTTTTATCGCCATCCGATAAATTGTATTTATTTTAATAAAATCGTTTGCCAAAAATCAAAGAAGAGTCAAAATACGTTAACAGAAATTCAAAATGGACCAGCTTGTCCATTTGTTTTGACTTTAGAGAGAGACATAAGTGTCAACAAAATGCCATAAAAAATCAAGAATCGTGTATATCGTATTCCGCGCAAATTCAAAAGTCGCGACATATAGATACTCATACACTTTTTAATCGTTGATCAAAACATTGGTAGAATTATCTCATAACAGCCATTTAATGCCATATAGTGGTTCTCATGTTTTTCTTGAAAACTGGTAGTATTGTTTCCTTATCGCAAAATATCAGACCCGTATTTTTCATCTTTTATGGTGCCCATTTCCATTTTAGTCCGAAAAATTTATTTTTCCTCTTTTTCCAAAAATTACTATTAAAAAATTCATATCAATATCAATTTAAAGCCAATTACACTTGCAAAAAAAATGATTTTTTTTTTCACAAAACATATCAGAGATGTGATTTTTGTCGTTTTTGAGTTATGATTTTTCAAAGTAAAATTGTTTGCAGTCTTCGTTCAATATTTATATGCGACTAGACTATCATGCGCCTACATTGATTTACAGCGACTGTAACATGATTACAATTTCAATACTCGTTATAATTTCTAATCCTTGACTATAATGTTATACGTAGAGACTTGAATCAATTTCGATGATTACGGGTCTAGCATTTTGCGTTAAGGAATAAGACAGCCAGAATAAGACAAAATCTAAGAACCACTATTTCGGTTTGGTATGGAATTGATGAAAATTCAAAATTGGCAGGCCTTTGAATGCAACTCATATGCGCTTAATTCTTGTCCCCCTGACACGAGCTAACATAAGACTCACCGATCGGTGTCCATGTCGCACATGAGATGCCCAACGGACAGCATGAAAGAATCCAGCTTTTTTATTGTGCCACGGCTTCCGCTAATGGAGGAAAAGGTAAAACAACAGCAGCAAATATTGTGAACTTCTCCCAGAGTGAGAGAGCAATCCAAAAGTGGAACCAACAAGTCAACAATCGGGATGCTGGATCTCGTCATCTTCATTTCTGTACCAGTGCTGGTCAACTAAGCATCGTTTCGGAAAGGCTGTCCCGCTCAGCTGTACACTCGATAACAAGGAACTGTTAATCGCGAAAAATGTGCAAATATAGCAACGGATTGTTGTTAATTGCAATCACAACTAGCATAAGTCTGGTGTGCGGTCTGCCGGTGTTATCCTATGACGATGATTACGACAGCGGGGAGAACGATTACGATGTGATCTTCGATCAGCGCCAGAACGGAACTGAGAATGTGCGTCTTTCCGTTGACGGAATTGTGATTGCCGTTCCGGCACCGCCCAGTCAGGCAGACCTCACAGCTTTGGCGGGATCTACCTTGTTGCACATTCTCGGCTCGCACATGGCTTCCCTGGATGCAGATAGTTCGGAAGAGGAAGTCAGTACATCGACCACCACCACGAGTACCACGACGACGACCACAGCTGCGCCGCTGCTTTTTGAAGATCAGTTCATCCCGGTGAACCTGTTAGGCCAAGGATTGTCGTTCCTGTTCAACAAAGGGGTTGAAGTTCCGATTAAGATAGCTTCGGGTCTCAAACCGCTCAGAGCCGGTAAACCAGACTATATTTTAATGGGCGAAGAAGACAAGGAGAACGATGCACAGGATGCGATGGATACAGTTTCCGGTGGACACAAATCGTCGAAGCATAAGCGAAGGTAAATCCTGTTTATTCTTGTTCGCATTGCAGAAAAAAAAAAACTGTACTCCGTTTTTGCAGGTACAAGTTGAAAGTGGCTAATGCTTTAAAACCATTGCTGCGAAAGACTTATGTGGTTTGATTAACTATGACTGCAACCATTTGTGATAGGTTTGAATTGATAAGACTTTACACCATATAATACATAATATATAATACAGAAATATAATCCACAAAATTTTATGTGTATGGAAAGAAAGTATCTGTTTTGAAGAATTAATTATGTTATCATCTACTCTGATCGAAAGGTATAAAAGCAAGGGAATGGGTACGAAACCGGGTTGGGATTGTATGGTAACATCGTGCCTTTCTTTTTTTGGAATGATTGGAATAGGCCGAGAAGAGAAAACAACGGTGTGAAATTAGGTCAACAGTATAATATTCGGGTTTATTATTTATATTTATTTGGACAATAGGTCATTTGCAACCGGTTGGGAATTTTCGGACGCATGATTGCAAAACGAATGCCTTAGGGATTTTACAGATGATCTAATGAATGAAAGTTATTTATTTTTTGTCCATTGCTTCATGAGCTGAGGAAAGAATGAATCGCGTTCGTTTTGTTTGTCAAGTATGGTTAACAGCATCACTTATAAATTACTTGTTTTCGTGTAGTGTTTATTATGGTGAGACCAATAATATTACATACATTAACAGGAATCAGTTAACTCGGAGTGCTACCGCTGAACGGAGCACTGCGCCGAAATGTATGCACTGGTGTGTTTAACCCCTTCCCGTATTATTTAATACGTCACACATCAAGTGATTTCACTACTCTGCTGAGCGTTCTAGCGCCCTATGTTATGCAAGTACCCACGAGTTAGACTCGATGTTGTACGGGAAAGGGTTAATGTGCATTACGACCTGATGTCGTCTAAAGACGACGCTCGTACAGACAGCTCATCGCGCGGATGTCGTCTGTAGACGACGCTCGTAGCGAAAGGGTTAAATCTCAATCCTAAATGGGGGTAATCAACTATAATCGCTTATTGCCATCCACTTTTGAGAAATCGATCCGGCGATCGTCTTGATTTGTTGATTTAAGATGGTAGCTAGGTACTTGAGCATATAATTCCGGTTAATTGAGGGTTTCTATTCTAATACGAATAAATTTTACTGTATTGACGATAAATTCCAGTAACTAAGTTTGTTAACTTATACAGACAATTTATGATGGTTTGTTTTTAAATGAACTTTGGAATATACTTAACAATCTTAGAAAAGAACGCTACCGATTTTTTCGAACCAGATTCGAAAGAGAGTGTAACAACCTTCGCGAAGTAGGAACAATTTTCACGGCACTTCTTCTGTCCTCCTATGACAGATTCTAGGGCTCAGCCGAACTTCAAACAAAATCTTTTTTCTGGAACTTAGTCAGAAAACAAATCATCTGCCCGCATTCCATGTAACGTGAAATAAGAGATTTCTCAGGCCTGCTTATACATTCTGTCAAACATATTCCTGGAATTTGTAGTTTCATACGCTTTTTTAACATTTTTAAATTTTTATAAAGTTGGTATCACTGTCATTTGTTAATTTTGATCGCAATTTGTCGTTAAGTTTGTTTACAGCGTCGTTAAGAACAAGTTAACTTTTTGTTCGGCGGTTTTTGATATGAATAATTGTATTGATCGAAGATATTGTGTGAAATTTTGTGTTGTAAACAAGAATCACAGCACGGCAAAGAAACGTCGCATTACGACTAGTACCAAAAGAACTCAATTTTCGATGACTGGATTGTTCATTGGAAAAAGTGTATTACTTCAGAAGGGACCTATTTTGAAGGCGATAATACAAATTTTGATGATAAATGAAGCATTTTCTGTTAAAACGAAAAATCAGGATATATTTTTGGCAGAATGTATATTAGGGTGCCAATGAATGTATGGAAAAAATCGACCCTAAAATTTCGAATAGTTACCCTATACAAATGTTTTACCACCTCGGAAAAACATCCTATGCCAAATTTCAGCTCAATCGGACTTAAGGTAGAGTGGTGCAAAGTGGTCAAAGTTTGAGTTTTTTGAAAAAAAAAATTTTTTTGAAAGGAAATCGGGGTTTTCGAAAAAGAATTTTTGATGCCAAATGTCTTAAAATGGCATGAAACGTCCAGATCTAGTGTCATCTCGAAAAATTTTTTGCCAAAAATCGGCACTATGGAACTTATTTCGGAATACGAAACGAAAAGTATGGTTTAGGGTGCCAATAAAAATAGTTATCTCGATTTTTTATTCGTAACTCGCTACGAAATGTTGATTTGCACGATAATATACCCTATGCAAAGTATTAGCTCATTCAGACTTCATTTACTGGTGTCGCAGACGTTAAAATTTGAGTTTTTTGAAAACCGAAAAATCACCGGAAATCGTGGTTTAAAAAAAATGATGCCAGATGTCTTAAAATTGCATGACACGTCGAGATTTACAGTTATCTCTAAATTTTTTTTTGTCAAACATCGATTTAGCAGGCGGAAAAACGACTAAGTGCCGAAAAAACTTTTTTTTTACAAAAAAAAAATCGAGATAACAGTAAATCTCGACGAGTGATGCAATTTCAAGATACTTGGCATTAACAATTTTTTTGCAAACCCCGATTTTCGGTTATCTTCGTTATTCAAAAGAGCTCAAATTTTAACGTCTGTGACACTAATAAATGAAGTTCGAATGAGCTAATATTTTGCATAGGGTATATTATCGTGCAAATCAAAATTTCGTAGTGAATTCCGAATGATAAATTGAGATAACTATTTTTAATGGCACCCTTAACCATACTTTTCGTTTCGTATTCCAGAAGTTCCAAAGTGCCGATTTTTGACAAAAAAAATCGGGATGACACTAGATCTCGACGTTTCATGCAATTTTAAGACATTTGGCATCAACTTTTTTTTTTGAAAACCCCGATTTATAAGCCTTATAAGCCTACGTTCAGTCCAGTGACTGAAAAGAAAAGGAATTGCCATTATTCAGTCCGGTGATAGAAAAGAAATGGGATTGTCATTGCTCAGTCCGGTGACAGAAAAGAAATGGGATTGTCATTGTTCAGTCCGGTGGCTGAAAAGAAATGGAATTGGGAGAGAAGAGCATAGTGTTTAGGCGAGCGAGCGAGAGAAACTATTTTCCTAGCACTTTACAATTGCAACTAAATTGATTTCCGAGCGGGCACCGGCTTATAAGCTTACGTTCAGTCCAGTGGCTGAAAAGAAATGGGATTTTCATTGCTCAGTCCGGTTGCAGTTCGGTGGCAGAAAAGAAATGGATTTGGGAGAGAAGAGCATAGTGTTTAGGCGAGCGAGCGAGAGAAACTATTTTCCTAGCACTTTACAATTGCAACTAAATTGATGGGATTGGGATTGCCATTGTTCAGTCCAGTGGCAGAAAAGAATTGGGATTTTCATTGCACAGTCCGGTGGCAGAAAAGAAATGGCATTGTCATTGTTCAGTCCGGTGGCAGAAAAGAAATTGAGAAAATGGGAGAGAAGAGCTTTGCAATTGCAACTAAATTGATTTCCGAGCGGGCACCGGCTTATAAGCTTACGTTCAGTCCAGTGGCTGAAAAAAAAATGGAATTGCCATTATTCAGTCCGGTGGCAGAAAAGAAATGGGATTGCCACTGTTCAGTTCGGTGGCAGAAAAGAAATGGGATTGTCAATGTTCAGTCCGGTGGCAGAAAAGAAATGGGATTTTCATTGCTCAGTCCTGTTGCAGAAAAGAAATGGGAATGCCACTGTTCAGTTCGGTGGCAGAAAAGAAATGGGATTGCCACTGTTCAGTTCGGTGGCAGAAAAGAAATGGAATTGTCATTGTTCAGTCCGGTGGCAGAAAAGAAATTGAATTGGGAGAGAAGAGCATAGTGTTTAGGCGAGCGAGTGAGGGGAATTATTTTCCTAGCACTTTGCAATTGCAACTAAATTGATTTCCGAGCGGGCGCCGACTTATAAGCCTACGTTCAGTCCAGTGGTTGAAAAGAAATGGAATTGCCATTATTCAGTCCGGTGACAGAAAAGAAATGGGATTGTCATTGCTCAGTCCGGTGACAGAAAAGAAATGGGATTGTCATTGTACAGTCCGGTGGCAGAAAAGAAACGGGATTGTCGTTGTTCAGTTCGGTGACAGAAAAGAAATGAAATTGCCACTGTTCAGTTCGGTGGCAGAAAAGAAATGAAATTGGGAGAGAAGAGCATAGTGTTTAGGCGAGCGAGTGAGGGAAATTATTTTCCTAGCACTTTGCAATTGCAACTAAATTGATTTCCGAGCGGGCGCCGGCTTATAAGCCTACGTTCAGTCCAGTGGCTGAAAAGAAATGGGATTGTCATTGTTCAGTCCGGTGGCAGAAAAGAAATTGAATTGGGAGAGAAGAGCATAGTGTTTAGGCGAGCGAGTGAGGGAAACTATTTTCCTAGCACTTTGCAATTGCAACTAAATTGATTTCCGAGCGGGCGCCGGCTTATAAGCCTACGTTCAGTCCAGTAGTTGAAAAGAAATGGATTTGCCATTATTCAGTCCGGTGACAGAAAAGAAATGGGATTGTCATTGCTCAGTCCGGTGACAGAAAAGAAATGGGATTGTCATTGTTCAGTCCGGTGGCAGAAAAGAAATGGGATTTTCATTGTGCAATTCGGTGGCAGAAAAGAAATGGAATTGGGAGAGAAGAGCATAGTGTTCAGGCGAGCGAGTGAGGAAAACTATTTTCCTAGCACTTTGCAATTGCAACTAAATTGATTTCCGAGCGGGCGCTGGCTTATAAGCCTACGTTCAGTACAGTAGCTGAAAAGAAATGGGATTGTCATTGACAGAAAAGGTGACAGAAAAGAAATGAGATTGTCATTGTTTAGTCCGGCGGCAGAAAAGAAGTAGGATTGCCACTGTTCAGTTCTGTGGCAAAAAAGAAATGTAATTGGGAGAAAAGAGCATAGTGTTTAGGCGAGCGAGCGAGAGTAGTGTAGTGGCAAAACCTAGAATACGCGTGACTACAGTGCAAGTCGGGGGAAATTTCTTTGACGAAAAATTCCCCCGAACAGAACGGAATCGAACCCAAACCCCCGGCATGTTAGGTGTGACGTTAGCCACTCGGCCACGGGAGCACTTGAGCACATGACCCACTACAGCATTTAAATTTGAAACTATTTTGTTTTATAATATGAAAAAAGGTATCATGGTAAAATTCGGTGCTCTTTCAGTCTTTAAAAAACTTATTACAATATTTTCTATTTTATTTCAATATAGAACACGCTGAAATACAAACACATTCAACGCCGTTTCGATTTTACCTAGACAAATTTTTGACGTAGGACTACGTCTTTCATTTCTATACCGGGGTGTAAAATCAAAGTTTCGAAAACGAAAGCGTTACGCCGGAGACCGAGATTTTGAGCGTTAATAGCTCCTAAACAACTGAACGAAATGGTATGATAAACACTTCATTCGAAAGATAAAATGTCTACGCGTTATATACTTGTTACTTTTTTATCCAAAAACTTCAATAGTCTTAAAATTGCTTTCAAAACAGGCTATTGAAATCACCAATCGGTATATAAGCGAGCGGCGCTCGGAAGTCCACTCAGTTCTAATTGAACAGCGATTGGAGCATGTTGTCGCTGTTGCGGTGAAGCTCTTTATTTATCATGAAAGCGCGGATGAACGGTGTCACCAAGAGCCTGTTTGTGCACCCTAGGCCAGAAGGGAATCTATCAGGAGGAGAGTGATGCCACAAACGGTTCCCTGGGAAGACATCGCTACACACACATACACGCGCGGCTATTACCAAGTGGTTATCGAGTTGGCATTAACCACTGGTGGGCTTCCAGTATCGAGGAAAATGTGGAAATATCTAATCGTTACTGAAAATAATCTGCCAGTTCCTTTGGGAATTTTCAAAATATATTCATGTGAAAGAGTTTAATTGAATGTTTTCTATCCATGTAACACTGTGACCAAATACATTTGGTTTTGTGGTTTTTCAATCAATCGCAATTAACAGGATAGCTTCAGAAGATTATTCTTCCCCATCAGTAGGATATTTCCGTATCCAATATTGTATGCGCCCGCAATCGATTATTGCTCAGTCGCCGAAAGTTCCGAGCTCAGAGAGTTCATTTCCCTCTAGTTTGCCTTCCAAATTGTCATCGTAAACCACACCTTCTCTCGATTCAATCACACACAAAAAGCATACTTAATGTTTTCTATCCATGTAACACTGTGACCAAATATATTTCAATCAAGTGCTATTAACAGGTGGTTATCGAGTTGGCATTAACCACTGGTGGGCTTCCAGTATCGAGGAAAATGTGGAAATATCTAATCGTTACTGAAAATAATCTGCCAGTTCCTTTGGGAATTTTCAAAATATATTCATGTGAAAGAGTTTAATTGAATGTTTTCTATCCATGTTACACTGTGACCAAATATGTTTCAATCAAGTGCTATTAACAGGTGGTTATCGAGTTGGCATTAACCACTGGTGGGCTTCCAGTATCGAGGAAAATGTGGAAATATCTAATCGTTACTGAAAATAATCTGCCAGTTCCTTTGGGAATTTTCAAAATATATTCATGTGAAAGAGTTTAATTGAATGTTTTCTATCCATGTTACACTGTGACCAAATATGTTTCAATCAAGTGCTATTAACAGGTGGTTATCGAGTTGGCATTAACCACTGGTGGGCTTCCAGTATCGAGGAAAATGTGGAAATATCTAATCGTTACTGAAAATAATCTGCCAGTTCCTTTGGGAATTTTCAAAATATATTCATGTGAAAGAGTTTAATTGAATGTTTTCTATCCATGTAACATGACCAAATATGTTTCAATCAAGTGCTATTAACAGGTGGTTATCGAGTTGGCATTAACCACTGGTGGGCTTCCAGTATCGAGGAAAATGTGGAAATATCTAATCGTTACTGAAAATAATCTGCTAGTTCCTCTGGGAATTTAAAATTATATTCATATGAAAGAGTTTATTTTAATGTTTTCTATCCATGTAACACTGTGACCAAATACATTAGGTTTTGTGATTTTTCAATCAATCGCAATTAACAGGATAGCTTCAGAAGATTATTCTTCCCCATCAGTAGGATATTTCCGTATCCAATATTGGATGCATAAAACCTTGTGCCTCCAACGTAACGCTCTCGTTTTCGAAGTCCCCCAAATATTCATTCATTCAGAATGAATTCAGATTCAACTTCATACAAATGATCTCTAAATCAACGATAGTCCTACGTCACCCTTGCGGTTATACCATAGATATAACCCACTTCCTGTTTTTGAGCCAGTTTATTGGACGCTAGAGATTGCTACACGAAGCGAATTTTCCAAATGATATCAGCTATTTTGCTCATTGATTTCGATTGCACTTGTTTCATAACGAAAAACTGTTTGTCACAAATGTATGTGGATCCAAATAAAGAAGCGATTAAAAGAGCATGTTTTATTAGTTCTGGAATAGCGCCCCTCGAATAAATTTAGAGAAGAAAACCAAAAGATCATGGTTATCAAATGTATCATGCTGTTCCTAATCACACTGCATTACAATGAGTTCCATCTGCATTTTAAAGGGGCATGTTCATCAAGGAAACTGAATGGAATAGAAAAAGTTTGGAAAGTTCTTTCATGTGCTTTGAAGTTTTCAAATCTGCGAGATAAATCATTGTTCATCGATGTGCTTCATGGTGTGCTTCAACGTACTTCCTAGTTGACGATTCCTTGAATGTTCTCAGTGTCAGAAAACGGGCAAAATTAAATTTACTATTCATAACACAACTATGGAAGCCTCATATCATCAATAGTCCCGCTGTGTATATAGTCCAATTGCGAACATTTGAACAATAGGAATATTCTGATATGCGTTGTGCATCGATGGAATAGGAATACTCTTACACTACTGTGTAGTAGATAAAAATGTGTATCATTAAGCCAACATTTTTGTCCTATAATGGGTTGTCCGAAACCCATATGTACAGTTTCGTTCCACAATCTTTTTCAAACGTTCAAGTAGCTTGAAAGTTCCATCCTTCCAGAATTTGCTTATAAAAATGCTGTCTAAAATAATTGTATTGTAAATGTAAATGTAAATGTATTAAAAGAACGCCAGTGCCAAAACTCGTTTGTGGAACTTTATTCCAATAATTTCCAGGTGGACAGGTGAAATGGATTAAAACAAAATGAAAGCGTCAATAATGAAAAATTGCTGAACAATTGCCTGATCACTGAAAGTTGGAATTTATCGATTTTTTTTGGCTATTCATGTTAATGAGCACACACTGTTGAATTTTTGAATTTTTCCTATTAGTTCTGAGAACTTTGAATGAAATGACACCCTTAAAGTGCTACGACACTACAAATTGATGACTCCTGAATTCGACTCTGAAATTGCGATTTTTTCTCAATTAACTCAAAGGGGTCGTCATGATTTTGCACCATTGAAGGACCACTCGGTGGATTTGATTTATTCAATCTTCGTCACCTGTTTCTGTATGTAGGTATCGGTTTCACTGCGCGCACGGGGCTCCATGCTGTAACAAAACGTAATCTGCGTTGGTGTTGTGATTTATTAAATTCCCCTCCTCCGTCGTTTAGTCATTCATTTCGATGTTTGTTTTGGTCGTTATTGTCTCCGTGTCTGGCCCCGAAAGAAACTATGAGAGGGCATATCGAAATCTGCTTGGTTGACGAGTCGTCTACTTTTGCTACAGTTGTCCCGATCACAATTTTGTCAGGTTTCGAGTGGAGCGACCATCGTTTTCGTCGTGTGATATTCGTTACTTAAACGTGCGATATCGCGAGATCAACATCGAAGAAGTGCGCGGAGTTTATTGGGGATTTTTTCTTTGGGAAGTCTCGACAAGCGGCGAGCTAATGTAGAACAATAAATTGGTGTAACCTGTTTATTCGAGAACGATGAAGTTTTTCATTTGGAGTGCATTGTGCTTAGTTTCGGTTGCTCAAATTGGATTGGCTGCTAGTGAAAGTGAATCTGCATCAACGCTTGTAGTCGATAAGAAAATTGAAACCGATGATAATGAGTACGACGACGAAATCGACGATGAAGCGGATGTTGTGTATGACGAAAGACAAACGGACGGGGAGACAAACATTCAGCTACATATAAAAAACCTTCAAATTCAAGTTCCGTCTCTCGATGTTTTCAAAGAAACTAGCATGTCAACCGTGGTACGTGACTCGATCCTGAAATTGTTTGGTATTTCCTATGATGATGTGCAAGATCCGGAAGATTCTGTGCAACCAGATTTGACTGAACAGGAGGAACAACAACAGACGCAGTCCAATTCGATGCTGCAAGTGAATGGGAACAATTTTCCGGCGAAATTCTTCCTCGAGATCAGCGATTTTCTCATGAACAACCATAATAACGATGCGATCGATGACACGCAAGTAGAATCAAACCACCGGAAGAACGCGGAAATTTACGCTACCGAGGAAGTTAAGATCGAACGGTTGGAAAATGTGCACAACGTGAAGAACGAAACTATAACGATCAGTAAAAAGCGGTTTAATAATGGAGCCGCTGCTCCCTCTCAAAATCATACTCTGATTGAGACCACTGATACGGAGAACAGGTTTCGTAACAATGTTACCCAAAACCACACCGAAACCGAGGATATCTTTCATCGAACGCGCCCAATTCGACTGAAGACCGTGGTGACGAGAGAAGAAAGCAATACCGGCCAAAAACCGAAGACGCTACGTGAGAAAGTGATATGGAAAATGGACAATGGTGAAGGTGTCACTGTGAACTAGTTTTTTTTTGCAATACATTCCAATTCAGATTTGTTAGAAGTAATTCAGTGAGAATTGTATAAATGTTTTGAGCAACTTAGCCGGCAGAGATTCGATAAATGTTGTTATTTATAAATTATTCATGAACTGAAATAAAGCTGTGAGCGAGTTTTTTGAAAGACCTATGAATTAATCGGAACATCGTTGAATTTTTCGGATTCCCCTTCAAACTGATTCCAGGTTTCGTGTTTTATCGTTCAGATTTTTGGTTTTGCGAGATTTAAACACCCCTGTTTGGATGGTTGTAAAATAATGAATTTTCGTGAGTTTCTTTCGGATGTTAGGAATAAAAACAATTGTTTAAGGTTTTGGTTATTTGAAGATGTATTTTCCATTTTTTAGTGCACTCAATCATTATATATTACGCTGTTGACAGCTGGATGCATAGATGCTTTCTGAAAATACGGTACCATGCTAGTGGTATTGGTTCTGAAGGAACGGGGAGTTGCAACACGAATTCCAATGAATATTTTTAAACTTTAGGACAATGCCTAAAGGTGTACACAGGGTTTTTTGAAAATTCGAATACGGCGAACAAAACGGCGGCCATTTTTGTAAAAAATGAGTTATTTTTCATGGAAAGTCTCTGTTTAGAAGCTCATAAAAATTCGAAAAAATTAGATATCAAAAAACGGCTATGTAACGCTTTAGATAATTCATTTTTACATGCTGATAAAAAATATAGCTAAGTCGATCGAGTAGATCCTGATATCGATATCGATACCACTAGTTGAAAAAACATGGTTCCGAAAAAAACGCTCTTAAAAATTCGTACAGCAATACTATATCACTTGAGCGCACTATATTATTTGGCTGAAATTTTCCAACGAAATCAAATATCTGAAAATCGTTTTAGTACTACATTTCTGAGGGCATAAGGTTCCCAAAAATGAAAAAAAAAAACAGAAATTCGAGTTTTCAACCTTCCAGACCAGGTCCCTCCTTAGGGCTCTTACAGAAGAAGATCATTCCAAAACCATAGCATCTTTTGCAAGTTAAAATCATGTGACTGTTAGTTACTATTGAATCAATTTCGGTATAGTGTCAAGCATTGTGCCCAGCTGTTGACAAAAAAATGCCAAACGTCAAAACAAATATTTGTGTTTCACAAACCCATGTTTCGTTGTGTCATACAAACGAAACACAAATTTCTGCATAACTCGAGAACTAAGCAAGCAAATGGAGCCAAATTCGCCAAGTAGGGGTCTTAGGAGGCAAGAAATGTTTCCATTGTGGTACGACACTCTTCCGATTTGAAGAGCTTTAACTATTCTCTCCGTTCCAAGTTATGTATGGCCATGATCAATCCACCAATCGTATATTGACTCAATTAAACGATCCTATGACTAAACCGATTATGCTGTTCTTAAACTTTGTTCTACCGCTCATCAATAACGTCAATTGCACTTTTAAATCAGAAAGTTTCAATGTTGCGAACATTATAATGAGAAAAGTATGTAATTGTTGATCATGTTGGGTAACTTATATTTTGAGAGCTACGAGCAACGGTTCACTGATGCTGACCTTGATGTGAAAGATTTTGTAGACTTTCTGAAGAAGCTTGAGGATGTTCATGTTGGTATCGAGATGAAAAAGCTGAAATCGTATTGAATGCAGCTAGTAAGCTGACCTTCAATTCGATTTGTTGTAACTTCTATATTGAACTCGTGAAACAGATTTCAGAACGATTTGATTTCAACGATTCGGTTATCACAACTGCGGCCTTGATAAACCCTCAAATTTTCGTCAAGCTATCAAACCTTATTGATTTGATACGCCAATTTCCTCAATACGTTGAAGCAGGTAATAGACATGGCCTGGGTAACGAATTCAGGCTACTCAAGACGAATCTAATGGGGCAAACATTGAGTGACGCAGCTATAACTTGGTCCCATCTGTAGGATGTCAAAAGGCGTGATGAGAATTTTTGTATCTATTGCTAAGATCGTTTGTAAGACACTTTTTGATAACATTCATCAGCTTGTATTGAGCTAATATTTTCGCTTTACAGTGCCAACAAAACAAAATCCTGAAATCGGTTGGTCCCCACAATTACAGACCTTATTTTGAAAGCGAAAAACTATGTATCGGTTCAAGAAGGAGTTTCAAGGATGAAATTGACGAAAAATTTGAAGACAAAGTTCAACTAACCCATATATAAACATCATACAATTCAGAGGATTAGAAGAAATTGATATGACTTCAACATCCCATAAATAAGAAAAATAAATTCAAACTGAAAATATACCTTTGTTTTCATATTTTCCCTTAATTTTTCGGTACAGAGTTTTTATACAGATTTGTTCGCTAAGAATACAAATATACCGAAAAATAATGGGTTTTCCGGAAGGACCATTCTTTGGTACACTGTCGGATAAAGCATTAAGCAAAAAAAGAAGGTGACAAAACATTGAGAAAAAATAATCCAATCCAGTGTTTCAATCTATTTATAATAATTTATTTCCATTGAAGAAATTTATAACATCTGTAGCTAAAACAATAGTCATACATTAAAAATGCGTTTTAAACATACTTAACAGCTAAAATGACGCGAAAAAATTTAGAACCTTTTCGTCGTTTCGGCTGTTTCAAGTGTTGTTTCGACCGATTTTTAAGAAAAATTGATTGTTTCTCGATGGTATTCTGTATTTTTCGAATCCTACTAAGTATTTATCATGTAAACAAGAAGTGTGTAAGGTTTTAATTCTCGAATTCTAGTTGTACACCCAAAATTGAATTTTAGCTCATGTTTTGTCATCCCGATTTATGACATTAAATGAGACATAACATAACAGAAAATCATAACAGAAAATGTCATGACTCACAAATACTGGTAAGCATTTGTATAATATACTTGGTACAACAATATAAGATTAATACGAGTGAGTGAAACAAAAGACAAATAAGCTTTCCGCATACTTTGCCACATACACAGCCGAGACCGAGATAGATATTGTTCTCTTTCATGCGCTCCTTTTTTCACTCTTAGAAACACTTCCCAACCTCTTTTTATAATCAGGTGCAATATTATCACGTATTTCCTGTACAACTGCTGATGCATCTTTAGCCATGTGGATAGCGTGGTCGTGTAAAATATGCAGAATTCAGAAGATGTCTGCACGCATACATACAAACAATTTTTATGCTTTTAAAACAGCTCATTATTTGCGCATTTGACTCTCCAGTACACTAAATGGCATCATTCTGCCAAAGATGACATGTTTTCTGCCAACGCTAGTTTGGGTGTAGTCAAAAAAAAAATGGTTCGCGCACATAATTGCACGGAAACATAGCGGATGATCATCCGCATAATGTTCAAGTCAGGCAACAGACAACGCGAAATCGCAGAGAACTTGTGACGATCCAAGACCTTCGTTTTTAATGCCCTCCAAGACCGTAAAAATCCGAAACTACTGTACGCCCAAGGAAAACGACCGCGAAGGATGACTCTGATATAAAGCGAGCCTCAAAGAAAGATCCGGTTCAGCGGAGTCTGGTGGAGCAGGAGCTAGGCGGTAAAGCCACCCGGAAGATCCCGATGCTGACGCTGAAGCATCTGAAGGCGCGGCTGAAATTCTCGAAAGACCACATCGATTCGATCGGTCCGGAGAAGAAAAAGCAGTGGCGAAATATGCTGTGGTCGGATGAGACGAACGTAAACCCCATCGGCTCGGACGTAGAAACTTGGGTCAATCGCCCAATAGTCTGCGTTTACATGCCACAGTATACCACGAGGACAATCAAGCATGAAGAAGGGAACATTATGGTGTGGGGGTGCTTCTCCTGGTACAGGGTTGATCCTGTACCCTGGTGGATAAGATCATGGATCAGAACCTCTACGCCCAAATCCTAAGGGATGTTATGCTGCCACACGCCGAGTGGAAGACGCCCCTGAAATGGCAGTTCATAAAGGATCATAAAGATCGTCAAAAAGTGGTTCCAGGATATCAAAGTCGACATCATGGAGTGGTCATCTGATCTGAACCCTATAGAGAACCTATGGGAGATCGTGAAAAGGTCGGTGCACACGGAGAAGTCGAAGAATAAGCAGCAACTATGGGATAGGATCCAAGTTTGTTGGTACGCCATCCCGGTCATTACGTGCCAGAAACTGGTGGAATCTATGAAGAAACGGGTGATGCGTAACAAATGTTGCACGACCAAGTACTAACCCTAGAAGCTCTTCACGGTATGAATTTCCTTGTTTTTTTTTGACGTAGGACTACGTCTTTCATTTCTATACTGGGGTGTAGGTTCAATGTTTCTAAAACGAAAGCATTACGCCGGAGAACGAGATTTTGAGCATTAATAGCTCCTAAACAACTGAACGAAATGGTATGATAAACACTTCATTCGAAAGATAATATGTCTACGCGTTCTATGCTTGTTACTTGTTACTTGTTTCAATAGCCTCAAAATTGCTTCCAACACAGGCCATTGAAATCACACCAATCGGTATAAAAGCGAGTGTCGCTTGGAAATCCACTCTGTTATGATTGCGCAACGATTGAGGTACCATCGCTGGAATAAATGGATGTTTCCCTAACATAGACATCAAAACCATGGAGCCAGGCGAAATTGGCATTGGAAAATAGATACAAGCAACGGGTACTTTTGTACTCGTTTGCCCTTTTGCAAATCGGAATGTTTCACTAACACAGACTTCAAAACCATGGAGCCTGGGGAAATCGGCCTTGTGAAATAGATGCAAGCAGCGGGTACTTTTGTACACTTTGCGTTTCTGCAAATCGGAATGTTTCCCTAACACAGATTTCAAAACCATGGAGCCTGGGGAAATTGGTATTGCAAATGAGATGCAAGCTGCGAGTGCTTTTGTACTCGCTTGTATTTTTGCAAACCGGAATGTGTTTTCCCAACACGCATATCCTTTAATGTCGCCAGCTCACTGAACTTCTACGCATACCGTTTGATGATTAGGAAAAATGTTGACAACTATTTGTTGCGATAACCACGTCCATTATGTGTGAATTGACCTAAGTAGGAATTTGTTTGCAATTGAATTCGTAAATTGTTCCATTCATTCACTAGTTTAATCAATACATACAAAAGATAGCTCTGCGCAGTGGCGATATCGTTCCCAATGAGGAACATCCGAGGTGCGATTATTGCTAATTGAAAAAACATAAATGATTACTAAGCCAACGGCAGTCCTACGTCAACCTTGCGGTTATATCATAGGTATAACCCATCCATAGTTTTTTACCATGAATTTCATAACCGGTCTTATTATTATAACTTAGTTATTGAATTTTTGATGAATTACTATTGTTTTAACTAGAGATGTGGGATGGATTGATGGATTGAAACACTGGATTGGATAAGTTTTTCTCAAAGTTTTGTCACTTTCTTTTTTTGTTTGAGCAGTGGTCTCAATGTTTTGTCCGACACTGTAAAAGTTTTTAATTTTAAATTCAATTTTTTAATAAGATTTTTTGTAGGGCAAAAAGTAATTTTCCATTAATAGTTCATTAATTTTCCAACAGCTTTGTCAAACATCATATTCTAATCAGACATCTGGATTTTGAGTTAGGATTTTTGAAAGAAAGATGAATGATTTTGAATACGCCCTTTTTGGAAAATCAGTCATAATAGGTCATAAGATAATGCAAATTGTGATTTTACGTAGTATAAGTATCATGATTATCACGTTTTACGTATCATAAGTATCAAGTTTCAAAAAAAAAAAATATACGAGAGGGTCGAGTCAGTGGTCGGAATTGGGGTGGAATTGCTCAATATCCTTAATTATAAAATAAATAAAGGCAGCATTTTTTGTTTTTTCAGTATTTTTCCTGTTCAACCTTTATGTAGGAGCTCATTCTATCAACTAGCTCATATTTACGATGCACGATTTGTGGAGCTCACACATATTCGAGATCCATTGAGAAGACAACGTGATTGTGTTCGAATGTAAACATGTTGGAATAATTGCTTTGATTTTGTTTATTTATTTTTTAGATTTTTGATTAAAATATGATTAAAATATGCTCTGTGCATTGAAACTTGCTCTATGAATGTTGATGTTTGATTCACTATCAGGGATTGTTAGTATACAGTGATCGTATCTGACAACGATCGATAGAAAATATTAGTAATTAACTGATCGTTGCATAGACCACATCGGAAAAATGTATCATTTAATACTGTTATTGTTGTCGAGTGCTGCCTTCCTGGCGGAAGGAATTTACCTTTCCAACCTGAATTCTACGTGTTTTCGATGCATTTGTGAGGCTTCCACCGGTTGCAGTAACCGATTGCAGTGTGAACATGGGGTGTGTTATGGTCCATTCACATTGAAGGACAAAATACGTTGATATGCGATCATTTTTATATTCTCCGCAGTATTGTGGACCATTTTCAATTTCCCGTGCCTATTGGATTGACGCTGGAAAGGTAGTCAAGGAGCAGGACGATTCGAATCGATGGGGAGCATATGAGGATTGTGCGAACGAGTATGATTGCGCCACCAACATTATCACTCAATACATGGAGAAGTACGGAAAGGACTGCAACAATGACGGCCGGGTGGATTGCGTGGATTACGCAATGCTGCACATCAATGGTGGTCCAACCTGTCATATGTCGCTGCATTTGGAGTTTAGTAGAAAATTCGATAAGTGTTTGCATGGGAACAATCGACAGGCGGTGCCAGAGGCTACACCTAAGACACCAGTCAGTTATGTGAATCGGGTTTCAACGGCACATTTTTATTCGCCGGGCAAATTTTAAAAACTACCTTCTTATAATATACAAACAGAACAAAAAATATTAACAATGCGTAAAATACTACACAGAAACATAAATCTTCGCAGAAGAATTATTCGGACGGAAGAACAGCCTTCATTTATTTTTTCATAGGATCGTGTGCTGCTGGAGTCACGACGAACTTTTTCGATCTCAAGCTGTACTTGAAAGGCTTCCGGGAGGGTCCTTCGCCTTGCAGTTCGCCGCCAACTCCGCCGTGTGCGCTGGCTACATTTTCTAGGATTTTGGACAGCGGGGCTGAGGTGCCGCGGAGCGACTCACCGAACCGCTGATGGCGCCGGAAACCAATATCCACGGGATTCGAGGTGATCGATCCGTGGCGCCTACGGTGCGTCGGCGATGAAGGCTGCGACTGTGTTGGAAACAAAAAATAAAATGATTATTTTGCTTCGATTTCAAAGTTTTGATACGAAACTTACAGTGTCGAACTTGGGCGGTGACCATGGCTTTGTACGAATGTGGCCGGGAAGTCTGTAGGAAGACAAAAGTCAGTTAAACATTGAGCATCAACACATGATTTTAAGAAATACTTCATCATTGGATTTCCACCATGATGGGCGGAATAGTGGAATTGACTTTCGCTGGTGTTAGCCGACAAGCTTAGATACAAAGCTTCCAGCTCTTGAATGGTGGGCCTGTGATCTCTTTGATGATAATTGTGCCTAGGAGACCAGGTGTTTTGATTTGCCTTGCTAATGCTCCACCGGTCGGATCCGTATTTCTGGCTATCCGAATCCTGATTATGTAACGCAGTCAACTCGTTGATCAATTGCCTGCTCATAGTTATACTATCAGTGGTGTGTAAAGTCTTATTGTAATCGCGGGCAATTTTGATGTCATGTCTCCAGAATTGCTTCTGATCTTTCGGAACAATCGGAGCCACTTCTTTGATCTAAAAGTATGGAAATGAATTAAGAAAGCCTTCTACCAAAAACACATTTGTTACCTTGAGGAAAATCACTCCCATCAGATAGATGCATACGACGTTGAGCAGCGTGAGACACATACTCATGCAGCCAAGTGCAAACAACTCTATCGTTTGGTTTTCGGAGTAGAAATTAGTTTTGACGACGGCACTGTAGCGTTTATCCTGAAATCCGAACATAAAACTCAAACAAGAAAGTGCCCACAGAACGCCCTGAAACAAATTTAATTAATTTTATTGTTACAACACCTCTATCATAACTATATTTACTGCGTTCACAGCTGGTGGCAAGAGGGAAGCCGATATGGCCACTCCTACCAGTGAGCCAATGTTTTCGCCGAGGATAGCAATGGCTACAGCTGCACCCGATGGCAACGCTATAGCTATTCCGACCAGCAGTGAGTGCACCTCACACCGACTTAACATTTCATTGGTGATCCCTTCGCCCACGCCATACCGATCGTCCAGACTGCATACAATCAGCCCGAAAATAAATCCAACCGATATGGTCAATGAGATTCCAATCATTTCATTTTTCAGTCCCATCAACTGGAGACTTCTTTCCTTGATGACCGTTCCGAAAATACCCGCAATGATTGGACCCTGGAACAAACATAAATGATCGTGCGTTTGCAAACATTTAGGCGAATTACTACACCCACCATCAGCGGCGATATCAGCATGCTTGCGATCAGGAACAGGGTGCTGTCTTCAATCAAACCGAACGCAGCCAGAATACTGAATGGGAAATTTTAAATTTCAATATTTCGTAGATCTGTTTCTTCGAGAGTTGTTATATTTTCTTACCTAGCGACACAAAGCATCGAAACAAAGTCAAACGTTATTGAGGCATCGTGTTTCACCTCTTCCACGATTTGTGCAACGTTTAATCGAGCCCTCACGGATGATAAGAAGGTCCCCCATGCACCATCTTTACTGCCGTTGGTTCTAAAAGATAGATGATAAGGTTTGGTTGGGGAGAAGTAAATTCATTATTTAGCATATGACGAATTTCATGCCAACTCGTCTTAAACCTGGCGTGGCATTTCGCATTTGAAACGAGTGATTATTGTTCGTTCCGACCACTTCTGTCATTATGAATCTCGAAGCGAGCGAAATGAATAAGGCAGTAGTAGAGTTTCGAGCAAAGTTTGACATTACGTAACATTATGTTCGAGAATTTTTTAACTCGAAGCGAGAACAAATGTCTCCACAAGAAATGGTTGATCGTCGTATAGGAAAATGCTAGTGAAACGTTGAACGTTGAATATTAAACCTTACATCAAAGAAAATTTCAATTGCATTTTCTTTGGTTTCGACGCCTATTTGTACAATTATGTGAGTTTAAATACAATACTTTTTTTTACAGTTACAATTACAATTCGATCCCTTTTTCGCATAAGCTTCTTTTCAGAAGTGGCATCATTTCATTGAACACTGATGAAACTGTTGGTTGAGCCATACCAAGTAAAAATTTTTCTCCTTCATTGCATTAATTTGGTACGACCAGAAGCGAAAACAATTTCGCTAATTTCAAAAACAAGAGTAGAAGTGCTTCTGAAAGTTGTTTGGAACACGGTTGTATCCGAAATATTTTTAAATGCTTCTCGACTAAGTCTGATATACAGTCGAAACCTTGAAACAAAAGAATAAGTATTATCATTTATATCGGAAACATATATAAGACAAACTCACTCATTTTCACTTAGCGAAAGAGTCATTTTTATCCCTCAACTTCCGCCTCTGTGGAATAATCGTGTTCTCTTCTTCCCTATTGCTGTCGTCAAAAATCATTTCGCGATCTTTTCTTTTTTCAATTCTAATATAATATGAAATTAAATTTGTTTTTCGGCATTGATATTTGCAATAGCCTTGAAGTTTGCTTTGTTTACAAACCCAAAAATTTGATATTTCTCTTCGAGACAAATTTTGCTCGAAATCCAGTATACTGAAAATATTAACTCGAAAAAGATACATAATACTAAAATCAATTCGATTCGAGTTTGAATTATCTCGAAACGAATTACTCGTTTCGAAATGCGCAATGTCACCAATGTCGTTTTGTACTAGCTGACCCGACTTACTTCGTGTCGCCCCATTTTGATGAATTCATTTGAACATTCGTGAGTTCAATCGCAGTTCAATCGTTCTTCATTGGTTGATCTTTTTATTGGCCAGGCACAATTTCCTTTAACATTAAATTTCCTAGTACCTCTACTGAAACTCGTCATTATAATATAAATTTATTTTCAAACATAATTTTCTCTCAAGTTTCTTCATTCACTTGTAAATAACATGTTTCTCTGTTATATGGAATACATGTTTGATACTGAAAAGTAAATTTTCATTAATAATTCTTATTTTCAAAGCGCATTATTCCACCTAAGAGTCCCTTGCCATTTTCGCTTTACACCAACAGAACTCGAAGCTTAATTCTATATCAACTAACAACGATGTCATTGTAGAACAAAAATCTTACTACTACGGGCAGAGGCAAATACCACAAAATAAAAAAATGGTTGGGTTATATCTATGATATAACCGCATGGTTGACGTGAGACTACCGTTGACTTAGTAAGCATTTGTATTGTATTGATTAAATTATCGATTTAATGAAACTATATTCGAATTCAATTGTATTCAACATATTTGCTTTGTAAGCAAAAAGTTCGAAGAGTTGCCATGAAGGATCAATTCATGCATTGTAATAGATTATGTTTTTCGTTACTAGTAAATCTGATGAGTGTCCTCTTACTTTTGATATGATGCTTGCCTAGACAAGCAAGTACACAAAGACAAGCAAGTACAAAATACTCGCAGATTGTATTAGGTTGTCAAAAAAGTCCTGCGGTATTTTTTTTAAATTTTCATTTGTTCATAAAATTAGTTACAATCATCTGTTTTAAGTCAAATATGCGCCGTTTTGTTCGATGACTTGTTCCCAACGAGATGCCAACTTCATAATACCCCTGTTATAGAAGCTCGCTTCCTTATAGGCAAAAAACTCGGATAGCCAATTTTCACAGGCCTCTTTTGTGGCTAACTTCTTTCTACCTAGCTTGTTCGCCATGGAAAAAAACAGGTGGTAGTCACTTGGTGCAAGGTCCGGACTATACGGCGGATGCAAAAGAAAAAAAAAGAAGCTTCTGGCGCGTCACCAAAGAAGTGTGTGGCCTGGCGTTGTCCTGATGGAAGACAATGCGGCCTCTGTTTATCAAAGATGGCCTCTTCTTCATGAGTGCTACCTTCAAGCGGTCCAGTCGTTGGCAGTACAGGTCCGAATTGAGCGTTCACTTTTCATCGCCAGTCACCCGCTTCAGAAACGGGTCGGTTTTGTTGCGATTCAGCAGCGATTCACATGCGTCGATACGGTCAAAGATGTTTTTTTGCGTCAACGTGTGTGGCACCCATACATCGAGCTTCTTTGTGAATACAAGCTTCTTCAAATGGTTAATAACAGTTTGATGGCTTATCCCCAGCTCTTGGTCGATGCTACGGCTGCTACTATGCCGGTCTTTATCGGCTAATTCAGCGATTTTGTCGGAATTTTCGACGACAGGCCTTCCGGAGCGTGGCGCATCTTCGACGACCTCTACACCAGAACGAAAACGTTGAAACCATCGTTGTGCGGTGGAAATGGAAATTGTATCGGGTCCATAAACTGCACAAATTTTATTGGCAGCTTGAGATGCATTTTTGCTTTTGTCATAGTAGTACTGTAAAATATGTCGGATTTTCTCTTTATTTTGCTCCATATTTGCGACACTATAACTCACGAACGACTTAACCAAACAAAACACTGTCAAGGACTATATTATAGCGCACAAAAATACCTTTCCAACAAGCTATAGTATGATTCGATACAATGAATACAACTAGAACTACGCGCTTACAACGACACCTCGCGGAAATACCGCAGGACTTTTTTGACAGCCTAATATATATTTGCAAAGCGGATTCCCCCAGCAGTCTTTGTTTTGAAATCTATCTTAGGGACACTTTTTGGTGGGAACAAAAATATCCCCGACTTGTTTGTATTGGGGGAGCAGGACTTGGCAAGAATCGGTGCAGCCGGGAGTTGGAGAACTGCAGCCATGGACCGGGTTTATTGGAGAAGAGTAGTGAAACAGATCTAATCTCAATGGGATGTAGAGTCATAGTAAATAAAGAATAAAATTGTTTGTATTGGCAAAGCGGATTCCCCCAGGCACATTGATTTTGAAGTCCGTGTTATTGAAACACAGCTCGGTGAGAACTAAAATACCTCGGACTTGCATATATTTGCATAACGGATTCCCCCAGGCACATTGATTTTGAAGTCTGTGTTGGGGAAACCGTAAATCGGGCCAATCAAACTAGGCAGTTAGGGCGTTTAATTAACGCTTGACATTTTACAGTTATTCAATTGTTTATCTCATGAAAAATACTTTTTTATTTTATTGTGATAGACGCGTAGAAATATTTCCTATCAATTGATGCAAACATGTTTTCAATATATTAAGAAATGTTCGAGTTATAAGCATTCGGAATCTTTCATTTTTTCCTGCATGTTCCGAGCGCGAAGTGTGTAGCGTCCAATTTTTTGAAGTATGATGTAACTGCGTCACGAATTTCTTCAGTGTTATCGAATCGTTGACCTCCGAACGCCTGTTTCATCACCGTACATTTGTGAAGTTTTGGGCCGATTAAGAACCGCGATTGAGAACAAAAGGCCAGGTCAGAAAGAGTGTTCCTCATCCACGATAATGCGCGACCCCATTTTGCTCGCGTAACTCAAGAGCAATTGAAAAATTCAAATGGACTGTGTTCGAGTATTCTTCTTACTCCCCAGACCTCGCCCCTAGCGACTATCACTTATTCCCGGTGATGAAACAGGCGTTCGGCGGGCAACGATTCGATAACACTGAAGAAATTCGTGGCGCAGTTACATCGTACTTCACGCTCGGAATAGAAAAACTCGTGCCACGCTTTGAAAAAATGCCTCGAACGTTACGGCGATAATGTAGAAAAATAGAAAATAAAACGATTACGAAAATCACCTTGTTTTTTGTCCTAACTTTATTTTTCCGCGATTTCTGAGGCACTGAAACTTATTTTTCGAACGACCCTCGTATATTATGGTGGTCGTTGAACAAATATAAAATCGTTTGTTAAGGCAGCAAACCTCCAGAAGATGGGATACATACTTACATAAGTACATATATCTCGTGTGTTGTTCTCACGAGAATAAGAAATAATTATGTATCAACCATTTTCAGTTGCTTCTACAGGAGTTCAAAAGAGTTGGATTGTTCTTTCCTGTATCAATTATATCACAGATATTACCGCATTCATTTACAAAAAAATTCTACTAAAAATGTAGAATACCTTCAACATTTTGGGCGAAAAATGGAATGTAGGATATCGTTTAAATTATTATTAAGAAATTCAAAAAAAAAATTATTTTTAAAAATTACACTCAAGAAAATATTTAAAAAATTCAAATCCGTTCTTAGCCCATATAATTACCAATAAGTCATCCATACTTCGGACGATGAGCACTTCCACATGGAGAGTCTAATTTTGTTTGAAGTCAAGATATCGATATAGTGTATTCGACAAAGATTTCAAGCATGCAAAGTTATTTAACATGTTGAGCACCGTGTCGGTCCCTAGGGATTGACATTGAGCTTTTCGTTAGAAAAACGTTGATCACTGGGACTGACAGTTAGAAAATAAGGAAACGGTATGTGCCTACTTTCTAGTTGAATTTCCGACTATTTTCTTTTTATACAATATATATCTTTGGAAGCGGGGACCGACACTGATATTGTGCAAACACTCTCGAAGCGGATTGAATGGAAAGCGAAGCAAGAATAATCCAGGGCTCAACGTGTTAAATGACCAATGTCTCTTCACCCCCAACGTTCCACTTCAATCTGAGATGGTGTTGCCAATGGCCAGTCGAGTTGACATGAAATTCGCCATATACAATGCTTATCAAAGCAGAAGTTTGGATTTTGGTTGATGTTCTCAGCACTCACAAAAATGTAGAAAAAACTACTCACTCTGAGTTGACGTCCTCCTCTGGTTGAGCTTCAGTGAACAGTGTGCAGGAAGTGATCGAAATCGTCGAGTTGAACCTTTCGCCGATACCCCAGGAGCTCAACATATAGATCACATCATCGCATTTGCCACCAGAGTCTAGAGCGAAAGTGATCTAAATCGAATATGAATCAATCGTTGTCTAACTCTATATTAATTTGCTCTCTACCTGATATCCCCGCCCCCTATTTGTCTCCACCCAAGCTGCGGTATTTATGCGCTTCTCCTTCAGAATCTCTTTCATCACATCCTCCAGCGTTGATTCGCCATCCAGGTTGCATTTCTCGGCGGCCAGGTCGCGGGGATCTTTCTCCTTGTCCTTCCTGGCAGAGCTTAGGATATCTTTGAATCCCTCCCAGGATTTACGAAGGGCCGATGTGCGATCGAAGGGAACCTCTAGGGTAGGTTTTAATTCCGCGTTTTTGTCGTTCTGAGGTGTTACCGGGGATTTGGAGTCATCGTTCCCGGGGCCGTCGCCCTCAGGACCATCGATGATTGGGGCGATCGACACGTCATCCCCGTCACCTTTCAGAGTGATTCGTGGTGGCGGTGGCGGTAGCTTTGGTTTTGTATCCGTGGTGAGATCCAGAAAACTTCGGCGGAGATCCTCTTTTCGTTTGTCGGATGCCTGGAAATTATGCATTTTCAATGGATTATTGACATCTGACAGGAGAATATATGTTTTATCTAAAAATAGCATGTTTATACATCTGTGTTTACATACGTCGCATTCTGTGTGCGGTTGTAGTTTTCTAGAAATATTATGGCAGGTGTTTATTTGTTCTTCGCATCGTATATGCACGTTGATAAAAATAGAATTGATAATTTTGAATAATTATACACGGCATGCACAGGATGCTTATACAGCATATTTTCAATTGATCTGAGAATCTACTTAAATTTAGTTTCCTATTATTTGTATTGGTTGTAAACAAGATGTGTTAGCTATACTGTGAATATATTCAGAGAAAAATAATCACCAATAATAGGAAGCAGTTGAGGAAAAAATTGAAAGGAGTTTCGATTTATGGACGCAGTTGCAATGTTGTTGCGTAGTGCAAAGTTAAGAATTTAACATTTAGCAGCTCTGTTGATTTTTTAAAATTTCAATAGAATTCTTCCGCTATATGAGCACTTTGTGCGATATTTCAAAGATGAAATCCCCTATCTCCCCCTATAACGTATTTTTGTATTCCTTATGTATTAAGAGTCAAACAAAAATACTTATCCGACCCCTCTTACCCCTCCCTTCTTTAATGCAGAACATAACTTGAGAACAGCCCCATTCTTACTTGGCATGAGTATTACGAACATTAAAAGTACATAAAATTGAATAGAATCACTTGAAAACCGCTAAATACTGTCAATCTCAAAATTGAGTATACACATGCTACTTGAAGATACTCTCCATTTATTTGGTACAAAATATTTTGAATACATCTCTTCTTTTGATGTATATTAATAACACACACATTGAACTAACTATGCGCGTAAAAATTTTTTTTTGCTAATTATTTTATTGAAAGCAATCTCTATTCTATTCTAAAATTTCTTCAAACAAATTAACCTTTTTTGTAAGATCTTTGCGAATTAGCGTTTTTTTTTCGTCAGTTTGTGACGTCAAAACTAAACCACTGCTTGAGCAGTTTGATTTTTGTTTTTTGTAGATGTTTGAAAAATATTTTATCAAAATGGCAAGTAAGAAGTGTATATAAAAGTAGTTATAAACTTTCAAACATCAAAATAAAACTGAAAACATTCAGAAAGTGTTTACAAAAGTAAATTTTATTAAAGAATATAAAGTTTACATGGTAATGAAATGAAAAAAATCAAGCTTATTGTTGTTTTCTAAAAAATGATCGAACCTTAGATTTAACTCCACTCATCAAATTCTGCACAGTAATCGTTGTACACTTTCTGGAAGCTGCAGACCAAATCTTCTTGAACTCTGACATATTTTTAGACACTGTACCTTCCTTCGTGAACTTGGCCTTGACAATTGCCCAGTAACGTTCAATTGGCCGCAGCTGGGGACAGTTAGGTGGGTTTAGGTCTTTTTCGACGAACATGATGTTGTTTTCCGAAAACCATTGTAGAGTGGATTTGGCATAATTTGCCGATGTCAGATCCGGCCAGAATGAAAATAACATTATTCGAAGGATCAAAAATCTTCGAGAGGTGTTTTTCACTTATATCATAAAAACTTTTCACTTATATCATAAAAACATATCATAAAAACTTGTTTCAATAGTTCAAAACTGCTTCGAAAACAAACTATTTAAATATTTATAAATAGCGGTAGCTTCTGAAAATTCCATTTCAGTTACGATTGGTCTGCGGTTGATGCATCATGCGTCGGCTAGCTAACCTCTTCCCGTTCCTCTTTTGCTGCCGTTATGAACGAACATGCAAAATCGTTGGCTTGTGAATGCACCCAAGGGGTAAATATGATTTCGCACACATTTGGGCATTTAACACGTTGAGCCCCGACCAAAATAGGGGACCGACAATGAACTTTTCGTCTGATCCGTGTCGGTCCCAGCGAATCGATAGTGGACTTTTCTAAATATTATTTTGTAACTTTGGTGTTGCCGTTCCTAATACCGACACTCTCCAAACGAAAAGCCTACTGTCGGTCCCGTAAGATCGGCGCAAAAACAACGGAAAATTCAGTGTCAGTCCCCAGGGACCAACGTGGGGCTTAACGTGTTTACTAGATTATTGAATTAATTAACAAAAACACATCACAAGTGAAACAGAACAACAGATCGCAAGACAATTCCAAGGGAAAACAAAAAACCCATTCATCCATTTATTGAGAATTGATATAAATGCAACTTCAACAAATGATTACTTATCCAATGGTAGTCCTACATTAACCTTGCGGTTATATCACTGTCAACAACTGGAAGGTTAAGGTTTAGTTTTCATGAAGTCGCGTTCGTAGGCTATTGACCGCTCCAACCATGTCAGGATCTAATTAAGGAGTTCAGTTTTTTTGAGAAAGCAAATCAAAAAAGCCGTATCCATAGAGTTTGTAGACAACTCTTTGGGCTTATGAGGACAACATGATTTTGCTTAGAATCTACAGTGTGTGACATGTTTAGAACTGTTTTTATCTGTTTACACGTTTTTCGCAGTTTCAACTGATCGCTGAGGAATGTTTATGAGCCACACAGGTGTGTTGTTAAAAGATTGTCGCAAACTCGATGGGGTGCTCATTATAATGCTGTGAAACCAATTTATGGGCTGATCACAGCCACTGGAGTATTGCGCGACTCAAATACTGGATCAAGTGCACAGTTCTTCCTACCTGCAGTTTATGACTTAATAATTCTGCAAAATATTTCAAACCAAAGGACCATCTCTGAATAATGTTGTGATGAGACTCACTGCACTGGTGATTTTTTTCACAGTTGAAAGGAACAGTCCCGTCGAAACGGCCATTGAGAAGGTTTTATCGAAATCCAACGACTGAAAATAAAGGAGAATTCCTTATAAGCAGCCCAGTCGAAAGACGTTCTGGACCCGGTCCAACGATGGAAAAGGGAATGTTGGAGTGCATTGGCCATTTTCAGAACGGTAAAAATCGTCTAAAGTAGAAGCCGAAAATTTTAAAGCAATTCAAGCTCAACACATGTTATGAGTACCTGAAGTGAGTACCACATTTCGACATCCACAAATAAACCAGTAACCCTTAACCGGCATCCGGTCACGCTACCCCACTGAGTGGAAGCAAGCATTCTTCCACATAAATTTGAGCATTTATAGTCCCTTTCAGCAATTCCAAATGAAATCGTCCTAAAAATGCAGATTTTAAAAACTTGTATTTTTGATTCCAATGAAAGTGTGTATTCCGTTTGGGTTGGAGGAAATAAAGGGTGTGTCACATCAAATTGCATCACGGAAAAAACGCTGTAGAAATTCGCCCAGTAGACCGATCCTTTTGAAAATTTTAGACAGTAAAATAAAAATTATTAAGCAACTTTTGGCATTTTCAATAGTGGTAGTAAGCGCTTCTGTAGGCACTCCTTAAGGTAAACCTGCCCGTTTATCGTGCCGGTCATCACGAAGGGGGCGCTCCGCTTTCCGCAAGAGCAGATCGCTTGCCACACCATGTACTTTTTGGCAAACTTGGATAGTTTCTGCTTGCGAATCTCCTCCGGAACGCTGAATTTGTCCTCTGCGGAGAAGAACAACAGGCCCGGCAGCTGACGAAAGTTCGCTTTGACGTAGGTTTCGTCGTCCATTACCAGGCAATGCGGCTTCGTCAGCATTTCGGTGTACAGCTTCCGGGCTCGCGTCTTCCCCACCATGTTTTGCCTTTCGTCGCGGTTAGGAGCCTTCTGAACCTTGTATGTACGCAGGCCCTCCCGCTGGGCGTACAAGCGTAACTTTTGAAAAGGGCGTATCGATTTGAGTAAGAGAAATCTTTGATAATTTATATCTCAAAACCTATGAGTCGTACCGAAATAGTGCCTTAGAAAGAGTTATAGAGTATTGATGTGCACTGATGTACACTGAAAAAAAATTAGTACTCTTTTTTTTATTTACAAAACAAAAATTCAATTTGCAATATCCAAAATACATATTTTTAATTTTTTTTTTAATTTTTTCATACAAAATAAAAGTCGTGTAGAAAATTCAAAAAATGGGCCCAAAATGGTAAAACTATTTTTGACGAACTTTGTGGAACATCGAATTTTCAGGAATTTTCGAAACTTCGAGTTTTTGTATGTTAGCAGTCAGTTTTAATCACAAATTATGAATCCTGATGTTATTTAAAACTAAAAAGGTTATTATCAATCTCCTTCTAAATGCAACCATTCTCGAGATATTTAAAAAAATATTTCTAATTTATTGTTTTTTTTTAGTAAATAATCCCTTCTAATATGTTTGTCGTGTTATAACATCATGTTCATGAAATTTTATGAATTTGCTTATAATTCCCAACAACTTTTCCGAATACATCATTATGGTTCATTTTTTGACTCAAGTGTAACTTTTGAAAAGGTAGTATCGATTTTAGTAAGAGAAATATCTGATTATTTATATCTCAAAAAATATGAGTCGTACCGAAATAGTGTGTTAGAAAGAGTTATAGAGTATTGTTGGCTTAATTTGAAAAAAATATACACTGAGAAGAAAAATTAGTACTCTTTTTTTATTTACAAAATAAAATTTTAATTTGCGATATCAAAAAATATGTATTTTTTATATTTTTTCTTTTTTTTCATTTATAATAGAAGTCATGTAGAAAATTTAAAAAATGGGCCCAGGATGGTAAAACTATTTTTGACGAAATTTGTAGAACATCGAATTTTCAGGAATTTTCGAAACTTTGAATTTCTGTATACTAACAATCATTTTTAGCCACAAATTCTGAATCCTGATGTGATTTAAAACAAAAAAGGTTATTATCAATCTCCTTCTAAATGTAGCCATTCTCGAGATATTTAAAAAAATATTTGTAATTTATTGTCTCTTTAATTGAATTTTTATTTTTTAAATAAAAAATGATTACTAATTTTTTTTCTCAGTGTACATTTTTTTCATATTCAACCATCAATACTCTATAAGTCTTTCTAAGACACTATTTCGGTACGACTCATAGTTTTTGAGATATAAATTATCAAAGATTTCTCTTACTCAAATCGATACGCCCTTTTCAAAAGTTACGCTTGAGTCAAAAAATTCCCAATTGCTGTGGAAAACTCATATTTCCTCTAACCCAAACGGAATACACATTTTCATTCGAATCAAAAATACTCATGTTTTGTCATTTGTCGATTTCATTTGGAATTGCTGTTACCAAACATTGTGACGATTCGTTTAACACTGTCTGGACAAACTTTTTTAGCTATTTTGTGGTATGGTACACTCTTTTCAGTGCACCAATTGCGCAGAATTTTTTTTAGTTTCCAAATCAATCCGCGACATTTCGAAAACAACTTTATGACTGCGACTAAATGACTGGTTTTTTTTTCTTCTATTTTTGACAAGTAAACAAAGCGTGCTCTGATTACACGACAAAAAAAAGGTCACCCGTTTGTGTGTAATAACGTGGTAAATGTTTAAGACTACCTTCCGGTACACTCCTTGAGAGGAAAGAAAAAGATGTGGTTACTCGTACAATGATAATAAGTAAGACTTGTTGAGGTGAGACATTGCGGGAAATAGCAGCTGCTGTCGGAAGAACTCACTCTACAGTAAAGAAAATCATAAACAAGTGGAAATATGAAGGAACCATGGAAAATCTCCCGGGTAGATGACGCAAACGGATCCTATCTTCTAATGATGAACGAATAATTGTGCGAACATTGCGAAACAACCCTAAGACAAACATTCCTAAATTGATTACCGAAGTAGCCGGTATCATTGGAAGACACTGTCCGGAGAGCAGCATACAGGAACAATCTGAGAGGTCGTGTATGCCGTGGAAAGTATTCCATCTCATAGGTGAATATGAAAAAAACGAATTCAGACATATGTAAACAGACCTAAGGAGGAACAAGGTCTTTCATACGGATGAGTCGGAAACCAATCTCTTTGAATCGGATGGATGATAGATGGTGTGGAGGGAACCGGGATCGGTGCTCCAGGTTCAGCATTTGGTTCCCACAGTAAAACACGGCGGCGGTAGTCAGTTGATGTATGGTACATCGTTGGCTTCTGGAACTGGAACCATGGAGCTTATAGATTCGGCGATAGACAAGATGGCTTAATTTACCTGAAACGTAGCCTGCTATCTCTCGTTCAGAAATAGGGTCGATCTCGAGATTACTACTTTCAACAGAATGATGATCCGAAGCAAACTGACCTCATAGTGTGAATACCTGCTCTATAATGTCCCAATCAACTCAGAACACCTACGCAATCACCGGACTTGAACGCTATTGAGTATCTATGGTGGGAAATCAAGAACATCTGAAGAATCAAAATGACGATTACGGAGATTTGGAAGGCACTTCCATCTACAGTGACCAGGTGCTTGCAGAAAGTGCTGGACGCTAAAGGGGGGCTATACCAAATGCTAGGGGATTGATTTTTGTTATATGTTGTAGAGTATATGCACCGGTTGATAGTCAGGATCTGGGACACAGAACAGCTACCGGAGGAGTGGAAGGACGGGGTAATCTGCCCTATCTATAAAAAAGGCGACAAGCTGGATTGTGGGAACTATCGTGCCATCACAATCCTGAATGGTGCTTACAAAATTCTGTCTCAGATCCTCTTCCGCCGTCTATCGCCAATGGTAAGTAGATTTGTGGGAAATTATCAGGCCAGATTCATGCCCGGTTGCTCGAAGACTGACCAGATTTTTACACTGCGGCAGATCCTCCAAAAGTGCCGCGAGTACCAGTTCTCTACATACCATATCTTCGTTGACTTCAAGGCCGCATATGATACAATCGACCGACGACAGCTATGGAGGATTATGGACGAACACGGGTTTCCCCGAAAGCTGACAATACTGATCCAGGCAACGATGAACGGTGTGCGGTGCAGTGGCGGATCTCAGGTGAGCTGTCGGAATCATTTGAGATTCACAGAGGACTTCGACAAGGCAATGGACTTTCCTGTCAGCTATTGAAGAGGTGCTGAAAGGTGTTGCGCGGAGAGCGGGCTTCAACATACGGGGCACGATTTTCAACAAGTCTAGTCAGTTTATCTGCTTCGCCAACGACGTGGACATAATCGGAAGAACACATGCGACGGTAGCCGACTGGTACACCCGACTGAGACACGAAGCAAGGCTGATTGGGCTTAGGATCAATGCGTCTAAGACTAAATACATGCTAACAGGAGGGACTGATCGCAACAGAGTTCTTCTTGGTAGTAGTGCTATGATCGACGGCGACGAGCTCGAGGTGGTAGAGGAATTTGTTTACCTTGGCTCGTTGATAACAACTGACAACAACAATAGCTGTGAAATTCGAAGACGCATAGTCAATGAAAGTCGTGCCTACTACGGGTTCTGCAAATCTTTGAGGTCCAACAAACTCCGACCCCGTACGAAGTGTACCATGTACAAATCCCTGATTCGATCGGTTGTTCTCTATGGACATGAAGTATGGACGATGCTTGAAGAGAACTCACAAGCGCTTAGTGTTTTCGAACGCCGAGTGCTCAGAACAATATACGGTGGTGTACAGGAAAACGGAGTATGGAGAAGGATAATGAATCACGAACTGGCACAACTCTACGGCGAATCCAGCATCCAAAAAGTCGCCAAGGCTGGACGAGTGCGATGGGCAGCGTATGCTGCAAGATTTCCGAACAGCAGCCCTGGAAAGATGGTGTTCGTATCGAATCCGGTAGGAACAAGAAGGAGAGGAGCCCAGCGAGCGAGGTGGATGGACCTGGCAAGAATCGGTGCAGTCGAGAGTTGGAGAACTGCAGCCACGAATCGGGTTTATTGGAGAAGAGTAGTGAATCAGAACTAATCTCAATGGGATGTTAAGTCATAGTAAATAAATAATAATTTTCAAATTTCAATTTTCTTTTTGGGAAAAACGGGAAATTTTGGGAAATGTACAATCAATTTTGTCACGTCTTAATTGGAGATTTTTTGTTTGTATTTGAAACATGACGTAGAAATGTGACTATTTTAATTCTTTTCTAATCACTACATGAGAGTAAAATGGATCGATTTTACGATGAATATGAGCCGCATTTAATTATTTACTTTTTAACCCCGAACAACTATAACAAAGCAGCACGAGGTGTATACTCAATTTTGCGATTGACTGTATACTGCTGAGTTCTCGTTTGTTTGAGAAACTCTCTAAGTCCACCAACTTTTGAAGCGTTATATTTTGAGCTTAACCTGTTATATTGATGTTATTGATGTTAGGAGTTTATCAAAAGCAGCGCCTCCAGAAGAGATGCTGCCTTTTCTGGTTGATTGCTGTTTGTGTCCCGATAAGGCAATCTGCCATTACCGCAATGCACCAGTGCTACGTCGATAATGGCGTCACTGTAGTTCTCAATGAGTGGAATACTGCCAATATTCCAGAGGTCGATTGACGAATATTAGTTGATTGTGTAAGAAAGAGGTGTTCATATAGTGCTCCGCGGGAAATTACTGCTCCGCGAAATTATAGCACTTGAAATAAAACACTTTCTTTAATTTCACTGGAAATTTAGTGATAGCGAAACCTGAAACCATATAGTGATATTCAAAAAAATGCAAAACTTAAAATAGCGTTTTGTGCAAAATATGCTCAAAACAGTTCAACCAATAATATTTCCGTTACAGGTTGGAGTCAAACACACATGTTATTCTTGATTTATCGTACTACTTACAGAAACTCGCTCCTCCTTTTCCAAAATTGCCTCACGTGCCTCACGGTTCCAGTGGATAGCTTGCGTTATGATGGATTTATTACGTGGATAGCTCGGTGATCAATATCGACAATATCTTGAAACGGCCCTCACAACTAAGCACCGAGATTGTGTTACTTAACACTGTTGGATTGTTTTCTTTGGGCTATGTGGATTCCTGGTAATAAACCAGCAACTCTTGAGGACTCGAGACCAACATACGAGTCAATCTTGCTATTCAAGTGGAGATAGTGCCTCGAGCCATCGAATATTGGAGCATTTGAATACTTTGATGCATAAAAAAAATTAAGTGTGCCCTCCATTGGTTGATCTTCTAATTGGTTCTTCTTGGTAGCAAATAATTCAGGAAGGGACACATCAACCAAAACATCAAACAAAAAAATATATTTTATATTTATTGTACAATATTTTTGAAGAATTTTATTGAGTTAATAAAACCAAGGATAAATCCAATCAATCAAACATTCTTAGCTTCCCATAACGAAGTAATATTTAGATGCTGAAGAGACTTTGCGAATAATATTATGATTATTGGCAATTTTATCAAAAAACTTGTCTAATTCAATCAAGCAAAATCAAATTTGAGATCAAAGTTCTGTTTGACTGTTATCATAGCATTTATATGTTGTCCAAATAATCAATTAAGCTGCTCAGTAAGCTTCACAAATTCCTTACAGTATAGAAATTTGTTGTCCTTTTCTGAAAATGTTTGCCCATAACGATTTGTAACTGGTACGGATTATTTGTTCGATCTTTTTATCTGACTACAGTCAATTCTCCCTTACTCGATATTCTGTATCTCGATAGTTTCCCTAACTCGATTGATTTAATGGCGTCATTGATTGATTTGATAAGCATTCTCCTCTCCATAACTCGATACCTCCCTAACTCGATGGTCCCTTGGATATCGAATTAGGGAGAGTTGACTGTAGTTATAATTCCTGTTATTTATATGAACTGGATTTTTTTTTACTAATGCCCATTTGAATCTCTGGAATGGACTTTTAATTTTAGACAGTTTCAAGAAATATAGCCTCCAATATCAAAAAACATATTTAATCTTTAAGGAATAGTTTTAACGTTAATAACTATGCTTGGGGGCCTCCGTAGCCACATTGGTTGCGCGTTCGCTTAGTAAGCGATCGATCGTGAGTTCGAAACTCAGGGCCCTCATTGACCATCTTTGTGTTGTTACAGAATAACTACGTCCACGCAACAATCATCAGCGATGGAGATCGATCCACGGTCGAAATATGATCGATTCATCCATACAACTGCTCTGCTCTGCAAGACACATCGGGCTGCTGTTCTATAAATAACTCAACAATGATCAATCAACTGTCTCCGCTGTCCGGTCTAACTGGATAATGGAAGAACAGATAAAAAACTCTTACGCCTAAATGGCTGCTACTGTGTAAATGTGTGTACCATATGGAATGGTATAGAAGGGAATACTCTAACGCCGAAAAATGGCAACTGTGTAATGTGCTAATTATAGATATGATAAATATGTGACATGTACACGATTAAAATTCGGCTCTGTTACAGCTAAAATGCCAATGAGCCTGAAATAAATAAATGGGATAAAAAAAAAAAAACTATGCTTGCTGTCAACGGATGTTAACGAATGAACGGAAAACGATTTGCATACTAATTGAGTTGGAAATTCAATTTTGAAAATCGGTTTAAATTGTCAAGAATGGAAGCATACCCATTTTTCCACACATTAACTTTGTGAATTTATGTGCATACCTGCCTGTGCTTTTTTTTTTTGAACGAGTGGAGTCGTGAGGTAAAATTTCTATGCACCACTGCGAATGCGGCGTGTGTAAAGCGCTCGTTCGAACTGCAAATGCAGCGTTCGCACTGCAAAGAGAGGAGATTTTGCAAATCACCCCGTTCGTTCAAAACTTCTTTCTTCTTTCTTGAATGGCGTTAACGTTCCCTGTGGAACTTTTGCCGTCTCATCGTATGCATTAACTAGCGTCATTTATAAATACATTGTTGAGATTCCTTAAGCCAAATAACACGCCTTGAATGTATTCCGAGGGGAAAGCTCTAGAATACGCGTGACCACAGTGCAAGTGGAAGGAAATTTCTCTGACGAAAAATCCCCCGACCAGAACGGGAATCGAACCCGAACACCCGGCATGATAATGTGGGACGCTAACCACTCGGCCGCGGGTGCACTGTTCAAAACTTAACATTCGCGATTTTTAATACTCATTCTCGCTCCAACTAGCAAACAGTCAGCAGTTCTCTGATTTCGCACACATCGGTTTTGCTGATAACGCTGATTCAAGATAGGTAGATATCGGCCATCATAACGTTGATTCAAGATAGGTAGATAGGTCAGAACCTCATCTATCGGTTTCTATAACAAACTAAAATTGGAACGTCCTTGCAGTTGAGTTATTAATTAAATAAAAAGTTGATGAAGAGAAATCGATCAAGTGACTCACACTCCTTCCCTTCTGAGACCCTCAATTAGCTTGTGATTGTGACAAAAAAGTCTTTTGTCAGCATTTTAATATTCGACGGTAGAGATGAACCAGCCTTTGGCTGAAAATCTAAAGAGATTAAAAAAATTCGACGCATTGAATCAAATCCAGATGCTTGAAAACGGAATCAAGCAAGTGCCATTCCTCCTATGATGTGACGTAATTTGATTGTAACGCGATGTGATTTTTTGGTCTGTTCTGATGGCAAAGGATTAACGAGCAGGAACAACAAATTTGATAAACAACATCTTCTGTAATGGACGTTTAGCATAATGAAAGTCACAAATGCAAATGCACAATTCTTTCTTGTAAAAAGTCGAATCAAATCAAAATTACAAATAAAAAAAATAAACCCGGCTCTGTTACAGCTAAAATGCTAATGAGCCTAATAAATAAACAAATGAGATAAAAAAAATATTTTAATCAAAAACAATCCACTCAGTGCAGTGTAGTGCATCCAAGCAGTGGTACATTTATAATAGCATTTTATGTTTTTGAACCACCAAATTCATTTCTCAATAATGTATTATATCTTCAGACATCAAAGGACAAAGCTTCTCGACGATGTTTACTTAACTCACCTGCTCAATTTTTCTTTCGGATGAATTGAAGCTGAGTGTTGATTGAAGGGCAAATATCAGATTTGGTAAAAAGCTACACTCTTCTAAATTCTCCATAGAAACGCATCTTGTAACAAAACTCAAAACATCCTCCCGTAAACTGTATCTGCTTTACATTGGAAAGCTATTTTAGTTGCAGATACAGCATCTCTTTAAACAAGGACAATAAATGTTCGAAAGATTACTAATCGTTGTACACCAAAACAGCATTACAAATGTTATTATTAAAAAAAATTAAATACGTTTCATATTGATAAAAAGACGGGACAATTAAACATGGTTGAAAAAACGGTACTGTCGAAACGGTACGTTTGGTCAGCCTACTTTTTGGCCATATATTCGTGTAAACTTTTTAGTATGAAGTCTCTATAAAAGAAAATATATATATATAAAATATAAATATATATATAAATATATATATTGGATAGTATTTTGCTCAAACCATAAGTGGCGTTAAATCCCATTCAACCCTTTGCGGTCGTATTAAATTTGGACATGGGTATCGTAGTGGTCGGAATTATTTTTCCTTGAAAAAGTAATGATATCTTTATTTATTTTTTTTTGTTAACTTCATGTATGTATTAACTTAACATTGTATTTTAATGCGATATTTTTATATAAAAAATATTTTGTCGCTTGAGACGGTTATGCGATTATTCAAATAACATGAGATATTTATGCAAACAGTAGTTCTGATACTTATGAACAATCTTTTCCATCACACCATAGTGTTACAATGGCTAAATTCTGCTGTTATGATTTTTGTCCCACATTGCTCTTCTGTTGCTCTCATTGGGAAATTTATTATTATTTCAATTCTGGTACGGATGATGCGGTGTCCATGTGTATCATCTGTTCGTATTTAGAATTTACGCGAGCAAATACTTTTAATGAAATCATGTCAACCGTTTTCAGAAAAAAAATGTTTCAGAGAAAAAAACGCGATTTAAACGCTCGAATTCTCAGTCCACTGGACCTGGTGCATGACAGTAAGCTGAAGTTTCTTTGCTATTTGAAATTCAAGGAAATTATTTCGAACACATGTCTTGAAAACTGCAGTGAATAGAAAAAATCAAAAAAGGGATTTTTCAAATCGTCACACGGAAATGCTGTTATAGAATAATTCCAAATTCAGTGGAATCCATTCTTGACCCTGCATACTTAAGCCGTCATCCATCAAACGACTATAGTAGCAGTAATGCATGATGGTGATGATGATGTAGGTTAGTGATGTAGGGTTAAATCCTTAAATCCTTCCACTTGAACGTTGACGTAGACGGTTTGAAGGTTAATAATACATTTGTTTTTCGCCTTTTATTCTTTATCGCATACGATGGTGTGTTGTCGACGAGTGACTAATCCTAACAAACTTGTGGAACGCTACAGGAACGTTGTTTCTTTATATCATTGTTTTGAATGCTGTGTTCACCATCTTCGCGCCATTGTTTCGAGTTGACACAATGAAGGAACAATTGTAGTGGTATGAGTTAATAATCAATATCTTTTTGTAACCATATGATTATTTTTTCCTACAGTATCATATGTCAGACTAGCTGGTAACATTTTTCCCGTCGTTATATTTCTTTTACATGACGCCGTGAAATTAAATCATATCCCAGAATAGCAAGGATCTGAAGTGCAGACGCGAGAACGAAAGCGAGTGATACCGTCACGCTGGTATTCACAGTAATCGAAAGCGATTTATTTTTCCGTAGAACAGATTTTCTTTGCTCACCATTAGTTGATGCTTTTGGGGTTGCGGCGTGAAAAATGGTTTCGTTTCATCGTTGGTAGGTTTACTTTCACTTTTTTCGTCCTCGAATTCGGCCGTACTCGTTTTGGACAGCTTTTCCTTCTCCTTCTGGCGCAGAATTTTCTCGTACCTGGCTGAAGGTATTTGCACCAGAAACAAAACGCCGGCCATGACTGTTGGCGGTTGCAATCACACTTCAAACAACCAATACTAAATTACTATGTACACACATGTGCTTCGTGCGCCGGTTGAGGGTTATTGATTGTTAAACTGCTAGCAGCCGTGACTACACCTCACGAAACTGCATCTACCAGACGTAACGTATTATTTTTAGAGAATTGGAACAGTTTCAGTTGATTTCACTATGGTTCGATTCCATATGGCATGTGTTCCAGGGTCTTCTTCTGCGCTTAGGACACCTTTTTCCTCCCCTGTCGCCACATAACACCACGAAAACTGACCAAGTAAACCGCCCGTTGACTACGACGCTCGACGACACGATCACCACTGATTGCGAGGTACAAAACCGTGGGCAACTATGGGAAATGTGCAACAAATGGTTATAGTTTTCTCGGGTGAAGCTGTGTGCGGCGATGGCGGTAAAACGACGAACATGTGCTATTCGAGAGGTGATATGGCGGAGCGAGTGAATTGTTTTTTAGTCACACTTGTGGATGTGGACACTTGCAGAGTGGTGTTTGGGAAAAGCAGCTATTGAAACAAATTATTACTTTCTTGCGATGATTGATGACACAAAGATTTATGTGGGGTTTCTGTCGGTATATGTTATCAAGTAAATATAATCAGCGATTATTACGATTTTTCTTGATTTTGTTGTGAGAATGCCGCAGACGACCTTTTTTTCATGCAGCGCGGGTGAGCTAAAGACAGGCTGATGTGGTTTAGTGTTACTCTTTGTTCCTGATTTGGAGGCAACAGTTTAATAGCATCTGTTACCTCTACAACAGGATTAGAGTGAAAAGATAAGAAGAGTTTCATGTTTTTCATATGCTACCGAAGCTAGAGATAGACATTTATTATCGCTCTATTTACTCTAATTTAGGACTGGATCACACAAAAAAATTGTTTGTTAAATGTTTTCCACACTGATTATTCCAATATGCTATAATCATTTGGGTTTTACACATCGCAGTTAAATTTTGGAATCTATTAGAATTTGTTCAATTTTTATTTTATGATTTTATGATTTTTAAAACAATTATCATATCAGTAATAATTCTTCATGTTTTCCACATTGATTATTCCAATATGCTATAATCATTTGGACTTTACACATAGCTGTTAAATTTTGGAAACTATTAGAATTTATTCAATTTTTATTTTATGATGATCACTCGACCAATCGACTCTCTCAGAGGGCGCTATATAGGTTTTGGGATTTTTTAGTTTCATAATTTTGCTATGATGTGTGTATGTGTATTGGACAAAAAACCGGGAAAAGAAAAAAAGTTCTTTTTCGCTTTTTTTATTTCATGACAATATTTTTGTAAAAAAAACCTATAAGGAATCCAACTATCCCAATCCAGCTGCTTTCACTATAGAACAAAATGATCACGCCTCTATCACGACTAGAAAGCGGTATTGTGTAATTTACCATATGACGAATTAGATGCCAACTCGACTGGCCGTTGGCAGCACCATCTCAGACAATTTTTTGAAAAAAAAAACTTTGGAAAAATTTTTTGTTTAAAAATTATAAATAATTTTTCGCAAAAGCATGTGTTTTTAAAAGTCAGTAAAAATACATATAAATAGCCTTTACAATTTCCAACAAGTCACCCGTACTACCTATTGAATGAATTAAACAAAATTTTATATTGCAGAAAAAAAGTTGTTTTAAACATTAAAACTCATTTTTCACAAAAACTTTTTTTTTAAATTCTCAAGAAAATTATATGAATAGCTCTTACAATTTCCAGTAAGTCATCCATATATCGGAAGACGGGCACTTTTACAGGGGAAAATAGATCTGACAACAACTTTTGTTTTCGAGGAAAATAAATTCTATTTTGAAAAAAATCAATATTTTTGAAAAAAAAATTGTTTGATATTTTTTAATGAAAACATGAATAATTTTCTTCATTTCATTCCAGTGGCCGAGTGGTTAGCGTCCCACATTAACATGCCGGGAGTTCGGGTTTGATTCCCGTTCTGGTCGGGGTATTTTTCGTCAAAGAAATTTCTTTCGATTTGCGCTGTGATCACGCGTATTCTAGAGCTTGTCACTCCAGAATCCATTCAAGGCGTGTTTTCCGGCATAGAAATCTGCAGAAGGTACTACTAATAAAAATGACGCAAGTAATACCTACGTTGAGAAGGCAAAAGTTTCATTGGGAACGTTAGTGCCATCTAAGAAGAAGAGATCTACAAAATGTTGATTAAAGAATGAAATGTAGGAAATTATTAGGTTTTATAAAAAAAATTCAAACAAATTTTTGAAAAATATTTCTTAGAAATTTTTTTTTTAAAATTAAAATTAGGATTAGTTGTAATTTTTTCAAAGAAAACATGAAAAAGTTGTTGTTAGAAATACTTTTTTCCTGTGATCTTCCGACGTATGGACGACTTATTGGAAATTGTAAGGGCTGTTCATATATATTTTTTGAGTATTTTGGGTTAGGGTTTTAATTTTTAAAATAATTTTTTTCAGCGAAATTTCTTAAAAATTTTTTTGGTATTTTTCTATGAAAGTTTAAATCTTTAAGACGAGTTGGCATGAAATTTGTCATATGGCTCATACACTGTATGACCGAAGCCAAATATTTGACTATTTTTGACAGATAAAATTTTATCAACGTGTACTGATCAAATATTTTCGACAGAAAACACGACGAGCAAATATTTAGTACTTGTTTGGTTAAACTTTTTTAGACCAATTTGTCAAACAATGTACTGACGTACGTTAAATATTTCAATCGAACTTTCTGTATTTTTTATGTTTGTCATTGTTTGCCATTGTGATAATTGAAGAGTGGCAAACAAAGTGGCAAGTGGCAAATAAAACTACCGAAAGGGATGCCAGATCTTTTTATGGTAATTTTTATTCATTCATTTCCAAATCAGTGAAAATCTGTGTAATCTGCGTATTTTCTATTTGAATTGTTCAGCCGAGTTTGACATTCTTTATATTTCATCAACCCCAACGAAATTAATCAATGAATTTCAGGCCTGAGATACATTGAAAAAATTGAGCAACACGGATCAATATGTGCATCTGGCATTCATGCCTGAAAGTAAACATTAGTAAACAATATGGCCGAAAGGTAATTTTTGACGTAGGATTACGTCTTTCGGAAAAATATTGGGGTACAAATTGAAAATCGAAAATCGAGCACATCGTGAAAATTGTCCAATTTCAAACGCTTATTGCTTAGTCATTTCATGATGGATTGATGAAATTTTTGCGTCAATCGATTTTGACTCTCTATAACAATTTTTTAAATTGAATAAAATAATATAAGTTATGAAATTAACTATCGAACAATTGAAAAATCTCAACCCCTATCATAACGGAAATTTTCGCTTCTAATTGGTCGAAATCGACGATACATGGGGCCGTTCACTAACAGAGACATCAAAACCAAGCTGCCTGGGGGAAAACGACATTGCAAATACATGAAAGTAAGGGGGCCTTTATTCCCACCGAAATGTGTTCCCTAACAGAGACATCATAACCAAGGTGTTCGAGGGAAATCGGCATTGCAAATGGACATCATAACCAAGGTGTCTGAGGGAAATCGGCATTGCAAATATATGAAATTTAACTTTGGAACTTTAATGTTGGAAGCTTGCTTGTAAAATTGTATATGGTAGCAGTTGTGTTAAAAATGACTCGGTATATGAAACGATTTATTTCAATTTTCATAAATGAAAACCAAGGTGTGTTCCCGGTCGAGAACGGGTCGTTCGGCTTAAGCTGTCTGTTTTGTTGTGTTCATTTTCACCCAAGGAAAGTTCATACGGCGAGAAAAGTTGGAAAAGTGAAGAAATATTAGAAAAAGTGATTTCTCATATACTCTACATATAGTATTAGGTGTTGTTAGTCCAATTAAAATAAAATTGGGTTGAATAAATACTCAGAAAGTAAAAATTATAAAAAAAATACCTTTTCCATTTCAAATATGTTTTCTCTATATTAAAGTTACATGTTTTTACTGATGAGAAAAATTTATAATTGTGTTCGGTATTGGTAATTATCGTATATTATATTGGTGAGTTTTTTTTCTTTATTTCATCCATAAGTAACACAGGAGGCATCTCGTCTAGGGTCACAGAGGGCGGTTTTCATCATATCTCATTCTACTTCGGCATCTTCTATCTGATACGCACCACCCTTCGACTGTTTACCATACTTCTGTCATCATAACTCGGTAAACACTGGCGGAGTGAACAAACAATACCCAACAACCAAACAAAATTGCTCTTTTCAGGGCCACCAAATCATTATCAAAGAGTTTAACGATGCAACTCTTTAAACATATACAAAATCAACAGATAGCCCAACGAAATCCTACGTCAACTATGCGGTCGTGTCTCGGACACAACCCTCCTGTGACTTTTTTTTTATTTTCTATAAATATTATATTCTTATTTGAGATTAATTGCTAGGTTTTCGAACACAATAATAATGCAAGATGAAGCGCACAACCTGCAGACAATGTGCGAGGAGTATGCATCAACACGGTTTGAATCACCCGACATTGCCTTCTGTATGGATGATATCAACTCGGTGATGCATAAAAATAAATTCAATATGTACCAACTGACTTGGTTAAAGGACCTGGTAATCAGGTTTGGAATTGATCTTCTCGAGAAGATTAACGTTATTTTGTTGTTTTTTCTTTTTTGGAGTTTCATAACATTCAATGAATTTCTGTTTTCAGATAAAATAAATCAACTTTGAAGTTTTAACCGATCTAATATTATTAAACACATGGCGGTAGTTTCCCGGAAGAGCTGGTTTACGCGTCGCGGGGGTTTGCAAAACTTCGCGGAGTTTCTGGCAATAGATTTTGCCGGAGTCCCCAGTACCGACAATTAGAGGCGAATGAACATCAAAGTTTAAAGCCTCTTAAAATAGTTGTTTCCGGGATCCTAAAAAGATACTGTAGCGACACGAAATTGTCTCCGGTTGCCAAAAATCTTTATGTCAATGAACATCGCTTTCCGCATTTGTGTATTCCCTTTTTCTATTAAGGGTGTAGCGCTCGGGACAGTTTCACGTAAAATCGCGTTTGGGATTTTTTGATCCACTCGTGCATCTACAGCTGCAGTTAGGGACCCTTTTTCGTTTTTTTCTGATTCTCTCCAATTGTCTTAGGTGCAGCGGCTAGGACAACAGCCTTGGCACATAGCATATGACGTCTTCAGTGGCTGTTGCCATTTACATCAATTTTTTTTTTCTTTGAAAAATGACAGCGGACGCACACAAAATATTATTCGACTCGACAAACAGTGTACTATGCTATAACTGTGTTTTTCATTCACCCCAAATAGCTGTATTTCGCCAAATAGTTTTATGTCAAATTTTTAACAAAAACAAATAGGTGTAATTATGACTATAAAATAATTTAGTCAAATATGGAATTTGTACTAAATTTTGACCAAATTTTATCTGTCAAAAAGTGTCAAATATTTGACCTCCGGTCAAACAGTGTACGGCCACCTTATGTAATCGATAAGATAAACATGTACAATCTAATTCTTTTAAAGCTAAGGTGCCTGAAAAAAATAAGAAATTGTACAAATTTTTATCAATGCCTATCGGTTTTCTGTAATTATTTATTGAAATATTGATAATCGAAATATAAATTTTGAATTCAATTTGATAGCCTTGAAGTGGAAGGTCTAACTAGAACGTTCTAAAAGTCGAATGAAAGCTGAATAATAGAAATTATGGAATGATTTATTGATTTGGTTAAAATAATATAATATTGTCAACAAAAATCTTAAAAAAATAAAAAATATTGTTTGTCCATTACACATACACACATTTAAGCAAAATATTATTTATGAAAATATAGGCTAGAACCTAGAAACTTGAAGCTTCAAAATAATATTTTTTTCATTTCCAGGTGCTCGTTGTCAGAAAAATAATGTTCAAAGGAATGAAGTTTGGAGTAAACTAATATTATAAACAACATCAGTTAGTATAAAAAAATATCAACACTTTTCAATGTGAGCGCGCGGTCTTTAGCATTAGGAGTGTTTTTGTAAAGCTCATTCCAATCAAAGAAATATTATTTATGAGAAATTAGCAATAAAAGATTAATAAAAATATAGAAAAATAAGAAATAAGGTTATCAAAGATTCAAGTATAAAATAAAAACGATATCTTTTATTATGATTTTGATTACACAATCATAAGAAGGTACACATACGTGTTCCCAAAAACACATTCATTTCTCATTTTTCGTTTTTATTTTGTTTGAAATCAGTATTTTGTGTGTCCCTCCCTATTGAAAGTTTGAAAAACAAACTTCAAGAAAGTTTGTCGTGAATTTGTCTGTTTGACGAGGAGTGGAGTCATGCATTCCTTGTCAAACTTCGTCATAAGATAAACGAAATTTGATGGATGAATGTATTTTTCATACCTTAACACATTGCGGACCGCTCACGAGTTTTCTTGTGTTACGCGTTTCGTCTGTTACGCATGGATCACGAAATAACCCGTGTTTTCTACATTTGAAGGTTAAATCCTTGGTTTGCCAAGAATCTAAAGGCGCGTCCACATTATGCCGAATAATACCGATCGGCCTGTATTAGGCGGCATATTCGGTTCGTTATGTAATGTGGACGCCACATCGGGTGCACGAAGCCGAAGCCCCATCGGATGTACGAAGCCGTCACGAACACACGAAGCACCATGTCGTCAACGCTAATTTACTTCGTTTTGTTTTGGTTCGACTTTCTCGAACCGGACCCACTTGTTTCGGGTTGGGTTCGGTTTATTTCGAGTCGGTTTTCGGCACGTCGGCAAGCCCGGGTGGTACGTCCACATTTAGTCGGCTTTACCGGGCGGCCAAGGCCGCTCGGTGTAATGTGGACGCGTCTTAACAATGCCTACCGATGGCTCGCCTTCATCTCATCCACATCGAAAGAAACGATCTCATTCGTGGAATCCGAACAAAAGAAGCGTTCAAGTTTGCCCCTAAATGTGCGGTCCGTAATGTGTTGAGGCTATTTTGACAATGGTATGTTAGTTGTTTATTTAAATATCTTTTTTCCTTTCTTAATATAAACAATACTTGTCAAATATTCAATGGATATTGCGCACGTAGACAAATATAGAGAAACTTGAGATCGAACATAAGCAAAAGCAGTTTTTCTCGAATAATTTTAAAATATTCCAATGGGTTAAATGTAGAGACCGGAGTGAAGCTAGGGATAGCTCAACCGGAATACTTGTAAATTCATCTTCTTAACAGACACTTATAGCTAGATTTTTCTGTGTTGTGGTAGATCTCATTGCTGGTTTGGGTTGACACGTTTATACCCTAGATTGAATGTAGGGCTTGAAACATCGACTGGAATTAGGCCTAGATTTGCTCAGCTGTCTGGTCTTGAAACGCAGACCGTTATTGGGTATATACTAAAGCTGGAATTCCTTCGTAAATTCAATACTAATGCTGACATAGGTACTGGGTTCAGTTCCTGATCGGTCAAGGATTTTTCGGGTTGAAAATTTTCTTGTCATGCCTTGGGATAAGTTATGGACCTGAAGTAGCGGTTAGAATTAGGCTTGGGTTTATTCACCTGCTAAGATTCGAAAACAATCGAATTCGCAGACCAATGTTGTAAATTCATGACATAGGTATTGGGTAAAATTCCCGATCGGTCTAGGGTATTCCCCGGTTGGAAATAGAACAATTCAAAAAATAAAAAAAAGAATTAGAAACATTCAAAAAATGGAAATGCTAGTGTTTCATAGCTTTCATAACAATAGCTAATAACTTTCATAATATCTGGAGCTAATTAGAGTTATCGATTGCTTCTGAGCGTTGTTTCATTTGGACATACTAGGTTTCAAATGTTCCTAGCGCCCTAACTCTACTGGCATCATTTGAATCCCACATCGTGAAAACGTCATATCTTTTGGGGTCATCCAAGAACAATTTATGGTGTCTTCATGAAACTGGGGAAACTCAGTCATGTGTCGATTAGACACTCGGAACATTCGTTGAAATTATTCGTTTCAACCATTTGCTTATTATTGAAGAGAGTTTCTCTTAATAACTTTAGTGTCAAAAATGATGATTTTATATCTCACATTAAGCTATCACAAGTTAACGTTATATCTCGATTGCATTTATAAGGAAGGTTAAATGGATCGAAACTATGTGTAGATAGTTGCTTTCAAAGCTACAATGAACGTTCACTAGCATTCGAAGCTACAACAATTAATATTCACTATTTACTGTGAACCGCAACTATAGTGTCGTGAGTCATAAACATAGGTTACCTTATTCACCGATTTGAACTTTTTTTTCTTCGCCGATTGATCAGCCGATTTGCCTTTTCTTTTTGAAGCTATCGATTTATGGGTTTGCTAATAAACTTAATCACCTCATTCGTTGCCGTAAATAAAATTTAGAAAAATTACTCATTCCATCGTGCTGAGTACATCCGCCCTAAGTAATGGGCAATGTCCGGACGCCTGGATTCAGTTTTATCGTGGGAGAACATAAATACTAAAACGTTGTGATTGTGTCACCATCTGTTCCTATTGAAAATCAAATAGTGCGTTCATAATATCATTCCTTCAATTTTCAATGATGCGCTTTGTCCAGACTCGTCGTTTAGCGCAATGTCAAAACTATATGAGTGGTGGCAGCGAGTGTCTGTTGCATTAAGTGATGTCAAAATAATATGAAAATGAAGTGCACCAGCTGCCGTCAGATCATGTAAAGGTAGACTTGAGTAGTTGAGTTGCATGCTAGTTAGCGATGAGTCAGTTTACTATCGCTGGTTTTCATTAACGGAGAAACATTGGAAGTTACATGGAAAACGATATTTCTGTTTGGGATGAAATAAGGTCAGAAATTGATGGTTGTCACGGTGAATTGTTGGGTGCACTTTTCGCATCCCCGTTTAAATGGAATTGTTCCTCTTTACACACATTGGCTCTCAACCAAAACCATTCCCACCATACGGGTGAAATAGTAAATTGCTTTAAATATCTTTCCAACTGTACGCTGGACATGTGATTCGATATATCGGAAAATACTGGCATGTTCGGGAATGATTGAAATATAAAACATTCCTTCTAATTTCCTCACGAGATCAGATCTATCTCGGACTGACTTGGATATAAATAAAAAAATAATCACCTTAATACCTGGGAATGAGACCTCTTGTGCATCGTCAATCATAGTAACCCATGAGTTTTCAAACTAAATTCGACAGCACTCTCAGTTAAATTGCGGAAATTATGGTGAAAACATTAAGCAACAGCGCTCCATTGTTTGTGAGTGCTGGGTGCTCCATCCGGACATGAAGAAAGTGGACTTCGTCAAGTACTTTGAGTCCGCTGGATACGCCCGTTCCGGTATTTTTAATATCCTTACACTCCTTGAGAAGAATGGGAACATTGAACCGAAACCTGGTTCCGGTCGTCAGCCATATTTTTTTTCGACAAGAACACCAATTAACTCGGACTTAGCAAGAAGAGCATGCAGCATGCAGCATGCAACTTAATCGCGGCTCTCGTTATAGTGCGGAGCTGTCTTTCAGCGTCCGACTCAAACGCTAATGATTGCAATTGATATCGATCATCTGTGATTATTCTAATAGATTTTATCACCTCAAAGCACTACGCCAAACTAATTTCAATAGATTTCAACCACGGAAGATTTTTTGCGCATTGGAACGAATGTCGATCAATATCTCACGACACCAGTTTTAAGACTTCATTCTGAATTAAAAAAAATAATAACAATAAACCGCGTAAATTTAAAAATTCGTGTTAAAATCTAACAAGCTGTGAATTATTTGTTTAAAATGCAACTCATATTCTGATAATTGATTAACTGATTTTTTTTGCATGCTACAATCATGATATCAGCTACTAATCAGTGATACAATACAAACTTATTTCGTGAAAAGTCTCATCACATTAAATCTGTTTACACTGGAGACACTTTTTACGCGGTTGATACGTGCCGCGTAAAATTTTAGCGAGCGTCGGACGGCATACGTTTGCCTTGTTTTTTTTTTGTTTTGAAATATATCATTCATTGCAATTGAAAACTATTGCACCACGATCTGAAGATATTTCCATAATTATAGGTATTTTTGTTTGGACATTTAGCGCGTAATCAAATCATGACTGTCTTATATCCATGATGTTTTTACGCGTCAGAATATTTCTAGCCTACTTGAGAGCTTACAGTTTTTCTGAGCGATTGTATCTGTTGCAGTTGTTTTCTGGAGCGTTTTTTCCGGGAACCCTTGTAGACGTTTCATCCTTCAAATGGAGTGATTATCATACCACTCCGTTCTGCCAGCAAAGAGATATTAACGCTCAAGATGTCCCTCCAACATAACGCTCTCGTTTCCGAAACTCTGAACTTACACCGCGGTATAGAGAAGAAAGGCGTAGGCGTACGACAAAAGGATCACATAACGTATTTCTTTAGAAATTTCTTGTCAAACATCGTTTGAAAAAAATGTAACCCAAAATGTCGTCGTTCACGCTAGCGTTCCTTTGATACAGTTGTGTTAGCCTCTTCAGGGTCACTGAAATTTTCTACGAGACAGTTTTATCTCAAATTTCGCACTCTTAAGAAGTTTCCACATTCGACAAAATCAATGCTATTAGTTCATCGAACCAAATCTTTGACAGACAATTTTCGTTAGTAGTTTCAAGTTGTAGAAGAAGTGCAACCATTCATTAATTTGAATGTTGGAACCAAACACATTGAACATGAAAAAAGCGGCAGTTGATTGTAGAACTTGGTGCTCGCTGCACGTGATACGAGTTGACCGTGGCCACCACGAGTGTACGCAAAAAGGAAAAAATGTAGTAAACTTCTCGAGCGGTTTGTTTATTTCCTCCGTTTCCAAGAGAGACACGTGTAGTGCGTCACTTTTCATTGTCGCGTTTGCGTTTGGTCAGGAATGCTGTCTGCTGCACACACACAGGTATGCTACTTTTCATCAAGCCCTTACCCGATTCACCGACGTTTATAGGACTCTAATTGTCGCTTATCAACTGAGCATCAGTAGCAATTGGAGTAGTGATAGTAAATTTTTAATGTTTATATTGTCTCGGTGTAGTAAATGTCTCAGAGGTGGCAGATTGTAGACTTCGGCATTGCTTTGTACATTATTACTCATCTCAACAGAACCTCGTGCTTGCCGTTGAAAGGATGTAATGACAATGTACCATGCACATTTACTGTTTTCATGTAGAAGACACACGGGGATTTGGGGCGAAACGGCCGCGCTAATAAAATATCTCAACGTTAATTGCAATTTGAATAAAATGATAAACTGGGATTGATTTTGCACCCGTTGCTGGTTGTATTGTTCAGTAAGTGCGTTCTATCCCACTTTACCCCATATTCCTCTACCATGTAGTATAGCAATGAACTTTTTGGAATCTCATTCATTTCAAATATACATTTTAAGCGCCTTTGTTTATGCAACTGAAGGTGCGCAATCAGAATAACTTCATCAATGATAGCAATAGCTATGATGATATCCTTGCAGTTTGCATATGCACAATAATATTGTAGATATGCATGAATTACCATATTAAGGACCGGCAAGAAATCTGTAAGACATACGACTGGGACCGCACGTTTTGACTTGTGCGAAGTTAGCGGATGAAAGTTTTTGTTGCGTGCAAGTTTCTGTTCAACGTCTTGCTGGATTTAATGAATAATGTATTATTTCAGTTGAAATAAATTGACTGTTTATCAAGTAACAACCTTCACAGAATCATGTTCATTAGATAGAGAATTGAATCATTCATCTTTCCACATAATTAATTTTTTTTCTTGCTCGTGACAAAGAAAATTTATACAGTTCGGACTCGATTATATTAGGCTGTCAAAAAATTCCTGCGGTATTTTTTTTGAATTTTCATTTGTTCATAAAATTAGTTACAATCATCTGTTTTAAGTCAAATATGCGCCGTTTTGTTCGATGACTTGTTCCCAACGAGATGCCAACTTCATAATACCCCTGTTATAGAAGCTCGCTTCCTTATTGGCAAAAAACTCGGATAGCCAATTTTCACAGGCCTCTTTTGTGGCTAACTTCTGACTACCTAGCTCGTTCACCATGGACAAAAACAGGTGGTAGTCACTTGGTGCAAGGTCCGGACTATACGGCGGATGCAAAAGAACCTCCCATCCGAGCTCCCGGAGCTTCTGGCGCGTCACCAAAGAAGTGTGTGGCCTGGGTCCTGATGGAAGACAATGCGGCCTCTGTTTATCAAAGATGGCCTCTTCTTCATGAGTGCTACCTTCAAGCGGTCCAGTTGTTGGCAGTACAGGTCCGAATTGAGCGTTTGGCCATAGGGAAGCAGCTCATAATAGATTATTTCTTGACAATCCCACCAAACACACAGCAGAACCTTCCTGGCCGTTAATGAGGGCTTGGCCACCGTCTGTGCCGCTTCAGTGGGCTTCGACCACGACCGTTTGCGCTTCACGTTGTCGTAAGTGACCCACTTTTCATCGTCAGTCACCATCCGCTTCAGAAACGGGTCGATTTTGTTGCGATTCAGCAGCGATTCACATGCGTCGATACGGTCAAAGATGTTTTTTTGCGTCAACGTGTGACCATACATCGAGCTTCTTTGTGAATCCAAGCTTCTTCAAATGGTTAATAACGGTTTGATGACTTATCCCCAGCTCTTGGCCGATACAACGGCTGCTACTATGCCGGTCTTTCTCGGCTAATTCAGCGATTTTGTCGTAATTTTCGACGACAGGCCTTCCGGAGCGTGGCGCATCTTCGACGACCTCTACACCAGAACGAAAACGTTGAAACCATCGTTGTGCGGTGGAAATGGAAACTGTATCGGGTCCATAAACTGCACAAATTTTATTGGCAGCTTGAGATGCATTTTTGCCTTTGTCATAGTAGTACTGTAAAATATGTCGGATTTTCTCTTTATTTTGCTCCATATTTGCGACACTATAACTTACGAACGACTTAACTAAACAAAACACTGTCAAGGACTATATTATAGCGCGCAAAAATACTTTTCTAACAAGCTATAGTATGATTCGATACAATGAATACCACTAGAACTACGCGCTTACAACGACACCTCGCGGAAATACCGCAGGACTTTTTTGACAGCCTAATATTTGAAGAATGTGATTGTCTCGGTTTTTTCAATGTTTCAATATCCTTACCGTTTTGTCTCATATTCCGAACACTTAAGCTTTGATGACCATTAAACAGTGTCTCATTACTCAATATGGTACTCTTTCGCGAAATTAATTTGATTTTTGGATACAATAGAGCCTTCTTTCTCATTTGACTACAATTAAATTGATTTACAAAAACATATTCATGGTGAAAAACTAAAAATATGTTTAATCACTTTTGTCTCAAAATCCGAACAGCAAAAATGCAACTTTTAAACTACTAGACCGACTGATATGATCGATATATCAAATTAAAGTCAATTAGCTATTCTTTTTTGGAAAAATGTTATGCTCGCAAAAAAAATGTATTTTGCTTATGTAATTATCGATTGATTCGATCGATTGGTTTCGATTGATTGGTTTCGGGACCAAGGGCGCTATATCGGTATCGATTCCTGTAACTGATGTTAAAATGAAGTCTATAACCCAAAGAATCGTGCACCCGTGGCCGAGTGGTTAGCGTCATAACTAACATGCCGGGTGTTCGGGTTCGATTCCCGTTCTGGTCGGGGGAATTTTTCGTCAAAGAAATTTCCTCCGACTTGCACTGTGATCACGCGTATTCTAGAGCTTGCCACTCAGAATGCATTCAAGGCGTGTTATTTGGCATAGAAATCTTAACTAAGTACTAATAAAAATGACGCAAGTAATACTACGTTGAGACGGCGAAGTTCCTCTAGGAACGTTAGTGCCATTGAAGAAGAAGAAGAACCCAAAGAATGTCAGGGTTTTGAATATCAAATTATTTATAACATAAAAGCTCAGTAAATTCACATTTGAAAATGAAGTGTTCGTAATTCGAATCATGCGAAGAAACTTGAATCATATTCCGAACACTAAATTTAATGAAGATTTCTGCATAAAATATCATTTTATTACATCCATTTATTGTAGATTACTACCATTTCTAGCACTTAATACGAAAACAACAAACAAAATAGTTGAAAAAACTACAATAAAACTGAAAAATTAACGATGCTTGTTTTTTGCAGAATTTGCTATTGCAAACATTTTATCATTAGTTTTGACTATTACTTTTTTGCAAATGCTTAATATTATAAATTATAGGCTATATTGACACCTGTAAATGATGTTAAAATGAAGGCTATAACCCAAAGAATTTCATGGTATTGATTATTCAATCTTTTATATATATATATAAATGTCTGTCTGATTCTTATGGACTCGGACACTACTGAACCGATCAACATGAAAATTGGTATGTAGGGGGTTTTGGGGCCGGAAGGTTTTCGTGATAGTTTGAAACCCCTCCCTCCTCTCTAAGGGGGGGGGGCTGTCATACAAATTGAACACAAATTTCTGCATTACTCGAGAATTAATCAAGCAAATGAAACTAAATTAGGCATATTGAGGTTTTAGGGTGCAATAAATGTTTCTATGGTGGTAAGACTCTCCACCCCCCTCTCTAAGAGGGGGGCTGCCACACAAATAAAACACAAACTTCTGCATTACTAGAGAATTGTTCTACAATTACATAGTGACAAGTGCTGTTAGTACATTTGATGTTTGCTAGCGAAATTGATCTTCGTTCGAAACTGGAAATGGATTTTAATGTGATGAAACGCACTCCTATATCTTCTTCTATCTATACCAATGAAAAAATATCGCCGAATGTGTTGATGAGAGCAGAACTCGAGGAAGGAATTGTCCGATTTAAGGCTGTCTTTATTCTATCATTTTTCTGTATAAAATATTTATTTCATGGAACGGAGTTGTTATTTGCAAGTGGTTGAAAAATTTTGAACGAGAATTGTGTCTAAAAATAATCTCATATTATAATGATGAGTTTTGTTAGAAATACTAGGAATTTTATAGTAAAAAGTAAATTAAACGGAGATGAATGAAAGATCAATAAATGAACAGTTCTGCGATTGGACCCATGAACTTGCTCATAGTAAGAAAACGTGAATGTTTGAAGGTATTGATAACAAAAAAACAAATTTTTGGCGGGATGAAGTTTGCCGGGTCAGCTAGTTATTTATACCATTAAAGTTCAGTAAATTTACATTTGGAAATGAAGAGATCGGAATTTGAATCATGCGTAGAAACTTGATTCACATTCCGAACACTACTTCAATATTAATTTTAATAAACATTTCTGCATGAAATATCATTTTTTCCACCCATTTATTGTAGGTTCATATATTCTCTAGCACTTGACATGAAAACAGCAAACAGCATAATCTGAAAAAAGGAACGATGCTTGTTTTTTGTAGAATTTGCTAACGCAAACATTTTATCATTGGTTCTGACTGTTACTTTTTGCAAATGCTTAATATTATACATTATAGGCTGTATCGATACCTGTAAATGATGTCAAAATGAAGCCTATACTTCAAAGAATGTCTGTGTTTTCGTCATTCAATTATTCATAAGATAAAAGATTAGTCAAATTACGCTTAAAAATTAAGTGTTCGGAATTTGAGACTGTTCGGAATATGAGACAAAACGTTAGATATATCTTTTTTCACCATATCTCTACCAAACCCGAGTTGTTACTGAGCCTGTAGAAGGAATTAATTTGGAAGCAAATGTGAAACCACATTTACTGTTGTCTACTAGACGAAACACTCCTTATTCTAGCCATCGAAAAATCAGGCAGAAATGTCAAGTCGAGAATATTTTAATTAGAGATACTGAGATGCACTCGAGCATTTGATTATTCCGAAAGTGTGAATCATATCTGAGCAAATCTTTAAAAAAAAGATATCTTGTTCCTCTCTACGAATACAATTCATCGTCTGCTGATAACAAGCAAAATACATTAGATGTGCTGATATCTCAGGTAAATGGGATACCTTTCGTAGCGAATTACCCACTCTTCGGGGTGTTTACAGCTCTAACATCGTCTATTCTGCAACAATAAACAATAGCGCACGACAGATTCGCGCCGGTAACTAACTAACGGGCAGAATTTCAATTTAATTAACTGATAAAATTCCCAGCCACTGTCTATCACAAGTGGAAGCGTGGAGGAAGTTGCTTCGATTGTTCAGTCGTCCGCTCGGTATCCTGTGTTGCGGTTGTCGCACGGAACGTGTGACTTTTATGACAGGTGTGAAACGTGTTGGGCTAGGATTCAACCGGATATTAGTGGATTAGATTTGGAAGCGTGTTTTTATCATCCAATATTGTGATTAGCGCCGGCCATAATCTCCGGGAGCAAGAAGATAATAATATCGTGTGAAAAATCATGACTTATGTGGTACGTGAGAAAGCCGAAATAAGATACAATTAGACATCACGGAACTCAGTAAAAAATGTGAGTAGTGGCTATTGAATATGATAATGTTTATGTCACTTCTCGAATGTTTTATTGGTTTTGGACCTCTTTGGAAGAATGAGAAATTTCGAGTTCGGGTGAGAACTGTGAATACATTTTTTTAATGAGTGTATATAATGGCATGTTTAATAGAAAATTCATTTTTGGATATTTCATTGAAATAAGCTAAATTTGACTCCGCGCACTGAGGATTCAGAAGGAGGCTTATATACACTCTTAACTTTATTTTAGTTTTGCAAGATTTTATGTACCCAACTATGAAGGACCTATTATCTGTTTTCGGCTGCAAAAACAACAGATGAAGGCAGCTGAGAACCAGAACAACATATTGGGAGTGCAAATCGAAGAACGAAATCATGAGTTTAAACCCTCTTAAAGCCAAAAAGAAGAAGAAGAAAAAGAAGAAGAAAAAGAAGAAGAAGAACGAAATCTGCCGCATCGTGAAAATTGTTCGATTTCATGTGCTTATTGCACAGCCATTTCCTGATGGATTTACAAAATATTTGCATCAGTCGATTTAAGTACAAAAAACTGAAACTAATGATGAAATTATGAAACTAACATGATTCAATTTTCTGCTGGGCTATATCCCACGTTTCGATTGGACAAATTTGCGCTTCCCAAATTTCGCCGTCCAAAAGAAGCAAGTGTTGATTAATTCGGCCGAGCAACAAGTTTTTACTCTAGACAGCGAACACTGTATGTCAAGAGAGAGAGAGAACTGAGTGTAAATTTGACAATGATACCGACAAGTATTAGGCTGCAATGAGAATGATTATTACTTGAAATCGTACCTACGATGGAAGTTGCTACGATACTTTCGGGCGCGAACGATATCGAATCGGTGTGTGGATGTTTTCATATATCATTTTCGTTACGAAGCCTGCAGTGCAAATTAGTCGCTCGGAAATCTCTTGCTTGAAAAGCAGTATACATGCGAATGTACATAATATTGAAGACTGTTTCTTCCAGCTAGTCGAGAATGATTTTTTCCCAGATGTTTTGTAACCAAAATCAATTAAAAAGCCTAAAAAAATACAGATGAGTAATGTCGGGGACATAAAATCGAAAATTATCGGGAGAAAAAAACAAGTAGTTTTCCTGTATCTCTTAAGAAAGTTTACATCTCCAACTCTTCCAAAAAACCATTCCCAAATAAATCATCAACAAATTATACCATACAGCTGATTTCGCAGAACGGCAACAGAAAATCCTAGATCGGTTGTGTTTACGGCAACTATAGCAGTGGAACGAATTTTTCACCTTCAGTTTACAACCGAAGAAAACAGCTCTCACGGTTGAAAAACTCCTTTTCCCCATCCGGCTTGCAAAAATCTTTTTTGACGCCATTTTCAATCTGGAAACAAGGCATGAATTTGTGAAAATTAAATGATTGACCGGAAAGTCACGAACCATCAATAAGCCCAAAAATAGTACTAAATACACAAATCATTTTGTTCTCTGGATGCCAGGAAAATTAAAACTTGTTTGCTGTTGCTATTGCTTCTCGTTGACGACGATATTGGTGGCGGTGCTGCTATGCTATCGTTCTTTTTTTTAACAAAACGCTTCGCGGTCAAAAAATAAATGACCGGTCCGGAAAGGAACTGCTAAATTTGTCCGAATCACACAAGGGTGGGGCTTACGACGCAATGTTTCATTTTTCTCAGGCTTGCATTGTATTGTGAATAACCTCTGTTTGTGCTAGCATAATAACGAAAGAAAAATAGCAGATAACATTGCATGCTGGATCGTTGGTCTGTCGGGTTCGTTGTTTCATATCTCATATTTTCATATTCCCCTCGGATAGAATGACAAGCACGGTGAATAGATACGTGTGTTTTCGGAGTAGTATTGGTGTATTCAAATTACATGAAAAATCTGGACAAACAGAAAATACTGCAATTGATTTATTGAGGCCGGCGAGAAATACTGGTCCATTGTGGAGGGAAAACTGAAGAAGGAGAAGGCAATGAGAAGCTTCAGAAGAAGCTCATTTGTAAAGAGAATTCGACTGTCAAACAAATGAAATATTAAAAAATATAGTGTGCGAAACACGATCACAGGACGTAGAACTATGAAATTATTTCATTCAATTCGCTTTTTCATCATTTCGGATATTATTCGGAATGAAACGAAATCAACTCTTCAGTAGAATTATTTAACTGAACATTTCTCTTCTTCTTTGCTTCCGCGAACCTGTGCATGTTCTGCACTGAGTTTGTTTCGTGCATATTTTGACAATGCATTCTGGAGCAAACTTCGTTCAGCACGATATCAAATTATAAAATAATTTAATTATAATAAAATTGATAGACTTTTCAGAAAAAGAAGTTAGGGTGTTGTGTCCAGGTCACGGCGAAGTTATTTTATTCAATTCGCTCGCTTATCATATCTAATATTATTTTAGGATCTGCTATGATTTTTTTAAATGATTATTTGGTAGAATGTTTTAGTGGTCCTGAAAAGAGCCAATGGTTTGCGTGTTATTAAAGAATCAGCTTTAATGAATGATTCATGATTCATTATTTCCTTCGCAAGAATAAAACACATGCTGGCGATGCACTAAGCGTGCATCGCAAGCGTTATTTTTCTTTTTGGCGATCTTTCTCCAGTTGATATACACACATTCGATTATATGTTTATTCCATCGTCACCATTAGTAAGCGTTTAAGGTAAACAAAACATTAAAACCGTGCAATGATAACCATTTCATTCTATATTTGGCACCACTTAAAACAATAACAATGTGTGCAGGTGATGCAAAAATACACAAGCTCCTACCACTAGAGGGCTATTCATCAAGTTAATATTTCCAATCTGAACATATTTTATTTAAGATGATAAAATATGTTCAGATTGAAAATAATAACTTGATGAATAGCCGGCCAGTGGAAGTCACTTGTATATCTTTGCATCACACGCAAATATTGATTAAAATATATTTCACAAATTGATTTTCTTTTTATTCTTGATTTTATTATTTTATAAACTCATAATATTTTTGTAAACCATTTTTTTTTCATATTGATCCACTGTGTAATAATTAATATTTGTTGTGCGCTGCAACATCAAAAACAATTGAGGCATCAAGAGATTATTTTCTGAGAAAATTCTTCTTGAAAAAAAAGCTCTGTTATAACAGTCATTCCATGCCAAACCGATATAGGGTTCTCAGATTTTCGTAAAAATTGTGGTTTCGTTCCTTACCGCATAATATTAGACTCGTTTCTTTTATTATTTCATTAGGGTGCCCATTCCCATTTCAAGGGAACTCGAAAAATAATTTTTTTCGCCTTTTTTCAAAAATGATCGACATATGAAAATGAAGCCAGGTATTTTTCTTGAACAAAAATATTATACTCTCTAAAAAAATAAATTTAATTTCCTTAATTATTGATTGTATTTGTTTTTTGTAGTTTACATAGTTTCGGGACCAAGGGCGCTATATATTTTTATAATTTTCCTTGAAAGCTGACAGTTTTACATAATACAGTATATCGTATATCGAGTATATCGAGTTATGGATAGAAACATGCTTGTAAAATCAATCGAAGTTGCCATGAAATCCATCGAGTTAGGGAAAATATCGAGATACAGAACATCGAGTTAGGGAGAGTTGACTGTAGGGTAAATGATCTTGGTTTGTCTGATCAGGTGCGACGGACACAATAAACAAACTGCAGCGCGCCAAGCGGTTGCCATAGAAATCATGTGGACAAAACAACATTATTTAATCGGACAATTCATGATCAGAATTGAGTTTTTTTTTAGGTCTGAATACGTGCGAAATAATCATCTGGTGATCGATTAAAAGTTAGCTCGAATGTGGGGCGCATTGACACCAATAGATGTTGTATTTTATAATCCTTTAAAACATGTGAATCCGTAAAAATATACTATAAAACTACTGTAAATCATGAAAAATACAATTTTATTTATATTTTTTGAAACATTCGAATAGCTGATTTGACAAAGGTGTGCCTAGAGCATTCAAAAAAGTGGACAAACTATGATCATATTTTCGACTGGACAGACCAAAATCATTTACCTTATATCTAAAAATCAGAGAGGTGTTATTTTTCGTTTTTGAGTTATGATTTTTCAAAGTTAACATGTTTTCAGTCTTTCTTCAATATTCCTATTCGACTCGACTAGATCTATGCGACCATTATGTAATTTCTTCAAAAGTATGATATTTATTCAAAGAAGACTAGCTCATCTACTTCAATTTTATATATCGATCACTTAAATCAGTCCAGTAGTCCAAAAAACTTATCAATTTTTGAAAAAAGTTATTTTTGGGAAAAAGGGAAAAATTCGGATTCGGTTTAACTTTGAAAAAATTATAACTTAAAAATGAAAAGACGTATCTTTGATTTATAAATATGTTATGTAAAAAAATCAGCTTTCAAGAAGAAATGTTGAGAATTGAATGTAAAATTTATTTCAAAGCCACTGTATCTCAAAAACTGTAGCATTTAGCAAACCTTTTTGACTGCAAATTATGCGTACTTTCATGATTTTTGAAAACAATTTTAAGAAACACCTTAAACAATTTTCAAAATTCAATTTTTAAAAAAATTATAACTTTTTTGTCCATTATTTTTCCATTTTAGCACACTTTTTTTTTGAGAAGATGAGTTAAAAAAAATCCATAAAACTATAACTTTTTTTTTAACAGTGCATACTTTCTCCAAATAGCCCTAACACTAACCTAAAACATTGCAAAAGACACCAAATCGGACCAGCCGTTTCTGAGTTATTTTTTTTTTTAAATTTTTCAAGCAATTTTTGTTAAGATCCGTCTCAAAAGTAAGGCTAGAGTCACAATGGAAAACCAATGATACCAAATGCTCTTTTTAGTCATAAACAATGCGTCGGCAAAATTTGAGCCAAATCAAAAAATCAAATTCAAATGGAATCGCTGTGCTGTCAAACAAGGGTTTTAATGAACTCAACAAGCTGATCGCTTTCAGTAGCCGGAACCATATTTCAGAACAGCGCAACATCTCTACGTTTTCTCGGACTTCCTAGAGGAATTTCGGATCTTTTAAATGGTCATATTACCTGGGTCATTTTGATTTAGTTGGGATCAACAAGAATTGTTTACTACAAACTGTTGAAATCGACAAAAATAGCCGATACCTTCAAACTTAATTTCAATAGTTCGTTCGATGAGCTGTCGTTGAAAAAATCATCAATAGCAGGTTTTCTATTCGGATATTGAATAATTCGAAGGGCTCCATCGCCAATTCATTGAAAGTTATCAACAACCATGTTAAAACCAAGCCCTCACGGTGGACACTTTCTGTGATATTCTCATGATAAACGAATATTGACGCAGTCACTAGCTTAGCTATTTACAGTGCTTAGTTTTCGTTCAAGTGCACGGTACTAATTGTGTGTTTTCAACAGTAATCTTCAACAAGCAAAATCTAAGTCAAGCGCATGTGCAACGAAGCTTGACTGATAAGATTTAGACTAGTTCTGTGGGGTGACTTTGATATGTGACGCACAAATCCGCTATCATCCTTGTTTCGCACTTAAGGCCGGCCTTGTAATCGGGTGTGAGTTCCACTTTCTGGGGCCAGGCAAATAATGATGCAGATAGTAGAATAATAGACCACAATAATGTGGTATGTGAAAACTGCACAATTAAGATAAAACCTGATTTTTTTTCCAGTTTATCATTCTAGTTTGTTCGTCTGTTTTCAGGTCTAATTATAGAATGACATTTACACACTTTATGCGTATTATCTGTGATATACGGTATTCCCTTGATCAAACAGTAAACCACGCTGATTCTCCTTCGGGGTGGTTTCAGCGATCTCACGACGACCGCATCTTGAGATAGCGCCATGTGGGGAGCCATTATATTGCCCACCATATAACAGAAGCGTGTATGTTTCCACTCCCGGAATTGACGATTGTTGCTTTTTGGGCAGCCCTTATTTGACGATGAAGCGGTTTTTTTTCGTTATCTGCCCATTAATGGATGTAATAAAGCTTTATCATAGAAACAGAAGATGCCATCATATAGATCACGTTAGTGTTTATCATAATTTGTGGAAAATTAAGAACCGATATCAGGAAAACGGAGCGGAAATCACTTGATGTGACTAAATCAAATTCTTCGACAAAAATCGTCAAATCTATTGTGAGTGATTATTTTTTTAATACCCCTCGATAGGAAGATGTATACCAAAATTTTACCAAACGTCAATACGGGTACAAAATAAGTAACGCGACACCGCGAAAACAATAATGCGACTGCGCAGTGAATAATGTCAAAAACAGCTGTTGGAATCGCCCACGACAAGCGGCAAAGGATGACGGGGGCAAAGAGTGGGAGGTGTTGTTTGTTGTGATGCAGTCTGTTTTCATTTAGTATTTTGATTTATTATCATTCCATGAATGAAAATAATCGACATGTTGCTGGAAAATTGTTGCGACACAGTTGGAGAGACCAAATGCAGAGTCTACAATCATCTGTTTTCAAATCTTTTTGCTTACCAAACGTAGATAATAAAAATGAATTCTGCATTTGTTTTCATTCCGGTTTGTTTGAAAACAATGCCGACACAGTCACATGGTTGGGAGATTGCTCGCATTTCCAGAGTTGACGCCAATTTTCCCCGTGTTTTGCTCATTTTCCGAGAGGAACATTTGCGTTTCGCTCATTTGATGCTCCAAATCGCTCTTTCCATCTCCCGGCACTTGTTTACCATAGATGCGCTCCACTTTTGCTCAGCGCCACCAGTGTTGAGAGTCAGCCGACAGCTTTCCACGGAAAACTCGAGCGAACCCAATCGGAATCGGTGATCATTTCAGTTGCTGAATCAAGAAATGGCGGCCGCATCGAGCTTGCTGTTGGAAAAGCCGTCTCAAAGTTTTTCTCTGCTGGCAGTGCAGTTCAGTGACAAATTGGCCACAATTCAGCTGAAACTAACCGTTTTAGCGGTGGATTTTACATTCTAGTGATTATTCGGGGCTCACACGTTCCCCGAAAGGTGTGAAATGTAACTTTTGCAAGTGGAAACCTATGGTTTCGATGGATGGAAATTTTATTACATAAGTGTTCCGGTGATTTGCTGGAGAAAATTCTATTTTCAGTGGTGTGATTTGGGGGTACCGTGGTAATGTTAGCATTTAGGATACCTCGCAATTTTTGGTGAAGTTTCGGTGGCAAAAATAGTAAAATACTAAGTGAAACAAAATGTAACTTTTTCTGGATTCGTCTTGTTTGGTGTCCTGTGAATATCTCTACTCACCAATCAGCACTAGTGTATATACAAACAATAATCTGATGTGCCAGGGTCTCCGGAGCTGGAGGTTACATAATATCCGACCTTCAATTTTCCAACGCAAGCATCGAAATTTATTGGCCCCGTTGGGAAGGAGAAAATCAATTTCCAAGGTAATTCTGTGCTGTACAAAATCAAATCATCATAATCAAACAGTTGCCAAAAAAGGCGACATATTCGATAGGGTGAAATTTTCGTTTTCTCGGGAACGTACCGTGCTGATTCTTTTTTTTTTTTTTGTGCGTGAGGGCTATATCGATTTTCTTTGACCTACAGTCTTGCATTGCAATGACAACAGGATAATATGTTTTTTGTCTGTTTACTAACTGTCCAGCATATCCACCCGTGTGTGAAAGCTCCTAGCATCCATTGGCACTTGCGCTTTTTTTTCAAATGTAGGTTTTTTTCGCCTTTTCTCACATGTGCCCTGTAGATGACCTACACTGTAACTACATCGTTTCATTGTCGTTGAAGAATGTTTTGGACATTATAAAGTTTCTTTGTTGTCTGCGAATAGACACAAAAATGATGGTTTTGAAAGAATGCATTTTTGTGGATGGTTACCGTATAGTTTTTGCTTAGAAAAATGCTGCGACGGGATATTTGGGTTCTCGAAAGTCAGTAGGCCTAATAATAATAATAATCGGATAATTGGTTTAATTGCCCATCATTCATAAGGAATATACGAATGTAATTATTCGTACGCGACCGTTGGTTATAGCTCCAAACTGCGGAAAAAAAACTTGCAAAATGGAATTCCTGAAGCACAACTGTTAAGTAACTGCTAACATGTTAGTAGAACACCTCTTTTTATATGTTAAGTTGGGGTCTATTCGGTGGGTTTATGTCTTCTTCGAAGAAGTCGATGTTGTTTCCTGAAAGCCAGAAGAGAGTTGGGACCATTGTTGCCACATTTAAATCTGTACCAGAGGGGTCAAAAATCTTTCTCATCTGTACTTGTTTTCCAAAAATCTGTACCATCGAAAATATTCGTTGTAAAGAACAAAATTACTTATTAGCATTAAATAAATACTCATTTATTTACTACAAATACTACATTTACATTTGCAAGTCATTCGTGTGTTTGATGATGCTTATACATAGTTTTTTTGAATGTAGATTGCATACTATCATTTTTTAAAGTTTTCGAGCTGCCACCACGATGTTTGACCAAATCCTTTGATATCAAAATAGCGTCTTTGATACAATACTTTGATACATACTGTGACAAATATCCTTTGAAATGATCTGCCCTTTGCTGTCCATTTTTTTTTTTTATCCAAAATATATATTTTTATTAAGGCTCATATGGCGTCAGCCTAACGGGGCCGGGAGTTCAATTTTTCTACAATGTTTGCTTACAACTATGTTAGTAATATGTAACCGATTACTCGCGGTTGGCTCGAGGTTAGTATTACAAGTGTTCTCATAATTGGTATGTTGCAGTCTTCGATGCTCTGTACGTGTGCCCGACACGGGATACCTGCTATTGGGATGCAGCTGACCATTAATCAGCAACGCCCCCCTAGTCTGTACCCCATATCTAGCGTGGTGCGTCTTTCTCGACTCGAGGAATCCAGGATAGAATGGTCACTAGCCGGCGCAATCATCAGCTCGTGTAGAGTTGTCATAAGCGGTACAACCTTTGGCTCTTGTTGAATGATCAGTGCAACTTTGCTGTCCATTGTTCTGATAATTTATTCTGCGGCTATTTCAACCTACAATTCTTGTTGCTTTTCAAATGATCTTCACATTTAATAGCATTGGACACTGAAACAACGTAAGATTCCTCGCAGATATTAGTGAGAATGACCAAATAAAAATCTTCCAGCTCTTCATGAATTCAGGTTTTTCAGCCTGAAAAAAACGATTCGATCTGTTGATCTGGGGCAAAACATACGTCGCACCGTCCGACGCGAATACTTCCAGACGATCCTTGTAAGGAATTTCGTTCTCATGAAACTGATCAATCATTGCATTGCAAATGCGTCTATGATCAGCAGCACCAAGCGATACTGCGGCGTAAAAGTTGTCATGTACCTCAATGTTGCTTTGTTCAAATGTAAAAAATTTCACAAAATCTGTACCAATCTGTTCTTTCTGTACTCTGTACCGTACAGAATCTGTACCAAAAATAACGAAAAAATCTGTACCATTCCAGATAAATCTGTACGTGTGGCAACACTGGTTGGGACCTCATGCTACCTCTTCTCCAAGCATTCGTTAATAAAGATCAAAGCATCAATTGTCGCTTTCTTTTTGAGAATGGAAGATCGCGATCGCAAACCACATATGCAAATAGTTTGGCAAAAAAGCACATTATGGCTGATTTTTTCCATTGCAACAGTGCTGTTGTTCAGCTTCCGAGCCTTCATTGTAGCGATTATGTCACATTTTCCCGAAAAATAATTACCCGAATGACAGCTAATCGAAAAACATTCACCTGAATTTCAATCATCCGAATTTATCATATACCCGAATGCGACAGAACTCAAAGTCAAAGAAGGAATAAATTTCGTAAATAATGAATTAAGAGATTTACGATTGTTAAATCCAATTAAGCACGAAAAAATTCGTTCAGGATTAAGATGAAAAAATGGTATAAATATTTTTTTTCTGTACTTACGTATTAATGCCATCGCAGCGCAATTTTTATTATAAGTTAATTTTTCGTAACGGAATTTATTCTGAGGCCATTGTAATGGGGATGAAGTTCCCATCTAGCATGGATAAGGAAGCGAGGTGGCCCTAAGCCGCCGTGGTGACACAATTTGAGTCGGACAATGACTCGCCGTCTGCAAGCTGTCCGACGCTTACGTTTGCCCGGTAAATTTATGCATTGTAATATATGAGATGTAAGATATATCTCGAAGCAAAAATTAACCCGGTAGGGTAATGCACTGGGCAAACGTATGTCGTCCGACGCTCGATCGAACCTTACTAAAGGATCGTCTTCTATGTTTTAAACTAACCGGGCAATCTGTGGAACACAGATTTGCTTGCGAGAGGCCGCCGCTTCCGACGGCGGATCGCCGACCAACTCGGATTGCATCACCTCGGCAGCTTTGTGTCGCCTCGGTTCCTTATCATCCATAAACGGGGGCTTCGCCCAAAATACATTGACCTTAGAATAAATTTCATCACGAAATAATAAATTCATGATAAAAATTGCGCTGCGATGGCGTAAATACGTAAGTACTATTTATTTTCTTATTCATTTTTTCACATTTTCATGGAATTTATGTTCTATACTTTTTTATTTTAGAATCACCTGCTTGATTTTCGAAATATTCCATAATCCGTGCTCATTTCTAAATGATGTCTAAGCCCTAAAGAGCAATACGGAAAGGAAAGACGACGGCATGTTAATTGTGCCTACATTAATTTCTAAAAACGACACAGCATATGCATTAATCACGAGTAGAGGCGCATATATCCCTCGATTTTTCGATCCAATTCGGGGGTGCATTGGCCAATTTTCTGATCATTAACTCAACTCTTTTAAGCGCAGTGGCAACTGTATAGCACCCAACAAAGAAAATTTTTTTCGCTGCACTTAGTATATTATTTCCAAACCGAAACTTCTAAAGGTATCTGACAGTACTCCGATTTTTCGGGCTGCTAGAATTGTACGATATTAACCCTTTGCGGTCGTATTAAATTTGGGCATGGGTATCGTACTGGTCGGAATAATTTTTCCTTGAAAAAACAGTGGTACATGCATGATTATGAAAAAATAACATTTTTATTTATTCTGTGCGAAATCTTTCGAAATAGTCTCCAAGAGTAAATCATATGAAGTACTTTTGCCATTAATGCAATAAATGTATAATTAATGCCAGCAATGTGTATCCGAAAAGATCAGCACTTTTAAATTTAAAAAAAGATTTTTTTACAGATTATTCAGATGACATAAGACACTTATGCAAACAATTATTCTGCTCTTTAAAACCAACTACTTCCACATGATTCAAACCAGTAGTTACTCAAGTAATGATTTCAGCGTATCCGAAATGATCAGAACTTTTCACTTTAGATGAACAAAGATTATGTCGCTTGAGACATTTATACGATTGTTCAAAAAACATGAGAAATTCAAATAACATTTTATCAATAGTTATGATATCTATGAACAATATTTTCCATCACACCAAAGTGTTACAATGGTTAAATTTTGCTGTTATGATTTTTTGTTCCACATTATTATGCATTCAATGCACTGTGAGTTATCTTGTGTGGTAGTGGGCAGTTTTTTTCAATGTAATAAATGGTGTATTTGATGAAAAATTCAAATTTTAATTTTTTTCCTTTTAAACACTATTTAAAAAAGCAGTTTTTTCGCTGAACTTGAAATATTGTAAATCGCTGAAATAATCGATATCGCTGCACTAGAAATATTGTTTTGAGTTTTGGATAACCAAAGGCGCAATACAGTGAATTTACACGCTGCCTTGCCTTTTGGGGTTAACGGGTCGTGGCAACTATATTGCAATCAATTTTTTCAACTGTGAAAAAAATTTCATAGGTGAATATGTGTTATTCCTCATGTAAGGATTATGTTCTCTGAAGTTGTAATATAGTAATATTGTAAATATGCCATGTGCTATAATACTGTAATATAGCACATGGCATTTCAAATTCGATCTCTAGAATCGAAAATATGAAATCTATGCCTGTAAAAATCTGGAATAAGGAATCTAGCATCTGAATCAGGGATCTAACTTAGAATCTAAAATCTGAAATTTGGGATCTGAAATAGATCACATTGGTTTAAAAATTTGAGAATTTAAATTAAGTACAGGGAATCGGTCTAGATTATGGAATTTTTGAGCCGGATTTTGACTTGTGAATTTTAGAATCTGGAATCAGGAATTTAGAATCTCAATCTTGAATCTGAATATTGAAGCTGAATTTGGAATCTGGAATCTGAAATCTGAATCTTCTATCCGGAATTTCTGAAATAGAATCTTAAATAGAACATATTGGATTAAAAATTTAACACATAGAATCAAGTATTGGGTGTCTATCTAGAAAATAAAATTCTAGAATCTGAAATCTCAAATCTGAAAGCTGAATTCTTGAATCTAGAATCTGGAATGTGTAATCTGAAATAAATTTAAAATTTTGACCGGGATATCCATTGCTTAGTTTTAGAACATATTCTAACCCATGTTCAAGGTCGCTGTACAGAATCTTATGGCAAGAGGTAAACGAGAGTTCCAGTAATTCGGATTCGGTCAACCGGAAGTTCAGCTCAATATTATTTAATACTACAATTATATGATAATAAATTGATCATACATTTTAGTATGGTCTATTTACTACCATACAACATATCAGTACAATTAAATTGTGTAAAGGGGTTTCTGTTCAAAATTCGACCAAACAAGAATTCGTGTGAATTGATTTCAACTATTACTGAATGATGTTTCCTTCGTTGTGTCCCTGTTTCATATCCCTCCTATCCGATCTATAAACTTTTACTTAGTCGCGGCAATACATACACACACTCTTTACAGATGCACGGGCCGAAGGTTGTGCAGTCCACTGATCATTCAACAAGAGCCAAAGGTTGTACCGCTCATGACAACTCTACACGAGATGATGATTGCGCCGGCTAGTGACCATTCTATCTTGGATTCCTCGAGTCGAGAAAGACGCACCACGCTAGATATGGGGTACAGACTAGGGGGGCGTTGCTGATTAATGGTCAGCTGCTGTGTGCCTGATACGGGAAGTATCCCGTATCAGGCACACGTACAGAGCATCGAAGACTGCAACATACCAATTATGAGAACACTTGTAATACTAACCTCGAGCCAATCGAGTAATCGGTTACATATTACTAACATAGTTGTAAGACAAAAATTGTCAAAATATTGGACTCCCGGCCCCGTCAGGCTAACGCCACATGTGCCTTAATAAAAAATATATTTTGGGAAAAAAAAATATTACTGAAGAAAGTCAAATTATTTTTTTTTATGTTAAATTAGTATAAAATACAGTTGTAAAATATTGAGCAAAAACGCTAGGAATGTTGTCTACAAACGTTGAGTTCCGTTTGAAGCCACTATGGAGACACTCTTATAGTTACGGGAGCTTGGTTGAGATGTTTTTATGCAACAACCCTATGAAACAGACCTTGGTATCGGGTGATGAAAAGTTCACCTCAAGAGTAGGTTGTGAAAATCTACTGCCCAATTTTTTGTGCAAATATTAGTTATCGAACAATACCGTTCAAATATGACCTCAATCAGTTCATTTTAACAATGCCAAAGTGAGTCTTGAAGTTTATGTAAAACTATTGACACTGTCCGGTAGATGGCTGTAGTGTTCGATATATCGTTAATACTGATCAATCAATACCAGACTTATGGAACGTATTCACTGATGCGAAACGTAGTAGTTTATTTATGAAATTAAAAAAACATAAAGGAAATGACTGCTACTTTTTTAAAGTTTTTGTACAAAAATTGTCAATTGTCATACTGGAAGTAATATATAACAAATATCGATCGAAAATAGCGTCAAAAAGCTCCAGATAAACCTTTAAAATACTACCTGACAAAGTTAAGAAGGGGCCCTTGTCTGGAAGGTCGAAAAATAAAAATTTTCATGATTTTTTATGTTAGGAACAAACTGAAGTGTTCGGGTATTTCTGTTGGTAAACGATAAAAATATCGATCGAACAATCGCAGATTTTGGCTTGGTGAAAATGAATGTTTTCTGCTCAGTTCATTCATTCGCGAGCTAAAAGTGTTAAAAACGATAATGGTGATGTGATATTCTTTGAAAGGGGTGAAGGCTGCTGAAACTGTGAATGATGTTTGGGGCTCCGATGCTGTAACAGCCAATTACGCGCAATTATGGTTTCGTCGATTCGCTTCTAGTAATTTAGATGCCAGAGATGCCTTCAATCAGCCATATGTTGATTAATTCAGACCAGGCTACATCCGTCGTTGATGCCGCTTCAAAAGCGCCGGAAACTTGGTTGGCAAGTTTGTATGTATCAATTTTGTAGTCCGGACCTGGTACCAGGTGATTGATATCTGTTCTTGTCTGTTGCGAATGATTTTTTCGGTGAAAAATCTTAAGAAGCTTGTGAAAATGTTCCAGTTGTTTTAGTAATAGGAACGATAGTTTTTATAAGAGATGCAGAATAGAGTTACAAAATGACTACAAACTATCAATAAGCACGATGCACATATACCCTAATCGAATCATTCTAACTATTCTAAATAAAATCTCGAGGTTCTCGTAAAAATAATGGATTTCAATTTTCCTCAAGCTTATCAGAAGTCAACCAAACGACACGAGAAATAAGTTTCGTTCGATTAATTCTGTTCTCTAGTTTTTTGTTGAAATGGAACGCATGGAACTCTTGCAGTTATGATCCAGACTTCTCTCCACAAGCCTCTTGAACCATGTAAAAAAAATTCTGTTGCAATTATGTTTAGTTGCACTTCCTTGGTATGTCAAACACAAGTATGAACACAAGAGTCACAAATGTTTCACGCTACATCGTTATTTGCGGCAGCATAGCCACAAAACACACTTTCGTTCAAATCGTTTCATTCGTTCTATTTTATCGATCACATTAAAACAATTTTAATAGATCGTTTAAAAATTTGAACACACAATACATAAGTTATTTTTCATTTAATAATCAACATCTTCACTAGAAATAATTTATATGGCAGAACAAAGTTCGTCGGATCAGCTAGTTATAATATAAAATTATTGTGGAAAAAAAATCTAAATCAAAGTTTTGAAGCCTTGGACGGTCAGAATTCACCGAATTCGACAAAAAAAAATCAAAAAGATTGACACGGTAATGCGCTGATTTACAAATCGCTGATCGTGCTGAATTTCTGGCTCGAAATTGCGCCTGTTTCCCAAATGATGAGTTTCATGCCGACTCGACTGGCAACACCATCTCAGATAGCCGTGAAACGTTGTGGGTGTAAAGACATGGGTCATTTAAGCAACGTTTCTTTCCAACTTTTTGTAGATCTTATAGTTTTTAAATTAAGATTTTTCGAAAAAAAAAGTTGAAAAAAACTCAAAATAAAAAAAAAATTACAAAAAAGTCAAACCTAAAAATTTTAGTCAAAGATGGAATATAGGAAATTATTTAGGTTTTCATTAGAAATTATCAAAGAATTTTTTGGAAAAAAATTTCATTAAAAAAATATTTTGAAAATTAAAATTCATTTTTATCGAAAACATGTGTTTTTAAAGTTCTGAAAAAATAGATATAAATAGACCCTAGAATTTCCAACAAGTCACACTCACATCGGAAGACACATTGACATGGAAAAAGTTTTTCGAACAACAATTTTTTCTTTGAAAAAATACTATTAATGTTTAATATGTAACATTTTTATGTATAAACTATAGCAATTTACATGCTCTGCTAACTTTTCTCTAATTAGAAACACGCCAAGAACATGTCAAACGTGAGAATTTACATACAAAAATGAGAAAATGACTTATATTCCAAAAACTATATATAAAAGATAGAAAGTTGATGTCTTGATGTTCATATTTTAATAATGTCTAAAACTTTGTCGAATACACTATATCGCTATCTTGACTTAAATCAAAATTAGGATTAGTTTTATTAGTATAGAAAATATGAAAAAGTTGTTGTTAGAAAAACTTTTTCCCTGTAGAAGTGCCCATCTTCCGATGTATGGACGACTCGTTGGAAATTGTAAGGGCTACTCATATATATATTTTTTGGGAATTTAAAAAAATATGTTTTTGAGAAAAATGAATTTATGTTTTCAAAATCATTTTTTTTTCAGCGAAATGTTTTTCAAAAAAAAAGGTATTATTTGAACAATTTCCTACATTTCATCCTTTGACAAGAATTTTGTAGATATCATTGTTTTCAAGTTATAATTTTTTGTAAAATATTAAGAATAAAATTTTGGTAGTCTAATTTTTTTTCGAATATTCCAAGTATGCAAAGTTGCTTAAATGGCCCATGTCTTTTAGCCCACAACGTTTCACTACTATCTGAGATGGTGCTGCCAACTCCTAAGTCGAGCTGGCATGAAATTCGTCAAATCATCTGCCGTATTCGCCTGATTTGGCTCGATTCTCTTGTCTCAAAAATTAAAACAACATTTAGTGTTGCCATGGAACGGCTTCGGCCGGACCGATGAACGCGATTTCTCAGAATGAGCTAGATCACTAGATCGTTATTGAAATGTTGTAAAAAGTGCATTAAATCTGAAGGAATTATTGAATACGTCACACATCAAGTGATTTCACTAGCCTGCCGAGCGTTCTAGCGCTATTCAAGTTATTCAAATACCCACAAGTGAGACTCGATGTTGTACGGGAAAGGGTTAGAATAACTTGTTTGGAAGTTGATTTTCACTACCTGTCCCGCAACCTCATTGATACACTGTGTGTAAGGATTGAGCAAGTTTTAAAGAACTCCTAAGAGCAGATTCGACGACAACCCTAGCGTACAGTGCGTTTCCACCTAACCTGAAATCTCGATATCTTCCATGCGTAACATCCTGAAACGAGACCTAATCCAGGCTTTTTAAAAACGCAAAGTTCAAGCAGTTTCAGAGCCATCGAAGAAAAGATAATTCTAAAGAACAATTCTTTTTCAATCGCAAAACACCGGCTTTTTTCAGATGAACAAAATTGAACATTACTTTACTTATGCAGATACGTCCTGCATAATTCAAGTAATGTTCAAATCGACCGATTGTGGGCCACAATGTCGCGTCTACAAATCAGCTGCTTTCCCTCATATAACGGAATGTTATTTTCCACTTTTTTCTTCATCATATCCTATCAGTAGATATTATCATTTCACTTTACTATGTGTCAGCAGTTGTCGATTAGTAGTACTGACGGAACCACTTCTCGATGTCAAGGATCTTATTCAAATGTGCAATTCGAGGACATTAGCTGACACCACTTACTATATATCCTCGGGAAAATGTGGGAAAACAAAAAGCCACTTAAATGGTTTGTTCCGCTGAGATCTTCCGTATATAGAAGCAGAAGCGGAGAATTTATGATGCACGTTTATCATGTCGAACGTGGAATGAATACTGAGTGTGTGTGTACATGGCGTGATTAAGGCATAACTATTTATGAGAAATGAGCATTTTAAGGTTGACCTCATCTCTGGGCGCTTAGTAAACATATCAGTGGAAACGCGATACAAAAATTTGCACTGAGTGTAGCGATCTTTGAAAACTTTGTTTATCATTCATTCAATTCATAGATCTGAGAAAACTTAACATATTCACTACATATGTCACTATTTTGTTGAATTTTCTCGCGTATTACAGCGTGATCAAGCACCCACACCAATATTTCACTTTCCCATTTATCGTTTTTTCCATGCGTACGCACCGTTGCTGTTCATCCAGCGTCAGCTGCCCGTGCAATTGAACGCCTCACGGCTAAGGTCATGGTTACTTTAATCGCAAACAGCAGTGAATAAGAAAAACGCTCCGAATCGAAGCGATTGTGAATGAATTAACGGTTGACTGCAACCACTACATCGACGTAAACCGTAATTCATACGCTATACACTTCTAGTAAATAAACACCTATCGCAAATATATTATCGGTAGTGGTGCGAGGTGCCCGCAAGACTGACAATTGGTGGCATGGCGATGAATGGGGCACTCTGCTGCCATCGTGAATGAACCGTGTTCAATGAATAGTTTCATTCCGTGAACCTGGAACGACACATCGGTTTGCTAGCGAGCGTACCGATTTGTTTCCTATTTATTTCTTCCGCGCCGATTGACGCAAAGTCATATTCATGACTCGGTATGTATTTCAGCCGAAAGGCAGCATTTGCCTACAGTCAAATCAATCAAGAGATGTTTTGACTAATCTGCCGTTCTACGCATAGTTGTCCCATGTACCAAAATCAGCTACTGAGAAAAACGCTATCAAAGTTTTCTACCATATTTATCTTCCAGAAGCTTTGGGCATTTCAGTTTAGTTTTAGTTCAGGGTTTTTTTTAAAGCAAACGAACTATTGTTTAAGGAAATGTGAACAGATCCCCTCACTCGAATCAATGAATCTAGGTTACGGGCTTAAAAATTCATGGTGGGACTTTCATGCCCAGAATATCCGCATGGGACAATTGAACTTGATGTTGTTTTTTCAAACACTGGGAGCAAATAACAAGTTTTTTTTTTGCATGGACACGTCTTTAATCTCATTGCTATTAGCTAACAAGGTGTACTCGTGTTCTGTAATTTTTGTTTTAGTTGTTTGATAATTAGTTCGTTCTTCCAAACCAGAAATGAGTGCATTAGCCCTGCTAAAAGCGTGACTTAAAATTCGTGTACTTGAACCTATTTATTTATTACTATTCTAAAAAAAAACATGGCGGATTATGCCTGGAATGTCAACATGGGACAATTGGGCTTGATGTTGTTTTTTGAAAAACTAGGAACAAACTATAACTTTTTTGTGTTTTTTTTTGGAAGATCAGATATAAAACATCGTTTTATGAAGGAAAGTGAAAATTCGTCAAAAAGTAACATGCGACAACGTAGAACAACGTAGACAGCGTAGAGCGGTAGTAATTTGGAATGTCACAAACTGTGAGTGGCATATCGGGCTTATAATTCACATACAATGCCACTCCTGATATTATCAGTTCAGTGGAATGAATAAATGCTTTACGATGGAATTATTGGAATTATCATTTATAGAATTTTGGAAAAATAAAAAAATATGTTTGAAGAGTTCAACAAATTTTAAATTTAATGTATTTCCAATATTATAGCAGCTAGATTTTAGTGCACAGAAGTTCGTATGCGAGATACCAGATATTTACATCAGGAAACGAAGTCTTTGGAATATCGAATTCTCATAAACATTCCTGAAGTTTTCATAATTCAACAATAAATGTAGGGTCCAAGAAGCAACCGACGCACCCAAGATTTCCATATAGGAACAGATGTCTTTTATGAATTTGGGAAATTTACCAAAGAACAATAATCCAACAATACACAACAACAATAATGAATAAATCCAAATTGAATGTGATAGAATAATAGTTTAATAGTTAATAGTTTATGAATTTGAGGAAGTCTCTGATTACACTAAAGCAAATTACCAATCAATTAGGTGTAAGCTTAACTATATCAACTGGCAGGATTTATTTAGAAGTGTGGAAAACATTGAAGTAGCAGTGACGACTTTTTACTCGATGATCAATGAAATTATAGAGCAGGAGATACCAAGAAGACGAAAAAAAAGAAATATGAACACAAAATATCCGATTTGGTTTAATCAAAGCATAAAGAATCTAAAAAATAAAAAAACAGAAGGCACATAAATTTTATAAGAAATACAAATCTGACGCTAATCTCCAAAAATATCTTAACATTTGCGAACAGCTCAACTCAACTGTTAAAAGCGCTTTTGAAGATTACAGCTTAAAAACAGAGTCGTTAAATAAGCTCGATGTCTCGAAAGGGCCAGGTCCTGACGGAATTCCACCGGTTTTTATAAAAAATTTGGCATCTGAATTAACTCATCCACTTTTATGGCTTTTCAATACGTCATTGGAATCAGAAAGGTTCCCAAAAATATGGAAAAACTCTTTTCTTGTACCAATATTCAAATCCGGTAATAGATCCGATGTAAGAAATTATCGTGGAGTAGCAATTATTTCTTGCATTCCAAAACTCTTTGAAGCCATAATAAACCAAAAACTTTTTCAACAACTAAAGACACGAATTACGAATAAGCAACACGGTTTTTTCAAAGGACGATCAACAACAACAAATTTGCTGGAATTTGTCACATTCACTTTGAATGCAATGGATAATGGTAATCAAGTTGAAGCTCTATACACTGACTTTAGTAAGGCTTTCGATCGTGTTGATATACCCTTACTCCTTCTTAAACTTCAAAAAATAGGGATAGAAGTCAAACTATTGAAATGGCTAGAATCATATTTGACTGACCGCACCCAAATGGTAAGATTTAATGGGGAAATTTCAAAACCAATATCTGTTACATCCGGAGTTCCTCAAGGCTCTCATTTGGGGCCACTTTTGTTCATTTTATTTGTTAATGACGTTTGCGTTTTCCTTAACAGTGTTAAGGCACTTATCTACGCAGATGATATGAAACTGTATATGGAAATAAAGAATGAAGAAGACATTCATTCAAACATTCAAAAATGAAGTTGACTAGTTTATAATTGGTGCACTAAGAGTTTATTACAGCTCAATGTTAGGAAATGCACTTTGATTACTTTTACAAGAAGAAGAACACCATTGAACAATGGTGTTATACTGGGTAATCAACCCATCAGTAGATGTCAACGAGTAAGAGATTTAGGTGTGATCTTAGATTCGAAACTAACCTTCGTGGATCATTATAATACAATCATCCATAGAGCAAATAATATGTTGAGCTTCATTAAACGCTTTTTTTTTACCATTTCCACGATCCGTACACAATAAAAAAAATGTATATTACATACGTCACATCAGTTCTCGAATACTGTAGTATTGTATGGTCCCCCTACATAACTTCACACGAAGACAGAATTGAATCTGTACAAAAACAATTTTTGTTATTTGCACTTCGTAAACTGGTCTTCTGGTCTTCATATCGTCTACCTCCATATGAAGCACGCTGTATGCTAATCAATATTAAAAGCCTAAAAGAACGTCGGAACTCTGCCATGATTCTATTTATTATTGATATCATATCACAACGAGTGGACTCAGAAGAAACATTACGAAACCTGAATTTTTACGCACCGATTAGGAACCTGAGAAACCTTAACATTTTTTACATAGATTATCGAAGAACGAATTATGCCAAATATAGTCCTATTAATCGTATGATGAGCCTCTGTAACGAACACAGTGAAACAATTGATGTAACCATGTCAAGATTAATGCTCAAAGACTATCTGAATAGCATAAGATATCGTTAAATTTCACTGTAATATTTGGGCAGCATATTTAGTCTACGCTGGTTTGACGAAATAAATAATTAAAAAAAATTGATTCTGTAACTTGTTAAAATCGTCTTTTAAATTAAACGAATAAATTATCCAGCCAGCTCTCTTTAGATTTTTAGTTTTAAGTAAGTAGTTTTAAGTAGTATTAAGAATGTATAGGTCTACAATTTAGATTGACGACAATAAAAAAAAAAATCCAAACTGTAGAATTTTATTTCAAAAATTCGCGATTGTGAACCTTTGTACTAACTTTGACCTTAATCATGTCCTTTCCTAGACTTGTGAGCACAAGACAGTAGAACCTCGATCATCCGCGGAATTGAGTGGCAAGGACGACGGATAACGAAAATTTCGGATTACGTAATGAACGACCAAAATGGGGAACAAACGCGGAAAATAAGATATGATGGCATGGAAACTAAGTTTCAATAATATAGAAATCATCAAAATATCAAAATGTGAAAGCCATAGCCAAAATAAGAAAGTAAGATCTTACTAAACCACTCACGTAAGAGCTTACCACACCGCGGATCATCCGCCCGCGGATAATCGAGGTTCTACTGTATTTTGGAAGAATCCAAGAGTTTGGCTCAGCACGGCAGTGTGATAAACCCGAAACATATTCTTTCCGGACGTACGACGAAAAGCACCACAGTTGTTGAGGAAGATGTTGAAAATTACCCAAAGACCTTGTCAGTTCTTCATCATTCTCAGACGAACCTGGAAAATTTTATCGATTCTCGTTTAAAATCAGTTTAAAATCAAGATTGTCTATGTCTCTACCGAAACGCGAAGTAAAACCGAGATATAATGGATCATTTTTTGCAGTCGGATTTCGTGAATATGAATAAGGAGATCTCTTTTCCAACAGTCGATTTTTTTTCAATAAAGATTTTGTAGATTTACACAGTTTTTTTTAATAAACTTAATAGTAAATCCAATCAACCTTATCAATCAGCATTCATATGATTTGAAGAACGCTCCTGTAGTTCATTTTACTACAGGAAAAAGTTCTGATCTCATAACTACATCAATATATCTTTGGCACCGAATGGAAACAACAACAATGACAACACTTGCAAGTATCAAGTATCATGCTACATGTTATTAAGTATTGCCTCAAAGCAATCGCACCTCTAGGCATCGTTCGTACAACGTAAACTAAGCGCCAAACAAGCGTTCGCCATAGCATGCATACAGAACCATACATTGGTGGCTTGAAGCTACTAGGAATACAAATACTTCTCATCATTTTGCGCTATTCTCAAAAGAAACGCTTTTGTTAATATTACTGGCCTCAAAAAAAGTTGCATTACTTTTTCATGCTCGAGAGAAGCGCAGCTGTCACCCTTAGTGGTGGAATTTTTGCTACTGGTAAGCGAAACCTAATCACATACAAAACTCCAGAACGACATTTACTTTCTTGGTGACTAAACAAGCGAAATAAATTCTTTTTGTTAATATCAACAACCTCGAAAACAGTAGCAATTCTTCATAATGATCAATATTAGCGCAAATGCAATCCTAGTTGAAGGCAGTTTTGCGACTGGCACGCGAACCTAAATAACTTATAACATTCCAGTAAGACATTCAAGATGCTTGGTATTCCCAAAATATTTTTTTGAAGCATAACCTTAACGCCTGCTTCGCCATAACGTCAGTTTAATGCATTGATGCATTCACAAAGGCACCATAGAAGCCGTTTACATTTTCGACCGACGCGCCGAAATCGCTTATTTTGCTGTTGTTCAATGCGGTGTCACACTCGCGAAGGCTCGGTTCAGTGCGAGCGCTTTTCACTACACCAACATCGCGTGCATCATTAGATGACGCTTGCTCGAAATTTCGTTTTTTGCAGGGCTAGAGCCTGCCTCCCTCTTTTTCTTGCTCATCACACACTACGCGAAACGTCCAATTTATGACGCGTGAAGAAAAACACACGATACGAATAACGAATAACGAACGACGATATCCAAGTTGGATTACCACTGGTGGGGTCCAATCTTAGATCGAAGCACAGCGAAACCAAGTGAACTGGATTGCTCAACAGTCCGATGCCGAATGAAAGTTTAACTCAGTGAGGTCCACTGTTTATACTCAAGGCAAAAATTCCCCTTCATTCTTCTACTTTTCCTTTGTTCACGGCGACTTCAAATCCTACGATTTCCCCTTCGTTGGTCGTCTATGAGTTATTCGTTATTGACAGCTCTGTTCGGGAAAGCACACAAATGGACAGAACAAATGTATGGAAAAATGGAAATGCCTAAAGTTTTCATGAATTTTAACCATTTACACACCAGGGGATTCTAATGTATAGCATATTAAACAAATCTTAGGGAATTTCCGATTCGTTTAGTATGTAAATCGCTAAAATCCGTTCGCGGCAAAAATAGTTATTAACGTTAACTTTATTTCATAAAAACGTGACCTGTTTTCTAATTTGGCACCCTTAATGAAAGACGTAGTTCTACGTCAAAAAATCCCCTTTTCTAATGAAGAAATTTTCAACTATGCGACTATTCACAAATCGGACGGCCGTTTTGAAAACTCCAATAAATTCTGTATAAGGAGCATTATTTATTATTATTATTATTCTTATTATTGATTATTCTGAAATTATTGCTTAACTCTTGAAAAGGTCCTATCTGCTTTGATCGATTCTCTTCATTGACTTTCTCTTACGATAACCCCGGCCTTACAGACGGATTTTGCGTGGTTCCCTTCTACACTCCTGATATCAAACTCATCAAGAAATGCTTTTAATGCTGAGTTTTTAACGAAAGAGAATGTTGATGATCAATGCAGATAGACGATTTTAAAAAACGACGCGAAAATTATTGTTGTCATAGCCCATAGACGACGAAGATCTAACGTCGAGATACCATACCGTAAAACCTATAATAGTCCTTGTTTTGCCGATAACAATAGAGCGATGGGCCTGTTTGAATAATGCACGGTTCTTCGGTGGAAACGTGACTCTAAACGCCTGAACTTCCAATATTAACAACCGAAACTCTGTCGGAAATTAGTTCCGAGAAAAACTATAATTGTACTACTACCACTAATAATCAATTGAATGAATCACGGCCGGGTACCGGATATCCGGAAGGCTTCCGATAGCAGGATATTCGGCTTTTTTTTGCGAATACGAAACTGAGAAAAACTGCTAGGATTAAATTTTATGGAAAAATAAAAACTTTTTTACAGAATTGTTCAGAATTGAAATAAAAAACTCTAACGAGTGAATTCGTATAACCTCAGGCTAAGTAGGCATAAGCCAGTCAGTCGCTAGAAATCCAGCAAACGTTACGCATCTACTCCTATATCGTCTCGATATTGAAGCGAGCAATAAATTGATTTTTTTTCTTACACTTTAAACCGGGCTAAATAGTTATTTTTGGTACAATGCTGAACGATTATTAATGTTTCCGTTTAGAATCAAAATCCATTTTTTCCCCTGTTGGGTGTGAACCACTGCGTCCATTATTTTGAATTATTGTGGTATACCCCTTTTTTATACTACACTTCAAGCTTATCTACTACTTATTGATGAAGGAGTAGACTGAAAGCTATAGCGTGATAGGTGCCAATCAGGAATAATCTGTTTGATAAAATTTATAATCCTGATCGGCGACGCAGACCAAATTTCCTTTGGCTCCAGAATAGCTTTATCAAGGTGTTGAAGGCTACGTCTAGTTAGAGCTCCGCAGTTACAGATCCAAATCCATTAATAGGAAATGAAAGATTTCAGCAAATAAACTTGAGTGGTTTTTTTTATGATAAGGAATTCCTACTACAATGATGAGATTTTTGTGGATATATTGAAATAATTTTAATTCTGGACGAATAAGAGTAAGGTCATCGAACTCAAATATGTGCTATTTCACTACACTGCTGAGCGTTTAAAAGCACCCTATGATACTCAATTGTACAGCGTGATGCCGTAAGGTTTTCGTATTGCGATAATAGGAGCGCTGCGGAGCCGCAATGCTTTATTATCGCAATACGAGAGCGATTTCGTACAACCACAATTTGCACAATTTTTTGTACATATTGTCAATAATCAACCATTTCTGTTGATGTCGTAAGCCCATACGGAGGTATAATAAAGATATAATTCTAATACGTGCATTTTCGGCAGGAAAATGTCTTACGAATCATGACGAATGCTTGACATATATGTTTATATATCACTAGACAATGACTATAGATTGGTAGCATTTACCAAAAACATCGTTATATTTACTAATTATTTCTCTCAGTGCAGGAACAGGGCAGCTTTCGATATTGTGATGAATGGTACATAGATGTAAAGTTGTACCAATTAAGGAAATACAAAAATACAAGTTATTTTTATAAAATAAATTATTATAAAGTCGTTTGCCGAATCACAACTTCAAAATGGTTTTAATGCATGCGTCTACAATGAGTTTTCATCAAAACAGTCGCTATTAGAATCTCATTATTTTGATCACATAATCCTTAGCAAAAGGCTAAGAAGCAAGCTTTAATGGGACACACTATTTTCAAACTAGTTTTTTCAACAAAACAAAAAATTTTCGCATGGATCAAGTACCAAAATTGATAAAGAATAGATTTATGATGTTTAAAAATCATATTGAGGCATTAAAAATAAAATATGTTTTTTAAACTAATCAAAAACTCACTCATATTACCATAAGGACATGCTCTCACTGCAGCGGGGCGTCAACGTAGCGTGAGCGGGGCGTGTTCACTTCTCGCCACGATATTTTAATTCACTCACATTGCACCGTGCCAGCGGCGTTTCTTCGGCGTGTTTTATGAAAATTGTCAATGTGTGTTTTTGTAAGAAACAATGAAAATTGGTTTATTTTTAAATATTCCAACATCGTTGGACGCATCCGGATAAAAACTCGGACGGTAAAAAACGTAAAATATAAAAAAAACAAAAAAATTAAATTATTTCACTACTACAAACAAACATATGCAAGAGAGAAGCGGAGAAGTACAAATATCGCCGGCGTGGAGTGTTTTCGTTTGCAAGCCAGCCACACGTCACAACCACGCTCACGACACGTCAGCCTGGTGTGAACACATCGTTAAGAACACACACGATTAATCGTAAGCTTCACACGCCCCGCCCAAGCCACGCTGACGCCCCGTTGCAGGGAGAACAAGGTCCAATAGGTACTACTGCCCTATATGGGTACAGGATAGAAATGAGAGTTTCTAATTTTCCATACATTTATGTAGACTGTAAGGCAATTTCCGACACGTGGTCGACAGCGACGACGAAATTATAGTTGCAGTGATTTTCTCATAGCAATTTATTTTGATTTCTCGAAGACATTGTGTGGAAGACATTGCAGCTAATTTTAAGTTATATTGTTCTTCCCATTCTATCGTATTATTCAAATTTTAAATTGAAGTTTTGCATGAATTGCATTCTGTATTTCAGAGCCGCTGTTTCCGATTGATTACTGAAACTATTCTTCTTTTTTTCTTCATCTTCATCTTTCCTAACATCGGTATCTTCATCCTTTTCTGATGGATCATTCAATATACCGATAATTTGGCTGTCGGAAAGTTGTGTGTAAAATATTCTTCCTTCTTCGAGATCCGGTACCACTATTTGATTACCAGGATCAGTAATCATAAATAAGGTGGATACAGAAATTCTGTCTTCATTAACCAAATACATATTTGTTTTGGACCACATAAAATTGCTTCCAAGGTTTCGTGATTGTGGTTGACGTGCTGCCAATATTTAAATAGCTAGATCTTTGAACGTTATTTTTTTCAGTGCATGATTTAGCATGATTAGCTTTTCTTATTTTTCTCGATATATTACTTTTATGTTTTGAATTTGTCCCTGATTCATCATTCTGTTGGCGTTGAACAATCTTTAATCAGTCCATTGCCAGAGGAAATTTCATCACCACAAGCAATGGTGTGCAATGCAGTTATCTATTATCGGAACGCCCCTAGGTTGTAGTCTTTTTGGGGAACTTCCAGAACAAACTGATTTTAGAAGCATTCAAGAAATAGTTTTTGCTTTGAAACATCGAGAGTTCTTCGATTTCCCATATATGAGTACCAGAAAAATTGTAACATGAAAACTATCCGGTTTCCATGCGACGCCTTTTTTCCTCCAAATGAGTTAATGTTTATTTGGTAATCATTTTGAAAAATAGAGCAGATTCGTTGCAATTATATACCTGGTCAACGGTCAAATCATAAGTCTTCAAGTAATTGAAAAAAATTGTTCTTTGAAATTATCCTTTGCACAAACTTTAAGATTAAGACAAGATCGCTGAACCTAAACGACGCAGATACTATCAACCACCACAGTCGTATACAGCCTTTCTAGCTTGCTGTTTTTTCCATTATGGTAAGTATAGAATATCTACACCCAAAGTTAATTTTTAGCACATGTTCTGGCATCTCGATTTATTACATTAAATGAGCTGAAATATAACATAAAATGTTCTACTCTCCAATACATGTATATCATTTGTATAATATAAATGCTAGAGCCAATATGAGCGAGCGAAACAGGAGACACATTTAATTGAAAGCATATGAAAGCTTTTCGTATAGTTTGCCAAATACACGGCCCAGACAGAGAAAGATATATTCTCGTTCATGTTCTTCTTTATCGTCTTGGAAAACACCTTCCAACTTCATTTTATGATGATGTGTAATATTATCACACTCCTTTATAATAGCACTGGCAGCTATATGGACAGCGTGGTCGTGTAAAGTAACTCTGCATTCCAGCCGGCCTTGGTTCGATCCCCATTGACGTCGTATGGACTTTTTTTTTGCACAATCCCAAATGAAAAGAGAAAAGAAAACAAAAAGAGATGTCTGCTCGCATACATACAAACCATTTTTAAGCTTTTAAAATAGCTCATTATTTGCGCATTTGACTCTCATGCACAGGAAATGGCATCTTTTCTGCCAAAGATGAAATGTTTTCTGCCAACGCTAACTTGGGTGTACCATCAATTAGTTTAAACATTAAAACAATTCTACATTCAGCAGCATATTTAATTTTTCTTATAGTGCTTAAAGTCAAAACACACAGTTTCACAAATTAATCCTGCTACTTTTCATTGCATTCTTATGATTGTCGTACAGTGTATACCGAATTGTTGAGCGATTTGTGATTTGTATTTTTTTTCATTAGCTTATATGGTCGGGGTTCAGCCAAAACGAACCAAAAAAAAATTTTTTTTTTTCAAAATTCAGTTACTCACACCATTGGATGCAGAAAATAATAATCTATCGACTGTAAATTGACCATGTCATTCGGATAATTGACAACAGTTCCAATACAAAAATTTTCTGTAGCAGACTATGAAAAAACGAAATTGCATTCAACCAAAGCGCACCATAAACCCACAATATGGCATCGGACGATAGTGATCGTTTTCTCCAAGAAGGCAGATCCGAATCTTCACAAGATTTTTGTGCTTCGGACAGCTCCTGGAAACAAATGTCGTCGAGATCTGGTAAGTAAGACAGCCTACGGGCTGCAATGAAGTGTAGAAGCGCTGATCTGCATTTTTCAAAATTCCGTTCAACCAAAGCGAACCAAGTGTAATGCATTTGTTGGGTTAGGGTCACCAACTCTAAATTGAGCACCACGTTTTTAGTATGTGAGCTTTAAGCTGCATTAATTATTTATTTTAGCATAGCCATAACATTATTTTGTTCCCCTAAACTTACAAATTTGGTGTAAGAAACTTCTGGAAGTGGTATGGCTTAAATTACCCTTTTAACTGCGCTGACTACAATGCTAGTTTCTAGAATGCAGCTAAGTTAGTTACGCAATTTTCGTACTATTCAATTGGTACTTACAATAACTAGTTCTATATTTAGGTTTTATAATTGCACGGTAGAATAAGTTTTAGATTTAGGAACTTAGGAAAATATATAAATAATTAGAATAAGAATAAATGTCGTACTGGTACACTCAAAGCCTTCTGATCATTTTTTAATAATTCTTTTGTTCCATCCTTTTATGACCCAGTAGCGTTACATGCCATTCTTCTATCGCCATGTCACTTGTTGACAGCTGACGCCACGTCGTAGCGTGAAGCGTTGCTGCGATGAGGGGTCTCGTCGTAACATACTCCCGCCCGTAAACCTCGGTGAGAGGCCACAATTCTAGGAGCATCGGCAGCAGGTTTACTGTTCAACTCGACGTCCAAAACAGCTAATTTCACTACTGGTCTGCGTAAGACCCCCGACGATGTCCGCACCAGCGCTTGCCGCACTCTACCGTCTCGTCCTGGGAAAACTCGCTCAATTCTTCCTCGTATCCACTGGTTCCTCGCCGCCCCGTCAACTACCAGTACTAAGTCACCGGTCTCTAGATTCTTCACGTCCTCGAACCACTTGCATCTCCGTGTGATCATCGGGAGATATTCCTTGAGCCATCTGCGCCAGAGTTCATCCGTGATGTACCTGGCCAATTTCCAGCTGCTTCGTAGTGTGCATCGGTTGTCCATCTGTTCAGTAGGCAGGAACTTTGTCCCAGAAGAATTTCCCAACAAAAAATGGTTGGGAGTCAGGGCCTCCTGATCCGCGGATTCCAACGGAATGAAAGTAAGTGGTCTGGAGTTTATCATTCCTTCTGCCTCCAAGATGATCGTCTCGAATGTCTCATCATCTGGCTTCCGCAGGACGTTCAAAACTGATCCTATCGCCACCTTCACTGATCGAACGAGTCTCTCCCACGCTCCACCCATGTGTGGAGCAGCTGGGGGGATGAACTTCCAGGTGGTGCTTGTTGTAGTGAACTTCTCAGATAGAGCTTTGTTACTTGCTTCCCTATGTGCTTTCAGTTCATTGCTGGTACCTTGGAAGCAGGTGGCATTATCAGTCCAAAATTCTCTGGGAAGGCCTCTGCGTGCGACGAAGCGTTGTACTGCCATAATACAAGATTCGGTGCTTAGCGAGTGCACAATCTCCATATGTATCGCTCTAATCGTCAGGCATGTGAAGAGAGCCACCCAGCGTTTTACGTTGCTCCTGCCAACCTTCACAAGCATCGGACCGAAATAGTCCAACCCGGTGAACGTAAAGGGTTGAGTGAATGCTGTCAGACGCATCTCGGGAAGCGGAGCCATCGCTGGAGATCTTGGCATCGCCTTGGTTACCCTGCAGAAAGTACATGAGCGTTCAACTTTATCCAACAGTCGTCTTAGGGCAGGTATTTGAAGATGGTCTCTCGGTTGGCATGACGGAAGCGGCGATGATACCAGTCTACAATGAGGAAAGTGATTAAATGTTGGTTGGGAAGAATGATCGGAAACTTAGCTTCGGTCGGTGCATACGGTGCAGCACCAATTCGACCACGGCTACGCAGAACGCCGTTCTCATCCAGGAATGGACACTTGGTGTAGATAGGGCTGGATTTGTCTACGGTGACGTGGTGATTCTCTGGTGACCCTTGAGTCTTGACGAGTTTGTTGATTTCGTCCGTGTAATACACGGTTTGAGCGGTTTTCAGCAGTTCTTCCTCGGCCCGTCGAAGTTCTTCGCTGGTAAGGTTTCCGAGTTCAAATTTATCCTTCGATCGACACCTGCGAAAATTTTCGAAGCCTCGGAAAACATATGCGGCTACTCTATGCATTTTGGTCCATCTATTGAACCTCTCGAATACCATGTTCGGAGCGAAGTGGGTGGCGTGGAAACGAGTTGGCCGAAGCTCTTCTTCTGTTGGGACGATTGTTCGCTGCTTAGGCCAACGTTCTTCTGGCTCGTAGAGGAAGGCCGGTCCCTGGAACCAGGGGTTGTCGATTGTCACAGGCATACCATTCCTCCACTTGGTGGCAAAATCCGCAATGTTTTGCTTGGATGGCACCCACCGCCATTCTGACTGTTGCGTAGAAGAAAGAATCTCTCCTATTCGAACGGCTACGAATTTGTGGTAGCGCCGATGATCGGTGGAGCGTACCCACGCTAGAACGGTACTGGCATCACTCCAGCAGAACCGTCGACTTACTGTGTACGTGTGCTGTTTTTGAACAGTTTCCATAAATCGAGCGCCCAAAACTGCTGCCTTTAGTTCGAGTCGAGGTATGGAGAGCGTCTTCAGCGGTGCTACTTTTGTTTTGGCACCGACGAGTTTCACCTGTGTTGTGTGTTCGTTTTCCAAGCGAAAGTATACCACGCAAGAATATGCGGATTCGCTTGCATCCACGAATAGGTGAATTTGTAAATGAGAGTAGTCCTTCGTTGAGCGGAAGTAGCATCGTGGTATGCGGAGTGAGTCTAATTGTTGGAGTAAAGCCACCCATTGTCACCAGCGTTCGTTGAGATCGTGTGGGAATTCTTGGTCCCACTCTATCCCTGCTGCCCATAATTCGTGGATAAATATTTTGGATAAATATTTTGCCGTGAATGAGTAGGAAAGCGATGAGACCTAGCGGATCAAATAGGCTCATGACCACTCTGGCTACCTCGCGTTTGGTTGGGATGTGACCATTTTCCAAAATGTGCCGTAGATCCTCTCGCGTACCGAAGGCGTAGATGAACACGTCATCATGCGGAATCCACTTCATCCCTAGCACCGACTCGCATTTCCCATCACGTTCCAAATGTAGGTTTTTGGGTTCTTTCTCCGTAATTGTTTCTCCTATTCCTTGCAGAACTTCAGGTTCGTTGGATAAGAAGCTGCGAAGAGTGAAACCTCCTCTGGAGTGTACAAGTTTCACTTCATTCTCCACCGCAATCGCTTCGTCGGTGGTCTCGAAGCTGTCCAAGTAGTCATCAACATAATGTTTGTTCTTGATGGCTACTGCGGCTCTCGGATACTCACTGGCGAACTCATCTGCGTTGAAATTTTTGACGTACTGCGCTGACGCCGGGGAGCAGGATGATCCAAATGTGGCTACGTCCATGACGTAAACTTGAGGTTGATCTACTGGTCGATTTCGGAATATGAAGCGTTGTGATTGACAATCAGGAGAACGAATTTTAATCTGGTGGAATATTTCCATGACGTCACCACTTACAGCCACAGGGTATTGGCGGAACTGACATAAGACCATTGCAAGTGGCGCCAGTAGGTCAGGTCCCTTCAGGAGTCGGGAGTTGAATGAGACTCCACCCACTTTAGCTGCCGCATCCCAGATTAGGCGTACTTTACCGGGCTTCCGAGGGTTTGTCACGACGCCTAGAGGAAGATACCACACACGGTTAGCCTCAACAGAAGTCAATTCGGCCAAGCTCGCTCGATGTGCATATCCTTTGCTTTCGTAATCCGAGATCTGTTCATGTACGCGCTCCTTCAGTTCTGGATCTCGTTGAAGACGACGTTCTAGAGACTCCAGACGACGGACGGCCATGGGGTAACTGTCTGTAAAGTTTGGTTCATCAGTACTCCATAGCAGACCGGTTTCGAATTTCGATCCATCTGCTGTGCGTCGTGTTGTCTCTCGTAGCAGTTGTATTGCACGTTGCTCGTCCTTCGACTCATGAACTTGATGCGCCTCAGCAACTCCAGCATCCTCCAGTGTGAAGTAGTCACGAAGCTGTTGATTCAACTCACGATCACGATCCGAGACTGTTCCAACATGGAACCCGATAATCATCGAATTCGTTGCTTGATTTGGAACATACCCATAAATGCTCCACCCCAGTCGACATTTCGCTCCAATAGGATGGGAGGGTCCTCCTTCGCGTAGTTTCAGAGGCACGCATAAGCTCAAGTTATCTAGACCAATCAATAATTTGGGCTCGACCAACTCATAGTCACTAAGCGGGAGCCCACGCAAATGAGGAAAACGATTTGCTAGGTCCTGATACTTTATACTTTGCGTAGGAAGCACGAGACGACTCACCGTACGAACATTGGAAAGGGTGTATCGGGAGCTAATATTTTTACCGGAGATGTCGAGCTGCACGCATTGTGATTTTGGCTCGACTCGTGTAACATTTCCCGTCCACTTCAAAGTAAGTGCTTCTGTCTTCCCATTGACACCCAGTTCTTTCGCTACGGTTTCGTCCAGTAGAGTGTACGACGAACCCTCGTCAATAAAGGCAAATATAATTTGCGAGGAATTGTTGCCATATAAAATGACAGGAAGAATGCGGAAGAGTGGCCACTGGGATTCCCCGGAAGTAACGTGGCTGGATGAAACGTTTATTTGCTCGAAAGAAGAAGACGAGTGTAAAAGTGTATGATGCTTCTGACGGCATCCGTCAACCTCGCACCCTTTCCAAGAACGACAAGGCCACTTGCCGTGATTATTCAGGCATGTTCTGCAGAGGGCCTTCTGCTTAACTAACTTCCAGCGTTCATCTACACTGGCACCATTGAACTGATGTCACTCAGACACACGATGGCCCGCACGATCACACGAGAGGCATACTTCTTCTTCTTCTTCTTCAATGGCACTAACGTTCCTAGAGGAACTTCGCCGTCTCAACGTAGTATTACTTGCGTCATTTTTTACTAGTACTTAGTTGAGATTTCTATGCCAAATAACACGCCTTGAATGCATTCTGAGTGGCAAGCTCTAGAATACGCGTGATCACAGTGCAAGTCGGAGGAAATTTCTTTGACGAAAAATTCCCCCGACCAGAACGGGAATCGAACCCGAACACCCGGCATGTTAGTTATGACGCTAACCACTCGGCCAAGGGAGCACGAGAGGCATACCTTGCCGGGTTTCGTGCTAGCTGGAGTGCTGCTGGACGTAGACGCTGGAGTTTTATCTGCAAGATGAGCTTGAATTATACCAGTATTTCCACCCTTCGGTTTGATGGTTCTGCTTTCATAATTTGTGGTGTGTTTCTGAACGCTGAATCCCGGCACGGTGTAGGAAACTTCGCTTGCTGCTGTCACTAAACCCGACATGAATTTCCCGAAGGTGTCGAGTGTTACGGGTTGACGATGGGTTTTGTAGACTGCCCAATCGAGTCGTAATGAGCCTGGCAGTTTTTCCACTAACTCCTGAAGGAGTACCGGATTCGTTAGATGATTAAACTGCTGCGCTGCTTTGAGGTGGTCAACCAAATTCTGCACTGTTATGCCGAAATGCATAACAGTCTCCAACCGATCGTGTCTGGGTGCCGGAACTTGTTGGATTTTATTCATCATCGATCTGATGAGAAGATCCGGTCTCCCGAAGAGCGTACGCAGGGTCTGAATGACGTGCGGTACACTAGCTGGCAGGAGCAATCGGCTTTTCACCGATTCGAAAGCGTTCCCTTTTAAACACCGCTGAAGTCGAACGAGATTTTCTGCGTCCGAGTAACCGCAGGTGGTTGTTGAATGTTCGAAGTTACTAATAAAAATGGGCCAATCCTCTGGGTTTCCGCAGAAAACAGGCAGGTCCTTTCCTAGTACCTGTCTCGCAGCGATTTGAGTTTGCGATAGTGTTCGAATCGAGGTAACAGGAACTGTCGACGCCGGTTGCGGTATTGGAACCGGGTTACTCAGTTGAACTGGTGCAGTAGAGGGTACTCCGATTGGAACAGATGGGTTGGGCAATGAAGCGAGAAGACTCTGTAGAGGACCTACGACCGGAGGTGAAGGGGGTGGCACCTGTGGTAACGACATGTCCGGAAGCGTTGGTTGAATAGGATTCTGAGGAACTACCGTTAGCGAATGTTCTGGGTCTTCAGGATTCGGGTTTGTAAGGGGTATGTTTGAATTCCCTTGTACATTTCCATCTGATCTTCCAGGGTTTTGACCGGCTAGCCAGTCTTTCATCTTCTGGTCGGAATTTACGACCGATCCACTCCTACTGCTCGCTTCTGCCATCTGCCGCTTCTCAAAGGATTCTTTTTTTATCTGCTGCTGCTTACGCTTCATCTCCAACTCCTCTTGCAGTTTACGGTCACGGAGGCGATTCTTTTCTTCCAGCTGACGCTCTTCCTCTTCTAATAACCGTTTCCTGATTCCTTCTTCTTCCAACAGGGCTTGTTCCTTCATCGTTTTCTCTTCTTCGATGAGTTTAAGCTGCTCTGACAACAATACAGCCCTTACACTGGAGGTCACGCTATCTGGTGGGCCTGGGTTCTTTTTTCCTTTCTTGGAGCCTACCTTTGAACCCGCCTTGGATCCTTTTGTAGAACGTGTTCCGATCCCTGGAATTTGCAGATGATCTTTGCTGGATTGTCCAGGTTTTGAGCACTGCTTACACGCATATGTAGCGCTTGGCTGTCGGATTTGCTCGTCCACACCGGCGCATCCAAAGTGCTCCCACAGCTTGCAGAAGTCACACTGAACCATTTCGCATTCTGCCGAATCCGTTCGTTCACAGGATTGGCAGTTCCGAGGGGAATTTTGATCTGCCATACTTCCGATACCCGAACAAATTTCTTAAAGAAATGTTGGGTTAGGGTCACCAACTCTAAATTGAGCACCACGTTTTTAGTATGTGAGCTTTAAGCTGCAAATAATTATTTATTTTAGCATAGCCATAACATTATTTTGTTCCCCTAAACTTACAAATTTGGTGTAAGAAACTTCTGGAAGTGGTATGGCTTAAATTACCCTTTTAACTGCGCTGACTACAATGCTAGTTTCTAGAATGCAGCTAAGTTAGTTACGCAATTTTCGTACTATTCAATTGGTACTTACAATAACTAGTTCTATATTTAGGTTTTATAATTGCACGGTAGAATAAGTTTTAGATTTAGGAACTTAGGAAAATATATAAATAATTAGAATAAGAATAAATGTCGTACTGGTACACTCAAAGCCTTCTGATCATTTTTTAATAATTCTTTTGTTCCATCCTTTTATGACCCAGTAGCGTTACATGCCATTCTTCTATCGCCATGTCACTTGTTGACAGCTGACGCCACGTCGTAGCGTGAAGCGTTGCTGCGATGAGGGGTCTCGTCGTAACAGCATTTTTAAATCAATTTATTATTATTTATTAAGATATTATTTTGCAATAAACAGCAAAAGTGAGTCAATATATATATTAGGGTGCCAGCGAAAATAGTCATGCCAAATTTCATAAACCGACCATGCACATTTTGTTTATTGGCCCAAAAAAATGATCTGTGCAAAGTTTTAGCTCGATCGGACATGATTTAGGGGTGCCTCAAAGCGCTCAAAGTTTTGATTTTTTGATCCTCGAAAATCTTACAAGAGGAGAGCAAAGGATATTTGGAAAATCGAATTTGTTTTCGACGCCAAATGACTTAAAAATGCATAAAACGTCGAGATCTGGTGTCATCTTGAAAAAAAATGTTTGGCCGAAAATCGTCCTTTTTGGGACTTAGCCTGAGAGGCAATGAAGGTATGGAAAAAATAATTATCGAATTTAAAGAACCGACCATGTACATTTTGTTTATTGGTCCAAAAAATGATCTGTGCAAAGTTTCAGCTCAATCGCACATGATTTAGGGCTGCTTCAAAGCACTCGAAGTTTTGATTTTTTCATCCTCGAAAATCTTCCAAGGAAATTTAGAAAACCGAAATTTTTTTTCGATGTCAAATGACTTAAAAATGCATAAAACGTCGAGATCTGGTGATATCACGAAAATAAATTTTTGGTCGGAAATCGACTTTTTGGGACTGAGTGGCCGAAAAATCAAAACTTTGAGTGTTTTGAGACGCCCCTAAAGCATGTCTGATTGAGCTGAAATTTTGCACGGGTCATTTTTGTGGACCAATAAACAAAATGTACATGGTCGGTCCTTTAAATTCGATAATTTTTTTTTTCTCCATACCTTCATTGCCTCGCAGGCTAAGTCCCAGAAGGTCGATTTTCGGCTAAACTTTTTTTTTCGAGATGAAACAGATCTCGACGTTTCATGCATTTTCAAGTCATTTGGCATCGAAAAAAATTTTCGATTTTCCAAATTTCCTTTCTTCCCCGTTGGAAAATTTTCGAGGGTCAAAAAATCAAAACTTTGAGCGCTTTGAGGCACCCCTAAATCATGTCCGATCGAGCTGAAACTTTGCACAGTAAATTTTTTTTGGACCAATAAACAAAATGTACATGGTCGGTTTTTGAAATTCGAAGATAATTTTTTTCCAATACATCCATTGCCACCCTAATATATATATATATATATATATATATATATATATATATATATATATATATATATATATATATATATATATTATATATATATATATATATATATAAATATATATATATATATATATATATATATATATATATATATATATATATATATATATATATATATATATATATATATATATACCATTCATGAAATTAGTCAAGAGTCGTTACAAAATACTAATGTGTTATGAAATGATACAATGTTAATAGCAAGCATGGACTTGGTTCGCTCTGGCTGCAAAGAAAACGATGTTTTGCGTGTCTAGCAGAAACATAATTTTGTTTTTTCATATTTCTAAAGGTTCTGAATCAGAAATTGACGAGGATGTGTGCTTACAACATGAACAATTAAATTTCATTTTCTGTTCAACAATTTAACGGAAAAATTGAACTTTTCATATAATTCGAAAAAAGTGATAAAAGCGAAACATTTTCAGTGATAAATTCGAGAGTGATGAAAACGAGACGTGATAAAAACGCCCAGTGATATAATCGAGACGTCACTGTATATTCAAAATCAACATGCAACAAATATTTTTACGTATTTCTATGTCACCTATGCGGTCATATCTCGGATACAACCCTTCAACTCTTGTCCATCCCCTGTAAGTTGAACTCAACCTATAACAACAAATCCAACCAAATCACGATAGTTAATGGTTTAGAATTAATCTCGTTTTTATTTGGCATTCATGTTGCTAAAAACGTTCCTTACATGCGTCATCTGTTACGTACAATCGCATCGACTCTGACGTTCATTCATTATATCATATTCATTCATTGCGTGTTTCCCCCCATTATACGTACTAGTACCCTTGTACGGATTATTTGGTTTGTAAGATTCATTATTTTTTGTTCCTTTTGCTGTGTCTGCTTGCGAGGGTGTTCACTCGTACCGTTGGTTCAGTTCGGAGATTCCTCTCTAGTGCTTTCATTCACTCATTCATTCAGTTCATTTTTGCCACCAAACGTCGATTGCTAACCGTATTTTTGAACAAACGTAGTTTTCATTCAGCTGTCCGCTCAGATGGTTGAAATTCGCGCGGGTTTTTATTTCGTTTCCGTACAATCGCCGAGCGAAGCTGCTGATAGTGACTACTGTGACTTTTGCGAATTGTCATCACTCGCAAGAGGAGTTCGGATGTTGTTGTTAAATACATTTTGTTGGGTAGCTCATGGAAATTTACCTTTGTTGTGTTAAGTGCTGTTTGTCCAGTGTTTGTGTATTTAATGAAAGTTTACCATAATGTTGATGAGAAGAGAGGAGGCTACTGTATGTGTAGTGTGAATTGAAACCGTAATAATTGTAGTGTGAAACCAAGTGAGTCCAAGTACATGGCAGGGGCTAAATATACAACGGAGCCACGTGCAACTCTGCCGATGACAGCTTAACGTGGTGTGGAGGAATCGCCGAATTGCGTCCGATATCCCGACAGCCGGTGAAGGAGCAGCAGACACGAATCGATCGTTTCTTTGTGATTTTGACATCAGTTTCGTAACGAATTTGGGATTTTTCCAAAAGCCAAGGGAAGGTAAATAACGATTGATCTGTGAATAAGTCGGCGAAACGCTTGTGGCGATGAATCATTGCAGGAATACACTGCAACCATTGATGTTGCAGCCACGCTAGACACTGGTGTTGGTGTTATGGTTTATGTTTGCTGAAGTGTCTTCGTCGGGGTTTACCACGGCATGTGCATACAATATACAGCCGAGCACTAACCGCCCGGTGTCGGCATAGATGCTACCCATCGATATGGGTCGATCGTTCCCCGGGCTTTGTCTCACTTATCCCATGCTGAGAGTATGTATCCGAAGTCCATGGAAGGCGGCAGATAAAATGGATAAAAATATCGATGGGAAGCCAGCCATTCAGATCATATGCAAGAGCCATATGACAATTTGATGAACTTAAATGGGTTGATGGTAGTTCGAAGATTGGATGTTTTACAAATCGATTTGTTTGACGTAATACTTTACAGTTTACACTTACATACAAAGCAGTGTTAAAATGTTTTGTTTACATTGTGTAAAAAAGCTATCGTTATTGAAGATTGATAGTTGTAATTTTTTTCAATTACTGTAACAATAGTCACGACATTGACGTGCATAAATTATAGCGCTCTATAGCGTCCACAAACCATAATTACAAAATCTATTAGCAAGTTCATTTTTCTGTCTTTGAACGCCGGCTGTGCTGTGAACACTTGAGAAAACAAACAGTTCTTGAAGGTAGTTCCGTTTGCCAGTTGTTCATATTTTTTGCTAGGTGACGTTATAATAACACTGTACTGTTTCTACACAATGAACCTTGATTCTGGGTTTCTATTTGAACAAATTTTCATGTGTGTCAACATCAACAAATCATCAGTACTGCTTTTGCTTGATTTTATTGCCTTTTTATCAAAGCGATTAGCATACAATGATGTTGTAATTCATTGGCTTACCTGTACAGGTGGCTTTTCGTTAGAATAGAAATTGTTTCCATCGGTCTATGTTCGAGGACTCGTAGCAACATTTAAAAAAAACATACGAAATGCGTGATACCACGCTATTTTGCGTCCATGTTGTTGAAGCTTACCCACTTTTGCTGCTGAATAGTTGCTGTTTTCGATAGTTTTCCCACGCAAATGATGTAAGTGTGATTCACAGTACAGTGTTGAGAGAAAGTTATACAACCCGGTTGAGGTCATTTGATTTTTTGACGTAGGACTACGTCTTTCAGGAAGGGTGCCAAATCAGAAAACAGGTCACGTTTTTATGAAATAAAGTTAACGTTAATAACCATTTCCACTGTGAACGAATTCTCATGATTTGCATACCAATCGAATCGGAAATTCTCTAAGATTTGTTTGATATGCTATGCATTACAATTCGCTATTCTCTAAAGGTTTAAATTCATGAAAACTGGAAGGACTTCTTTTTTTCCATACATTTGTTCTACAGATTTATGTGCTAACCCTACCCGTATTTCGAATGCTTATAACTTGAACATTTCTTAACAGATCGGGAAGATGTTTGCAACAATTGATAGGAAATATTTTTACGCGTCTATCACAATTAATAAAATGTTATTTTTCATGAGATGAACAATTGAATGACTGTAAAATGTCTAGCGTTCTTTAAACGCCATAACTGCCAAATTTTGATTGGCCCGATTTATGATTTTCCCAAAACAGACTTCAAAATCGATGTGGAAATCCGTTCTGCAAATATACATGCAAGTCGGGGGTATTTTTGTTCCCACCGAGCTGTGTTTCCCTAACACGAACTTCAAAATTAATGCGTCTGGGGGAATCCGCTTTGCAAATACATGCAAGTCGAGGGTATTTTTTGGTGTTGAGTACTTTTGTAGTCGCTTGTCGTTATGAAGACAGGAATATGTTTCCCTAAAACGTACTTTAAAACTGAGAAGCCTGGGAAAATCGTCATTTCAGATACTAGAGGTGAATGAACTTTCGCGGCTCGAGAACTACGTAAACATGAGAAATGCAATATTTTCAGAGTGAAATGTGAAATACAATGATCGTTTGACAATTCTTCCGTTCATATATTTTGATAGTCCTAGGCATCATATCGAACGTAAAAGGACGTTCATAAAATTTATTTGTAACCAAGAATATTTTTTATTACAAAAATTTCGATGCATTTTAAAATAATATTCGAAGTGGTAAACAAGTGGACTGCATAATATAATTGAGTAGTTCTACGTCGAAAATATGCGGTCGTGTCCTAGATACAACCCCTTACAATTTTTTGAATTGACAGAGATAACCACAATTCACATAGAAAACTTGAATGGTGTGAATTTGTAACAATATGGTAAAAGTAATCTGCTACTCAACGTCTCAACGACAAACGACTCTACGCCAACGTCTACTCACAACAATTTTAATTACAATGCATTTTTTTATTTTTTTATCGTTCAGAAATCTGTTGAAACTCCAAATGATGGTCTTGAAAAGGGATGTTTGTTATATGTATTGATATCCCTCAAGCCGGTTGTAACAATTGAAGTGATAAGATGTATCATCCGCAACGGTGGATGATGAGCCAGCAGCTTCAGACGTCAATGAGACTGTTTCTCCTAGCTTTCGTTTTTTGTGCCGCCTGACACGTTCTGTAACTGCTAGTACAGGTTTATTGCACCACTTGCGCACTTAAGCTTATTGCCATAATAGATCAGAATGTAAATAGCAGTCAAACGTTGCGACATTCCGACTCATTCGATCCGAAAAAAACGGAAGAAGTAGGGCTTTCCAAGCAGAAACTCCATAAGCATACAAAATAAATTCAACAACAAAGCGATTTTTACTTCAAATTCTGGAGAACTTCAAGCGATTTGAATACAAATTGTCTCTAGAAGACATTAGTTCATTTGCGCTGAAAGAAAGAATGCATTATGCATGAATTTGCTTCGCAATCGTTTGCAAAATATACTTCTTTTATTCGTTAAATTGTTCACTAAATTGTTCGATTCGGCGCAATATGTATTTGAAACCTCTTGATTTTTCGTTACATTTTTCGTAGAGTGACCCCCCATATATGAATCAAAGACGTAGTCCTACGTTGAAAAAAAATTATCTTCAATATAGAGCAATTACACGCTAAATTATCCCTCTCCGATTTTATTTAAAACTTTGTCCATACGGTAGAGGCCAAAACAAATATATACAATTTTCATTATTTTATGATCAATCTACTCTCGAGAAGCCAGCTGTCTGATTAAAATACAATGTCCGACAAAGTTGTTGAATAGTTTAAAATTATATTGCAACGAAATTATGAAAGAAGTTGGATGCCAAAGAACAAATTGTAGAGCGCATAGAGATCTTCAATTTGCACGATAAAGGGTGTGTCACATCAAATTGCATCACGGAAAAAACGCTGTAGAAATTCGCCCAGTAGACCGATCCTTTTGAAAATTTTAGACAGTAAAATAAAAACTATTAAACAACTTTTGGAATTTTCTTTTTATTCATACTTCGAGCCCAAGCCCGTATGCTCGCACCTTCCTCTTTACCCCGTTCATAAGGTTCTGTACAACGTCAGGTTGTGGTTTTTTGACGTGGGACTACGTCTAACCGGAATATATGGAGGGTAAAATGAAAACCAGAAACACAGAAACACAGAATGCAGGAAAAAATGAAAGATTTCGAATGCTTATAGCTCGAACATTACGTACTGGATAGGAGAAATGTTTGCATCACTTGATAGGTAATATTTCTACGCATCTATCGCAACTAACAAAATTTTGTTTTTCATTAGATAAACAATTGAATAACTGTAAAATATTAGGCGTTATCTAAACGCCCTAACTGCATCGTTTTGATTGGCCCGATTTACGGTTTCCCTAACACAGCCATCAAAACCAAGCAGCCTTTGGGAAATCGGCATTGCAAATACATGAAAGTAGGGGGACTTTTGTTCTCATCGAAAAATGTTCCCTAACACAGACTTTAAAACCAAGCAGCGAAATCGGCATTGCAAACACACGAAAGAGCCTAGAGGCGAGTGAACTGAAAAGTTTAAACCCTCTTAAAGCCAAAAAGAAGAAGAAGAACACACGAAAGTAGGGGGAGCTTTTGTTCCCACCGAAATGTGTTCCCTAATAGAGATTTCTAAACCAAGGTGCCTGGAGAAATCGGTATTTCAAATTCATGCTAGTCGGGGGTATTTTTGTTCCGACTGGAATGTGTTTCCCTAACACAGACTTCAAATCCATGGAGCGTGGGGAAATCGGCATTGCGAATTCATACAAATCGGGGGTATTTTTGTTCCGATTGAAATGTGTTTCCCTAACACAGACTTCAAAACCGAGGTTTCTGGGGAAATCGGCTCTGCAAATAAATGCAAACTGCGAGTACTTTTGTCCTCGCTTACCTTTGTGCAGAGTGGAATATGTCTGTCCTAACATGATCTTATAAACTTAGGAACCTGGGAAAATCGTGCAGACACTAGAAGCGAATGAACTTCCCAGTTTCAAGCAAATTCGAGATTCGAGAAGTATGTACACTTTTGGGATGTAAACTTCAGAGGGAAATGTAAAATAAAATAATCGTTTGATAATTTTTTTTGTCTTTATTGATAAAGATTTTCAGCCTTAGGCTGGTTCATCAAACGTTTGATAATTCTTCCGTACATATATTTTGTTCTAGTCATCATACCAAACGTAAAAGGTCCGTCATTAAATTTACTTGTAACGAAGAACAATCAATCACATTAAATGAATTGACTTTACACGGCATTTGTTCATTTTTTTCACTCACAGAGCAAATATATTGAACTCAATTGAATTTGGAAACTGTTTCATTCAATCAAGAATTTAATCAATACAAACGAATGATTGCTAAGCTAAGGTAGTTCCACGTCAACCTTGCGGTTATATCATAGATATAACCCACTCATTTTTTTAACAGAAATCCATTTTCTCTTAAAGTCCACCTCCGATTTGACAACTTTTGGGTTCTTCCGGAGGGCCTGCTTCATAATCGCCCAATATTTCTCTATTGGGCGAAGCTCCCAATAGTTCTATTGGGCGGGTTCATTTCCTTTGGCACGAAGGTGACCCCGTTGGCTTCGTACCACTCCAACACGTCCTTTGAATAGTGGCACGAAGCGAGATCCGGCTAGAAGATGGTCGAGCCCTCGTGCTGCTTCAATAGTGGTAGTAAGCGCTTCTATAGGCACTCCTTAAGGTAAACCTGCCCGTTTACCGTGCCGGTCATCACGAAGGGGGCGCTCCGCTTTCCGCAAGAGCAGATCGCTTGCCACACCATGTACTTTTTGGCAAACTTGGATAGATTCTGCTGGCGAATCTCCTCCGGAACGCTGAATTTGTCCTCTGCGGAGAAGAACAACAGGCCCGGCAGCTGACGAAAGTCCGCTTTGACGTAGGTTTTGTCGTCCATTACCAGGCAATGCGGCTTCGTCAGCATTTCGGTGAACAGCTTCCGGGCTCGCGTCTTCCCCACCATGTTTTGCCTTTCGTCGCGGTTAGGAGCCTTCTGAACCTTGTATGTACGCAGGCCCTCCCGCTGCTTGGTCCGCTGGACGGATTAACTTGACAAATTCAGCTTATTGGCGACGTCCCGGACCGAACTTCTCGGATCACGTCTAAACTGCTTAACTACGCGCTTGTGATCTTTTTCACTGACGGAGCATCCATTTTTACCGTTCTTCACCTTCCGGTCGATGGTTAGGTTCTCGAAGTATCGTTTTAGTACTCTGCTGACCGTGGATTGGACAATTCCCAGCATCTTACCGATGTCCCGATGTGACAACTCCTGATTCTCGAAATGAGTGCACAGGATTAATTCACGACGCTCTTTTTCGTTCGACGACATTTTTCCAAATTTACGAAAAATTGACAGTGAAGCATGGCCAACGTGATCTATATCATATCTTATCTGATTATAAGCGAAAGCTGAAGATATAATTCCTAAAAATTAAATTTCTACAGCGTTTTTTTCGTGATGCAATTTGATGTGACACACCCTTTAGAAACAGCCAACGAAACAAACAATCAAGTTTGTCATGACTTTTTGGGATAAAATTAATAATAACACCTTTAAAAGCACTAACTTTTATGGTTTTTACTTCCAAAATGTAACTTGAATCCACTAATGAAGACGTTTCACAACTTTATTCCCTATGAGATGTTCTAATTTTTCTACGGAAAGCAAAAAAATGGTCCTACGTAGCCTACTTTTTGAAGTAGAGTCAGTTTGAGGCAAGCAGAGCCCAAAACAAAAGAAAATCCATAACTCTTTCATTTTTGAAACTCGACCGTATGCCGTGTTAAGAAGGATAGTTTTTATTGAATACTAGCTGACTCGGTAAACTTCGTCCCGCCCAGAATGGATTTTTTGTTATGAATACTTTCAAACATCCACGTTTTTTTAAAGAACGAACGTTCAACGTTCTAATTGATCCTTTACAATTTCCTCTTAGGGGGGTCTCTGTAGCCACATTGGTTGCGCGTTCGCTTAGTAAGCGATCGATCGTGAGTTCAAAACTCAGGACCCTCATTGACCATCTTTGTGTTGTTACAGAATAACTACGTCCACGCAACAATCATCAGCGACGGAGATCGATCCACGGTCGAAATAAGATCGATTTATCCATACAACTGCTCTGCTCTGCAAGACACATAGGGCTGTTGTTCTATAAATAACTCAACAATGATCAATCAACTGTCTCTGCTGTCCGGTGGTCCAACTGGATAATGGAAGAAAAGAAAGAATACTCTTACGCCTAAATGGCTACTGTCTGAATGTACCATATGAATGGTATAGAAGAAATACTGGCGAATGGCAACTGTGTAATGTGCTAATTATAGATATATGATAACCATGTGCATGTACACGACTAAAATTCGGCTCTGTTACAGCTAAAATGCTAATGAGCCTTAAATAAATAAATGGGATAAAAAAAAATTCCTCTTATTATAAGTTTCCTAATACTTCTACCAAAACTCGTCATTACTCGTTCATTGGGTCCGAATATGGTTGGTTGAAATATGTTTGATATTTTTATGGGATCCCCCCCCCCTTCCCATCACAGAGAAGGGAGGAGTGTCATACCATCATAGACATATTTTGGTTCCATTTGTCGATTAGTTCTCGAGTTATGCAAAAAATTTCTACAGCGTTTTTTTCGTGATGCAATTTGATGTGACACACCCTTTAGAAACAGCCAACGAAACAAACAATCAAGTTTGTCATGACTTTTTGGGATAAAATTAATAATAACACCTTTAAAAGCACTAACTTTTATGGTTTTTACTTCCAAAATGTAACTTGAATCCACTAATGAAGACGTTTCACAACTTTATTCCCTATGAGATGTTCTAATTTTTCTACGGAAAGCAAAAAAATGGTCCTACGTAGCCTACTTTTTGAAGTAGAGTCAGTTTGAGGCAAGCAGAGCCCAAAACAAAAGAAAATCCATAACTCTTTCATTTTTGAAACTCGACCGTATGCCGTGTTAAGAAGGATAGTTTTTATTGAATACTAGCTGACTCGGTAAACTTCGTCCCGCCCAGAATGGATTTTTTGTTATGAATACTTTCAAACATCCACGTTTTTTTAAAGAACGAACGTTCAACGTTCTAATTGATCCTTTACAATTTCCTCTTAGGGGGGTCTCTGTAGCCACATTGGTTGCGCGTTCGCTTAGTAAGCGATCGATCGTGAGTTCAAAACTCAGGACCCTCATTGACCATCTTTGTGTTGTTACAGAATAACTACGTCCACGCAACAATCATCAGCGACGGAGATCGATCCACGGTCGAAATAAGATCGATTTATCCATACAACTGCTCTGCTCTGCAAGACACATAGGGCTGTTGTTCTATAAATAACTCAACAATGATCAATCAACTGTCTCTGCTGTCCGGTGGTCCAACTGGATAATGGAAGAAAAGAAAGAATACTCTTACGCCTAAATGGCTACTGTCTGAATGTACCATATGAATGGTATAGAAGAAATACTGGCGAATGGCAACTGTGTAATGTGCTAATTATAGATATATGATAACCATGTGCATGTACACGACTAAAATTCGGCTCTGTTACAGCTAAAATGCTAATGAGCCTTAAATAAATAAATGGGATAAAAAAAAATTCCTCTTATTATAAGTTTCCTAATACTTCTACCAAAACTCGTCATTACTCGTTCATTGGGTCCGAATATGGTTGGTTGAAATATGTTTGATATTTTTATGGGATCCCCCCCCCCTTCCCATCACAGAGAAGGGAGGAGTGTCATACCATCATAGACATATTTTGGTTCCATTTGTCGATTAGTTCTCGAGTTATGCAAAAAATTGAGTTTCGTTTGTACGGCAGCCCCTTTCCCCTATCGAGAGGGGAAGTAGTGTCGAAATTTGGTTCCATTTGCTTAATTAGTTCTCGAGTTATGCATAAGTTTGTGTTTCATTTGTAAGGCACCCCCCCCCTTTAAAGAGCAGGGAGGACTGTTGAACCACCATGGAAACGTTTCGTACTTCCTGAAACCTACAAACACCAAATTTGCATCCATTTAATTCATTAGTTTTCGAGTTATGTGAAAATTTGTTTCGTTCCCTCTAACACCTTCACATGCCTGTATTTGGCTGTATTTGCTTGATTAGTTATCAAGTTATGCAGAAATTCGTGTTTCATTTGTCCCCTCCTTTTGAGACTCCTCCCCCACTCCCTTTAGAGTGGGGGAGGAGTCTCGGACTACCATAGAAACGTTTCGTGCTCCCTGAAACCTCCACATGCCAAATTTTGTTCCGTTGTATTGATTAGTTCTCGAATTCTGCACAAATTTGTGTTTCATTTGTATGGCAGAGTATGATTTCTCTAGTATTACATACAGGGTGATATGTAGCTTATTGAGTCTCATTTAGAGAATGATACAGGATCATAGAGTTGTTGGAATCCAATGTTCAGGGTTTTCATGAAAACGAAAATCACAAACCGAGCATCTCACGTGTATTCCTGGTATTTTTCATTCCCATTCTCAACATAGGTATCAACTTGTACCACTTATCAATACTTAGTTGAAATTTCTTCTTAGCTCCAATAATTTTAAACAACTTTGTAGAACAAAGCTTTTTCCTATCTTTTAATATAATCGATTTTGCGCGTTTTTTTTTTAAGTTGCTTAGGGTGACCATGAAAAAACGGGGTTTTTTGCTCTAACTTTTATATTTCAAATTCTATATCAAAACTGTCTTCGTATGACTTTTAGAGCTTATCAATTCCAACATTTTGCGATGCAGAACTTGTTAATATCTTAATCCTACTTAAAGTTATTAATGTTTGTTTACCCAAAAACTCTTGATTTCAATTTTAATTTACTCAAACACAAGAAATAACATATTGTTGAAAATCACACATCATGAAGAGTGGATTATGCTCTTGCAAATGCCGTCAATAAACTTTGTTAATGACAAACAATTGAAGAGAGCATATTTTTTGGGAAGAAATATGAATAACTTTGAGTAAAGTTGAGATATTGACAAGTTCTGCACCGCAAAATATTTGTATTAGTAAGCTCTAAAAGTCTTCCGGAGACAGTTTGTATGTAGAATTTTAAATATAAAAGTTAGAGCAAAAAAAATAGTTTTTTTCATGGCGACCTTAACGTAACTTAGAAAAAAGGCGCTATATTTCAAGAGATAGAAAAAAATTTTGTTCTACAAAGATATCTCAAATAACTAGTACTACAACATTGTGTTTACCTCTATCTATCTATCTATTTGACGAAAAAAAACCCCGACTAGAATGGGAATCGAACCCGAACCCCCCGCGTAGTAATGTGTGACGCTAACCTCTCGGCCATGGGAGCACTTGGAAATTGACAGTTGCTACAGGTCTTACGCAAAATTAGTCAAACAGATAATACAGGTCGGACTCGATTATATACAGACTCGATTATATGTGATTCGATTATATACAATTTTGGACTCGATTATATAAAATTTGGAAAAAACATTTGTTTTTAAATTTTAAATATGACTTATTTCAAGAAGAAATGTAACCTTTCATCGTTAAGGTGCAGTTTAAGTGGCTATTACATGTACAGTGGGGTAAAAATCGAGATTATTGACGATTCTGCTTGGAAATTCAAGGAATTGTTTCCATCGATATTGCAGCCAAATTAAGAAAGATAGAAGTTGGGTGTCAAAGAACAAATTGTAGAGTGATTAAAGAGCTTCAATTTAATCGATAGAAACAATCTAGTTTAATATAAATTTTTAGGATAAAATTAATAATAACACATTAAAAATTATAAACTTTTAAGTTTTTCACTCCCAAAATGTTATTAAAATCCACTAATTTAGTTGTTCCACTACTATATCCTGTACTAAATATTCTCATCTTTCAAATGAAAGCATCAGAATCGTCTTCCGTGGCATACTTTTTAATGTAGAGCCAGTTTGAGGCAACAGAGTCCGAAACAAAAAAAGTCTATAACACTGTCATTGTTGAAATTCGAACATATGCGTAGGAAGATTTTTCATCAAATATGATTGTCTATCACCTCCTCAGAGAATCTGGATAAATTTAATTTTTCATGTGAGAAAGGTGTTTTCTGACTTTAAGGGGATGAATCAAAAATCAAATTCCTATTTTATTTTGAAAAAACCAAAAATGGGTGCAAAAAAAACAAATAAACAAAAATTTTTTTTGACTCGATTATATACAGGCTTATATTATATAGTGAAAAGAAATCAAAAACTGTATATAATCGAGTCCCTGCTGTAATAGTTCTATGAAAAAGAATATGCTGATTTTTTTTTTATAATTAGGAGGATTTTGTTCATTTAAGTCTATTCACTAATTTGTTGTATGTACAAGAGTGAACTCTAGTGCTCCCGTGGCCGAGTGGTTAGCGTCATAACTAACATGCCGGGTGTTCGGGTTCGATTCCCGTTCTGGTCGGGGGAATTTTTCGTCAAAGAAATTTCCTCCGACTTGCACTGTGATCATGCGTATTCTAGAGCTTGCCACTCAGAATGCATTCAAGGCGTAGAAATCTCAACTAAGTACTAATAAAAATGACGCAAGTAATACTACGTTGAGACGGCGAAGTTCCTCTAGGAACGTTAGTGCCATTGAAGAAGAAGAAGACAAGAGTGAACTCACTTGAGAAACGAACCAAAAAGTAATAGAAGATGGTGGTCGTGAAGCGACCTTCTAAATTGTAAAGACTATTTAATAAACACATTATTTTTTGTTGCTGCCTTGCTGTTGCTGACTATACAATAACTTGTATAGTAGAGTTCTTCTACTGTGTTTACTACCAGTTGGTGTGGTTTATAAGTGTAACTAAAAAGAAATACAGAAGCCTATATTGAAGCACATTTTTTCGACCTGTGCTAAAAATATGGTTTGATATCCTCCGTCATCGCGTGTTGAAATAAATATGACTTTCCGAATTTTGTTTCGTCGAGAGATTGTGACCCCACGTTTACAAACCACATCACTTACCCAAGTGGATTCTGATTATTAACCCTTCACTCTAATAACTCTTGTTCGTTAATGGCACAACCGTAGTGAACCGATTTTAAATATTAAAGCTGATTTGGATCAAGAAATTGATGTTCTTCCACGAATTCGAGTAAGTGTATCGAGATTTTAATCACAAATTTCATAGATTTCATTCCAAAGTGAAAATTCGGTATGCGGGTAATTTGGCACCCCAATGTAAACATAGTGTTGACGATACACTATGCTAAGTATTGCATGCCCATACAGCTACGCTTGCGACTTTTGTAAAGAATTTTGATTCGTTTTACTTTTTTAGAAATAAATCGAGATGAAATTTGTTCACTTTTTCTCGAAAAAATCGTTTTTTGTTCCTCTCTGTTTTGTAAATTGCATGCTTTTTCGTCAAAGTTGAATTAATTTATGTAAGATAGTGTACTTCACTTCTATTTTGTATGAAAATGTAAAAAAATACATTTTTCAGTGATTTCAGGACGATTCTTTTAATTTGAAAAAATAAATAATGGGGTGCCAAATTTATACCCAGGCATATCAGGTACTTGAATTTGAGTTGTTTCACTTTTATGCTCAAAGCTCCGAGCCAAATCAAGATTTTTGAAATCGGTATGCGTGGAAATGTCCGCAATAGATCCCTTCATAAGCTGACATAATATGAAGAAATTCCGAGCATTGGCCAAGAGCTAAGTCCAAAAAAACAAAATGGATACCGAATTTGTACTAGTACCTCTATAAATTTTGCGAGGTGTATATTCATAATTTTCATATTTGTAATGTAATCTGAAAATGCCAGCAGAACCATGACTAGTATACTTGCGTCATGGTTGGAAATTGTTTTGTCAAATGATTCCGATCAATGCAAATGGAAATGTCAACGCAAACATCGATTCACCGTGCATAATTCCCATTTAGCAGCAATGAATTCAAACCATCCTTCGACAGTGGCTTCCGAGACAAATTTATTCAAGTGTGCACCAGCGAAACGTGATAATGCACGAGATTACGTATGCATTATGCAAAAACGAGAACGTTATCGGCACCCAGAGTCTTCTTCTCCAGGATGTTGTTGACGAGCACTCAGTGAATGTTTCACTTTCCGTCACATCTATCTCGGTAGCTACGAATTAGACAATCCCCACTGACACTATTGCTGTAGACAAGGCAGAAAACTTCATGGACTTGATTGAGGTGTGAATGTGTCACGTCACATTCACCCATTCGCTTCCAAAAAGCCGAAATTCGTCCAAACGCCATGACCTTCCGCACGCATTTCATCCGATCCAATTGCACGTGTACCCTTCTTGCGAACATCTGATCAACGCTGCAATCACTGCTCTGCAGTGGAAGCTGCAACCAGAAAATGCATTTCTCGTCGTCAGCCAAAAACGTTCATAGCAATGTGCGCTTCGCTCTGGGGCAAGTCACATTCACTACTCGTACACCACACATCAAACCCGTCTCCATTTGGTAAATATTTAGCTGTTGTGTACGTTGAAAACATATTAACTACAAGCCGCCCGGCGGTGTTGTTTTTACACACAACTCCTCGAGTCGAATTCAAATGTGATATTTCAAATTTCCACCGGCCGCTGCGCTGTTGTGCCTGGTGTCGAACGAACTAAAGTTCGTTTGGTTTTCATTCCATACAGCACACCGTAATTTGGCGATTGGCACAAGGATGAATTTTAAATATAGCCCATATTCTATTTTAGTTTGACTTAATTATCTGCGACACATGTCGCCACAGGCGGCAATGCAATCCAAAATTTGCATGCTCGGGTGGACAGATTTATGTTCCAGATTTCGGTTATAACATAAGCAAACAATGTTTTGATTAAATTATGGCGAATAAATATTTTGAGAATGTGGAGAGGAATTCGAAAGAGACCACCCTTGAGTAGTCAACTTAGTTGTATTTCGAGTTTTTCTGTTTATAAAATTTGAATCATATCTACGGTGTACTGTACATTCATAGAGAAGCACTTTTTTCATAATGTTAGACATGATTGAGAACCCAATTCATCAATCAAAATCAGTACCAAATATACTAGTAGGGTGATAGAGATATATATTATGGATTGTTTGTTTTTCTACGGATGACGCCATCAATCTTCAGATAAAGCAGACTATTTGATACAGATGGACAAAAAGTGGAACGAATTCTCAAGTTTGGGAAATGAGAGAAAAATAGAAGGACATCATGTCTGTACATAACGGTAATACAACTAAAAGGCCTAGGATATCGAGTGGAAATGGATGCTCTATTTAAATGGAAGAACATCTTACTCTGGCAATTTATGGAAACTTTGTTTTTTTGGCCGTTCTGAAATAAAGAATATCCTTGTAAAAGCTCTTTGTATCGATCGAATGAAGTGGAAATTGGAAGTGACATTAAAATATAGTGAATGTGAATGGGACAAAACTTGTCGCCTATTATTTTCCAAATAATCGCCAATCGGCATATCAACATGAGGCCGAACGTTTACACAATGGATTTTACACGGCCTTTGTCTTGCTCCTACTTCTGGTCGGTTTTCGGTCAAAAGGACACATAGAGTTATCCCAAACATGTCGTCCAAACTGATGATTTGTCGAAGAAATCAGGTCGAATAAGCTAAATTTTAGGGGAAATTCCTCAAATACAATGCGCACAAGATTACATTCGACTGGATACGGAGAGAGAAATTTATGTTTTTATTTATACTTTGATATGTGACAGATTTACTGAGAAGTATTGTCATAAAACTCTTCAAACATAATGCGATTGTCGATACGGCATCAATAGTAAATAGTAACACTACTAAACAAGCAACTGACCATCTTACCCCTACTAACCACATTGCCACCAATACCTCTATTATATTGCAAGAGTTAGGCGTTTGTCACGATCTTGGGAAAGACTTTTTGTACTCTTGACTGTTATTAGATAAATAAAAAATCCATTACTCATTTTGCCCTTAACATTTTATCAAAATAATAAAGATATGTTTTATTTTGCTAACAATCATCGAACTCACTTTTTTGACAAAAAATAGCTCAAAAACGTGAATATTTTGTGAATATAGTACATGTCAATGACACTTTATTTTTTATGTTCACTTATTATGTAATTCTGTAAATATTTTTTTCAAAAGATTAGTTCGGATTGGTTTTTCTACGAGATACATGAAAAATGTGCGGTTTTAATGTTAGTGATAACCATCTTATTCAGAGGACAAGCGAAAGGTAAGGTGAATTATGCTGGTTCGTCCGGTCGTAAAATATGATCTTGGTTTGTCCACTTTTTAAATGTTCTAGTTCAGCACACCTGTGTCAAATCATGTATATATAGAAATGGTTCAAAACATATAAACAAAATTATATTTTTCATGATTTACAGTAGGTTTATAAAATCCATCTTCTATTGGCGTCAATGCGCCCCTCATTTGAGCTAACTTTAATCAATTAACAGATAATTATTTGATACGTATTCAGACCTTTTCTGGATTATAACACTTACAAATATTGTAAAAATTATGCATGCACACCGTTTGTATCAGTTTTATATTAGGCTGTCAAAAAAGTCCTGCGGTATTTTTTTTTGAATTTTCATTTGTTCATAAAATTAGTTACAATCATCTGTTTTAAGTCAAATATGCGCCGTTTTGTTCGATGACTTGTTCCCAACGAGATGCCAACTTCATAATACCCCTGTTATAGAAGCTCGCTTCCTTATTGGCAAAAAACTCGGATAGCCAATTTTCACAGGCCTCTTTTGTGGCTAACTTCTGACTACCTAGCTCGTTCGCCATGGACAAAAACAGGTGGTAGTCACTTGGTGCAAGGTCTGGACTATACGGCGGATGCAAAAGAACCTCCCATCCGAGCTCCCGGAGCTTCTGGCGCGTCACCAAAGAAGTGTGTGGCCTGGCGTTGTCCTGATGGAAGACAATGGGGCCTCTGTTTATCAAAGATGGTCCTTCTTCATGAGTGCTACCTTCAAGCGGTCCAGTTGTTGGCAGTACAGGTACGAATTGAGCGTTTGGCCATAGGGAAGAAGCTCATAATAGATTATTCCTTGACAATCCCACCAAACACACAGCAGAACCTTCCTGGCCGTTAATGAGGGCTTGGCCGCCGTCTGAGCCGCTTCAGCGGGCTTCGACCACGACCGTTTGCGCTTCACGTTGTCGTAAGTGACCCACTTGTCATCGCCAGTCACCATTCGCTTCAGAAACGGGTCGATTTTGTTGCGATTCAGCAACGATTCACATGCGTCGATACGGTCAAAGATGTTTTTTTGCGTCAACGTGTGTGGCACCCATACATCGAGCTTCTTTGTGAATCCAAGCTTCTTCAAATGGTTAATAACGGTTTGATGACTTATCCCCAGCTCTTGGCCGATGCTACGGCTGCTACTATGCCGGTCTTTATCGGCTAATTCAGCGATTTTGTCGCAATTTTCGACGACAGGCCTTCCGGAGCGTGGCGCATCTTCGACGACCTCTACATCAGAACGAAAACGTTGAAACCATCGTTGTGCGGTGGAAATGGAAACTGTATCGGGTCCATAAACTGCACAAATTTTATTTTTTGAGATGCATTTTTGCCTTTGTCATAGTAGTACTGTAAAATATGTCGGATTTTCTCTTTATTTTGCTCCATATTTGCGACACTATAACTCACGAACGCCTTAACCAAACAAAACACTGTCAAGGACTATATTATAGCGCAAAAATACCTTTCCAACAAGCTATAGTATGACTCGATACAATGAATACAACTAGAACTACACGCTTACAACGACACCTCGCGGAAATATCGCAGGACTTTTTTGACAGCCTAATATATCTAAATCATGCAATTAAGGCATCTCGATGAACTCAATTCTGATCATGGCTTGTCCGACTCTCTGATGTTGGTTAGTCCACATGATTACTCTGGCATCCGCTTGGCGCTGCAGTTTGTTTGTTTTGTTTTGTTGTCCTTCGCGCGAAGCAGAAAAAAAAATCTCTGTGTTGAGCGCTGTTCACCTTTAAAATGCCAAAGAAAAGAAAATTTAGGCAAGCCTAAATTATTAATGGACCAATATGATGACAATAAACTCGAGCAATGAGAAATGCAACATCTATTTGAAAATTTGGTGTTTTTCATTCAAAAATTGTGATTTTTGAAACCGGACAAACCATGATCAGAGGTGGACAAACCATGATAATAATTTCTCTTTGAAGAAAATCGTAAAAAACCAAAATTAATTGATCAATAAGGCGTTTAATTATGGTATTATTAGCAACTACAACAAAACCTAAACTCGTTTTGTTTACATGTGATTTTCATGAAGAAAAATCGATTCCCTTTTACTAGTTGCGTGAAAGCACCCAAAATCGGATTTACCAACATCATTTACCTTACTCGATTGACGGAGAAAGACTGGTGTACAATAAGATTGTTTGAGGAAGGTGGAATTTTCAAACTCGATAGCAACAAAGAATATTTGATCCGATAGAGAGAATTTTGACGTAGGACTACGTGTTTCATTTCTGTACCGACTTTGCGTAACAGATGCAAGCTGCGGATACTTTTGTGTTTGTTGCTTTTGGGCAGACCTATCCATCAAGGTCCAAGGGACCATCGAGTTAGGGATGTATCGAGTTATGGAGAGGAGAATGCTTGTAAAATCAATCAAAGGTGCCATGGAATCCATCGAGTTAGGGAAAATATCGAGATACAAAACATCGAGTTCAGGTTGACTGTATATGCTTTTGTATCTTTTGTGGACCGGAATGCGCTTTTCCAATACGGACTACAAAAGCGAGTACGATCACAATACTTTGGTTCGGTCATTCAAAACATTGGAGGGTCTTCAGCTCACTGGACCTTTACGCATACCGTTTGATGATCAGGCAAAATGTTGATAACCATTTGCTACGATAACATCGATTGATTCAACAATATGTGTTCAACATGCATGTCAAAATTAAAACTAAGTGCCTGAAGTTCATCTAGTCTAAATCGTAAAATTTGCGGTTCAGAAGTACTTAATATAATGATCGTTTGACATGAATATTTTGGAAGTTCACAATAAATGAATGGAATGACAAAGGCATCATGTCACACGTGAAAGGATAACGAAAGGACTTAGTCATAAGATTTGTTTGCAAAGAAGGATGTAAGCTATCACAATGCATGCATTGATCTAAATCGGGATTTGTTTGAACTTTTCGCCTACAAAGTAAATATGTTGATTTAAATTTAATTCGGAAATTGTTTCATTCAATCACTAATTTAACCAATACAAATATAATATATAAGTCAACAAAACAAACAAACTAAGACAATGGTAGACCTACGTCAACCTAGCGGTTATATCATAGGTATAACCCACCATAGTTTTTTTTAAAAGATCGAAAAAAAAAGCTCAGTCTCACAGGGACAACCCACAACCAGAATTCGATATTCTAACATTGTGTACACATGTTGCACGCATTTTGAACAAGTCAAGTGGAAGATTTGTAATTTAACTGAACAAGTTTAATGTTTAATAAAAACATTTTCATGTATAAATTATCGCGATTTACATGCTCTGCTAATTTTTTTCTATGTCAAGAACATGTCAAACGCCAGAATTCACACACAAAAATGTTACATATAAAACATAATTTTCTCAGGAGTCTTCACACAAAAATGCCTTCTATTCCATTAACTATAAATGATAGAAAGTTCACGTCTTCGACGAAAGTTCATTTTTTAATAAGATTTAAACCTTGACTTTAAACAAAATTAGGCTTAGTTGTAAGTTTTTCAAAGAGAATATGAAAAAATTGTTGTTAGAAAAACTTTTTCTCTGTAAAGGTGACCATCTTCCGATGTATGGACAACTTGTTGGAAATTGTGAGGGCTATTCATATAATTTTTTTGAGAATTTAAAAAAAATACGTTTTTTGAGTAAAATGAATTTTAATTTTTTTTCAGCATAATTTAAAAATAAAGATTATTTTCTATTTAAATTTAAACAATTTCCTACATTTTATCTATAGACCAAAATTTTGTAGGTTTTATAGTATTTGAGTTATATGTTTTTTGTGAAAAATCAAGAATAAAATGTGTTGACCTCTTTAAAAAAGTAGTCTAGTTCTTTTTGGAATATTTCAAGTATGCAAAGTTGGTTAAGAAACCCATGTGTACCCACAACGTTTTACTGCTATCTGAGATGGTGCTGCCAACGCCCAGTCGAGTTGGCATGAAATTCGTCATTTATTACATTTTCAGTATTTAGATATTTATTTTAAACCCCATACCTCCTTGTTAGACGTGATAATACTCCCCGCAAATGGCGTTTTCCAGTAAAAAAGTCATGCCATGCCCTTTGGATACATTTACCTCACATTACAAATTCGTATACTCATGCTTGTATACCTAATCAATACTCAGTGATCACCAGTAGTGAATAGCGAACAATTGGAAAAGCATAGGAGAAACTACATTTTCCTATAAACGGGCAAACTCGCTTCTCAAGAGAGAAATATATAACACAGTTCAGAATTAGTTTGAAATTTCTCTCAGCAAAAAGCAGCAAAGTCCGCACAACTTAAATTTTGTTCGGAAACAGATGTAGGTCTTTCTGGGCGAACGTTTTCGATAACATATATCCTAAATAGTTGCCCCACTATAAGTTTTGATGTAACAGCGATCGGTTCAACTTTCTGTTGGCACCTATTCAAGCGGTAAGCGGTTTCCAAACGAAGACTCATTTGAGGCTTGTTAGTTTCTGTTATCGATGAATGTTATAAATTGATGTGAAGTGGAGTGCAAACAACTACTTATACTGGCTTTTAGTTAATTGATGGTCTGTGTCGAGTTAGCAGTTCCATATCAATCGATTCCCATTTTAATCGATATAAAGGCAACTTTGGCCAATAATTTGCATTCCGAGAAGACTGGTGTTGAAATAGTTGATCAAATCTTGAAATAACCGGCTGAAAATATACCAACTTAAAATTCGGTTTAGATTGAATAGAAAAGTTGTCCATCTATTTCGAGAGATGGCAAACTATTGGTACATCTTCCGATAGCTTCCATCTGGAAAACATTTCCAGGTCACCAAACTGCCAAATAGATTTTATGTTAAATGAACTAATTCTAAACAAACAAAGTATGTTTGTTAGCACAAAAATGGAGCCACAGAATAACTATAACACTGGAAACGTTGCTTTTGTTGCTTCCGAAGCGGGATGGAAAATTTATCCATCAAAACGAATTACCATGTAAACTATTAAGGGATGCTTTTTCACTTATCATACGTTGCTGTGAACGCGCAGCATCAACGGCTGAGAGTCGGTTCGATTGCATACCGGCACCTTTTTGCGTGAAGCACAAACTCATATACATAATTCAGCAATCCCCTTATTCGGATAGACCTGGGGCGGCTTCAAGTGTAGTCAACTGAAGAGCAGCACTTGGCGTAAATTCGTGGCATGGTGTCTGATTACTTATAGTTGAAATTTCTCCACTAAACGCGTTCGTTTTTCGGATTTGTACCTTCAAATTATTCATGATGCTGTAGCCGAGTTTGTAAACAGGAGTTCGAAATCTCTCCCGGAGATAATCAAATATGATTAAAATACTCATTTCGCAAGCGTATTCCGTAAGTCGCCAAATCCATTTAAAACATCCAATCACTTCATTAAGTTCCATTTCTATTCACTTCCAGCAGTTAGTCGATGCACAAACACTGCTCGGAGCAGCAGCGTCAGCTACAGACTGGCGCCCTATACGCGGCAACCCCCGCGAGGGGGGAGTGAACACCAATGTCGACCCACAAGATAATTTTTCACAATAGTTGCATAAGAGAGAAAACACACTCAGCAATATGCACGAGAGGACTCCTCGTACAAATTCAATTTCATCTGCATTTTTCTCTATTGGATTAATTCGTTTCCTTTGTCGGATGTACGATTCTGTGGGTGAAGTTGATGTGGATCACGTCGACGACGGTCAGTATTCGAAACGTGGGTTGAGAAAAAAAACTCACTATCTGGAAAAACACAGAAGGAAAGCTAGCACTCGGGAGGTTATCATAATTCCTGAGTTGTGATGTTAATTGACCACGTTTCATCACACATAAACCAATTCTTCGGATCCATGGCGACACTGAATCAACAGACCATGGCCTTTGCCGTTGACTTCAAAGTCATTGTTTTTCCCTCTACTGATGCCAAACACTGGAAAGGTTACGGTTCTCCAGCAAAGGCGCCAAACGGATTCGTGTCGCTCGTTTCTGATTCTTTCGCATATTTTTTTTCTCGAGCGCTCATAAAAACTACTATACAGTGAACAACGGCGGCAATGTTTGACTGCGCTTCGCACCAAACCTACGAAGCCGGTCGGACTTGGCTCGGTGATGGTATTGGATAAATCCTAATCTTTGTGTTGGTATATTCTTAAGGGTTTATCATGTCCATGGCTCCATGTTTCTCCCCTCGTCATCACGGAGTCGTTGGTAAAAAGTCGAGCAATCATGTTTTTTCCACAACATCCATTCTTTCTCTTGAATGCAGGGATTATATTAGTGATATAAATAAATGGAAGGATGTTATTTCTTCTGGAGACTTCACTCTGGATTATGTATCGAACGGAGGATATATTTGCCCTTTACTTAATTAGTGGCTCTATATTGGACAAACATATAGGCAATCACATTGAAAGTCCCTAATATAATTGTTCTATATTACGCATAGAAAGCGAATATATAGGAGAATACTTTTATAAACATGATGATTAACAAATTACATCTCTATGAAATTTGTAACTTTTGACACCACAAAAATATTCGCCATGTTAATATGAAACATTTGTATTTCAATGCTTTTCGGACCTGGGATTCATATGTATTTTTTTTCTGTTCCTATGCGTTTATTCTGTCAATCAAAACAAGTCTCTAATACATTTAATACATTATATATAATTTTTTATATTAATAATTCGAGGGCTATCCAGAAAATGACAGACGATTTCGAAAGAAACACAGGAGAGAAAAGATTCCTACACTCAGTACGCGTCAGCTGTGCTAGCGGGAGATTCGTATCTCTCTTACTTTTACCACCGCCACTTGCGAAGCCCATTCAGTGATTAGGCCGTCGTCATGAATATTGAAATGGTTTACTCAGCCTTCACCTATTATTCCATTTCCGTACACCTCACGTGCACAAGTTTGCGATGGACTACAATTGGGTTGTTATTTTTTGTCAATAAAACCGCATTTCACAAGTGACGTGATTTTCTATCACATATTTTAACTAGTCAATCATATGAGGAAGAGAGATATGGACACCCCGTTTCAACAGCTTGATGAGAATTGAGTCTAGGAATCTTCCGATACCAAGATAGTGGCTCTAACCCCGCCCACTGCTTCGCTAACCAAGATGCCTGCTACTTTCTGGATAACCTTCGTTTTTGTCTAGTTTCAAGATGGTGGCAATTGGTGGGTTTCATGAGTAAACATCTGGAGATGTATTGCACATCTGGAGATGTTTACTCATAGCTTTTTCTAGAACAAAAAGAAGCGAAAAAATCATTAGGAAATCAATTAGGAAATCACAAAACCAAATGTAATTGGTCACAGTGTTATATGGTTAGAAAACATTAAAATAAACTCTTTCGCTTGCATGTTATTTTCAATGCCAAGGGGAACTGGCAGATCATTTTGCAGCAGCCATATCTTTCCGGATTCTTCCCGAAGTACACCACCAGTGGTTAATGCTAACTCGATAAGTTGATATAGTAGACCTGTTAATCCTGTAAATCAATTGTATTTGGTCGCAGTATTATATGGATAGAAAACGTTAAAATAAACTCTTTCGCTTGAATGTAATTTTCAATTCCAAGGGGATTATTTTGCAGCAACGATCACTTCTTTCCGGATTCTTCTCGATAACCAGAAAACGTAAAGAGTTGCACGCGTGTATGTGTTTGTGATGTCTCAAGCGGAACCAATTTTCGATGCTGGTATTCTCTCGGTCGTCTTCTCTTCTCTTTCTGATGGATCGGATTTTCTGCGCTCCGTCACAGTCCCAAACAAACTGAATGCGTTTCAGGTTAGGTCAGGCCAGGTAATGAATCCCTTGATCCCTCACCATCCAGCTCGTTCAACTCGTTCAGTAACGATGTTGTCTTGTCGATGTCCTCACGAAAAATGATTCCGTTTCACCACCAGAATCGCTTAAGTATGCTTTTTGTCCGTGATTGAATAGAAAGAAGGTGTGGTTTACGATGGCAACTTGGAAGGCAAACTAGAGGGGAATGAACTCTCTGAGTTTGAAACTTTCAGCGACTGAGCAATAATCGATTGAGAATTATGTTTTTCGCGATGCGAAACATTTTCCGTTGCGCGCGCATCCAATATTGGAAACAAACATATCCTACTGATGGGGAAGAATAAACTTCAGAAGCTTTCCTGCTAATTGCACTTGATTGAAACATCAGAAAACCAAATGTATTTGGTCGCAGCGTTCTATGTTAGGAAACATTAAAATAAACTCTTTCGCATGAATGTATTTTTCAATTCCCAGGGGAACTGGCAGATTATTTTTCAGCGACAATAACATCTTTCCAGACTCTCTCCGATACTCGAAGCCCACTAGTGGTTAATGCTAACTCAATAAGCACCTGTTAATTGCACTTGATTGAAAAATCACAAATCAAATGTATTTGGTCGCAGCGTTATATGTTAAAAAAACATTTTAAAAAAACAGATTATTTTTCAGCAAAGATAATATCTTTCCGTAATCTTCTCGATGCTGGATGGAATTCAAACGAAAGAAGTTCCGCTCGTATATATATATATATATGTGTGTGTGTGGCGGCTGCTTCGATATCTCAAATGAAATCGTTTCTCGGTGCTGATACTCTCTCGGTCGTCTTCTCTTCTTCTGATAAATCGGATTTTCTGCGCTCCCTCACAGTTCCAAACAAATTGAATGCGTGTCAGGACAGGTCAGGCCAGGTGATGAATCCCTCGATCCCTCGCCGTCCAGCTCGTCCAGCTCGTCCTGCTCGTTCCGCTAGTTCAGCTCGTTTAATAACGATGTTGTCTTGTCGATGTCCTCATGAAAAATGATTACGTTTCACCACCAGAAAATCGCTTAAGTATGCTTTTTGTGCGTGATTGAATCGAGAGAAGGTGTGGTTTACGATGGCAATTTGGAAGGCAAACTAGAGGGGAATGAACTCTCTGAGTTTGAAACTTTCGGCGACTGAGCAATAATCGATTGAAAATTATATGTTTTTCGCGATGCGAAACATTTTCCGTTGCGCGCGCATACAATATTGGATACGAAAATTTTCTACTGATGGGGAAGAATAATTTTCAGAAGCATTCCTGTTAATTGCGATTGATTGAAAAATCACAAAACCAAATGTAGGGGGTCTTCGTAGCCACTTGGTTACGCGTTCGCTTACTAAGCGATCGGTCGTGAGTTCAAACTCAGGGCCCTCAATTGACCATCTTTGTGTTGTTATAGAATAACTACGTCCACGCAAACATCATCATCGACGGAGATCGATCCACGGTCGAAATTAGATCGATTCATCCATACAACTGCTCTGCTCTGCAAGAAACATCGGGCTGCTGTTCTATAAATAACCCAACAATGATCAATATCAACTGTCTCCGCTGTCCGGTCTACTGAACAATGGAAGAACAGAAAGAATACCCTTACGCCGAAATGGCTACTACTGTGTAATTTACCATAATGTAATGGAACAGAAAACTTAACGCCTAAATGGCTACTACTAACTACTGTGTAATTTACAGTTTATAGAAACATAAACGTATGTACATGTACACGATTAAAACCCGGCTCTGTTACAGCTAAAATGCTAATGAGCCTAATAAATAAATAAATGGGATAAAAAAAAACCAAATGTATTTGGTTGCAGTGTTATATGGATAGAAAACATTAGACAACATTTCGCATCAATGTATTTTTCAATTCCCAGGGGAACTGGCAGATTAAGATTATTTTTCAGCAACAAGTGAATCTTTCCGGAATTTTCTCGATGCTGAATGGCATCCAAACGAACAGTTCCGCGCGTGTATGTATGTGTGTGTGGCGGCTGCTCCGATCTCTTCCCGGGGAACCGTTTGTGGCATCACTCTCCTCCTGATGGCCTAAGGTGCACAAACAGGCTCTTGGTGACACTGTTCATCCGCGCTTTCATGATAAACGAAGAGCTTCACCAAAACAGCGACAACATGCTCCCATCGCTGTTTAATTAGAACTGAGTAAATCCACTCAGTTCTAATTAAACAGCGAGCGGCGTTCGCTTATATACCGATTGGTGATTTCAATAGCCTGTTTTGAAGACAATTTTAAGACTTTTGGAACAAGTTTTTGGATCAAAAAGTAACAAGTATATAACGCGTAGACATTTTATCTTTCGAATGAAGTGTTTATCATACCATTTCGTTCAGTTGTTTAGGAGCTATTAACGCTCAAAATCTCGGTCTCCGGCGTAACGCTTTCGTTTTCGTAACTTTGATTTTACACCCCGGTATAGAAATGAAAGACGTAGTCCTACGTCAAAAAAAGTCATATATTTTATTTTATAGATAGTAACAAAGCCTAATTCACGACCATCAACACTATTTGTCATGGTTTCATTTCAATTGAAAGTTCCATCTCCCTCCACAAGCACCTTGTACTTTAGTACGTGACAAAAGAGGGTCTCTGAGATACCTTGTAATTCAACCGAGAGATGTCCTTCTTCATCGTGGGAAGAAAATATTTCTGGGCAATTCGAAAAGGGAACAAAGAAGACTCGTCAATTTTCAATATTCACCGGGTCGATCGTCTTCGATTTTCTTCCGTTGCCAGCTCGTCGCTGGGTCGTCTGGGTCTCCTTGAACGAACTTACCATATGGGACACGGTTGAATGGTCGATTTCCAACTGTTTCGTGATCCACCTGTGGGACTGGCTTGGATTCTCCACAACCGCGCCGATCATTTTTTGTCGGAGCGCTTCTTGGTTAGAAGCCATCTCGATAACCACTTGAACAATTTTGTACATGTAAACATTACACTCTAAACTCGTTTTACTCAAAATTTCATCAATTTCTACCCATGCAATAAAAAGTTGTACACAAAAGAATTTTTTGAGAAAGTTTTGAAATTTTTTCGCATTTTTTCGAGTACAATCTTTAGACTTATGATTCGCATACTCCAGCACACGGCGACTAAAAATATCCTAGATCAGGGAATTCCATTATTTTCGATATCTTGACCTATACTAAATCAAGCGAATAATCATAACCAATCAAGCCTAACGTCTATTTAAATTCGCGTTGGTGGAAGACTCTTCTGGGCTATCTCGTAGGGCAACCGAGAGAACCCTTCTTTTATAAATATTTTCAAGACGGCGATATAATATTTATACACAACCGAGCGAACTCCTCTACTTTTGATATTTTGAATACATGTATACAATATTGGCAATATAAGCCGGGATTAATGACACATAAAACTCTCACTAATCTCTCGTCTATCTCAAGTGGCGGCGGCGGAAAAATAGTTCTAGGTATCCTGAAGAGGCTACTGAGATAATTCTTCTGCTGTTCATATATTTAAATCGCCTGTACGAAGTAAACCGGCTATATATTTCTCTCTATGACCGGCCTCTGTCATATTTTTCAGCATCTATATAAATCAAATTGTTTGGTGTCCGTATGTTACCGTTTAACTCGAGAACGAATCAATAGATCTAAAAAATTACTTTTTGTGTGATGCGTTTTCGCCGGTACCTGGTTTATAAGTCGAAAAAGTTATGAAAGTCTATGTTTGAAAAATCATGAAAATCAAAACGTTACTCAGTTGACGAATTATTTTTCACATTGAGTTTTTCGGTCTACTGATTCCCTGATTCACCTATTGATTTTGGATTCACTTCTATTATCAGTTTACTGATTCGAAAATAATTGTGAATTGAAGTGTGAAGTTTACACCCCTATCAATTTTGAGGGCAACAAATTTCTGTTCACGACGTCCAGTCATAAGTATATCCGCTCTGGTAATTCTTCTGTGGTCGTCAGAAGGCATATCTTACAAAATCTTCAGTTAACTGAACTTCTCCGTATATAATTTGATGAACAATTGAATTTGGCCGTATATGTCCGAAGTCCACAGTATGAATAAGATATTTAAACAAAGAAGATTAACTGTGGGCGGGACTAAGTTCGCCGAGCTTGTAAATATTGGTATACAGGTCGGATCCTATTTTAAACAGACACGTTTATGTATGGTTCAATTTTACACAGTTTTAGATTCGATTATCTACAGTTTTTTTTTTACAAAAATTGAATAATTCAACATAAAGATGTTAGTTTATTTTATTTTTTTATTTTTTATTTATTGTAATTGTTGTAGAGTAAGGTGAAACCTTTTAATTTACCACAAGCAGGTCCTATTTCATTTCTATTGAAATTCATATTGAAAGAGCTACATTTTCTATTAAATAAAGCTTAACTTTCACAACTAAGAAAATCAAAAGTTTTGCCGATTTCTCCAGTTGACCGTTTTTGGTAACACAGTTGAGCAGAAATCGTGGTTTTGAAATACTTACTTCAAATCTCTCCTATTCTCCAGGTTTGGCTTCACCGGACTACTATTTGTTTACCAAATTGAAGAAATGGCTGGCGGAAAAAAAAATTGTTCAAACAAAAAGGATTGCATAAACGAATGACTAGTTCTTAGACTTGGACAAATCAACAAGCTAGAGTAGCGTTAAACCATGTATAAAAATTTGGAAGGAGACTACGTTGAAAAATAAAAAATAGTTAACTCCAAACAGTTAAGTTATCAATTTTTTGCTTTTATTTATTTCTGCTCGGACTTTTTAAATGACCCTCGTATAGCGCCCTCTATTTCTGTCCTGCATTCGTTCTTCATATTGCATGTTAGTTGAGTTTAAAGCATGAACATGCTTTCAAAACATAGCTCCATATTGCTACCACCTCATGCACCCCTATTTATCGCTTAATGGCTGTCGAATTGTGCCACGTGTTCTGATTCGCGTGTCATTTTGCGCTACATTCCCAGCGTATATTTCCGGAAGTCACGACACAATACCTATATATTAAATTTCTCCTGCAGCAACAGCAGCAGCAGAACGCATAACCGCAGCATTATACTGACTTCCATGTATCAGCTGTTTTTGCTCAGCCATCAGCAAGCTGGTTGCCTTGACCATCCTCAATGTCAGCAGCAGCACAGTGGGAAGGGGACAGAGCGTGGTTTGTGGTTGAAATCAACCGCGGTCCGTCTTATCAATGAAGGCTAGTGTCGACTAGTGGGAACACTTCTTTGATTTGTTTTGTGATGAGAAAAAAAATTTGCTCCATTAGCATAATGCAGAGAGTTTTTTGTCGAAAGCTAGCTTCTTCAGGTTTATGCGTGAAAAGTATGATTTTTTCAACAATGAGCGGGAATCCTTCAGTTTGAGTGTCTTCTAGTCACACCCTGTTTAGAGCTGCACCACAAAACACACTTTTGGAATCGATTCGAAAGTCCATTTCTGTCTCGAGGTTGGGGTTTTATCCCATTTGTTTATTAAGCTTTATTAGCATTTTTTAGCTGTTACAGAGCCGAATTTTAATCGTGTACATGTCACATGTTTATCATATCTATACATAGCACATTACACAGTTGCAAATTTTTCATTTTTTTTATATTGTCGAATCTTGTATATTTATTTTTTTTTTCGAAAAAAAACGTTATTTTTATTGATTGAATTATGATCTTGAAATTCGGCTTTTTTTGTCGGTTTTCCAATTTTGAAAACTGGTTTTTACCGCTGAATTGATTTTCTGATACCAGCAAATAAAAGACATTGAACAGGCATTTTTTAACTCCTCTCCAAATGTCTTAGGATTGTTATAAAAATTGTAGTTTTTGTGGTGTCAGGAACAATTAATCAATGACCAATGATCAATCAGTCAATGATCTTCGAATTGCTGAATTTTATTACATACTTTGCATACTTTTATATATGGAAAATTCAGCATTGTATTTAGATCTATTCTTTCTATATATTTTGTCATATGTATTATTTAGGAGGAGAATCAGGAGTTCAATTCTAACACCCGACATTCTTCTTCTCAGATGGAAGTAAAGTGACGAGCCAGCTGAAAGTGTTCAAGTTCACTATAATACAAAAAATATTCAAATAACGGAAATATATATCTTTCTAAATACATTTCATTAGTTGGTATGGATCTATTATCGGTCCAGTGGTTGAAAAGTAACTATTTTTCAAAAAGGAGTATATTCGGTAAAATCAACAAAAAATCAGAATGTTTTAGACTGTTCCAATTCACGATGGCGAACCTTAAGGGTGAAATTTGAAAAAAGACCAGTGATCCAAAACCGGCCACCGGACGAGAGCATAGCAGAGATTTATATTACACAGTCCCGTTCGAACCAGCAAACAGTCAGTCCTCGTATCCTCGTATCCCCGTCCGCCCTCGGAACCAGGCGTACCAAGAGTACTGCTTCACAATCGTATTCCGAAAGAAAAATAATTATTTTCACCAACGGACGCTGGAAGTTGGATTTTGCAAGTGAGTCTGTGAGATCTACATCAAAATTAAATTGGTCGGTTTGTGTCCGCATCATGAAAGTATTCTCGTTTGAAAAATTATTCATTTTACAAGTCAAATTTTCTTCGTTTGCATTTGTTTGTGCTTCAATATGGAGAAAGCTTAGATTTACGCCCTTCGAATAGTTTCAAACACTTTTGGTCAGTCCAAAGTGTTAACAATTTAGGTGTGAAGGTCAACATAATGGTGGGTGAGGAAAGAATCGGAAAAATAGAAATTCGATTAAGATTCATGTCAAATTCAAGAAGAATTTGCATGAACAATAGGAGTAAAAAAAAGCAATTAAAATTTGGCATGGGTAATTCATCAAAAGGGTCAGATTTGTGAAATCGTATTGTTTACGTAGGACTACGAAATTATTCTATTCAATCCGCTCGTTTATCACTTCGAATATTATTTGAGAATGGATTGAAATTTCAGAAAAATGTTTTTTAATAATACGTTCGTTTAGTTTTAGTAATACGAAATTATAGTAATACGTTTGTTCTACCATTGCCATTATTACACATTTTGAACAAAACTTAAAATTGCCAAAAATTATATTTGGCAATGCATCAAAAAAACAACAAAGTGTGCGTGTGATGAAAAGAAATATATAAATTCTTTGACATCTAACATTGCAATGACATTTTCTGGAACTTTTCATACTCAAAACAAACTCAATAAAATTTAGACGACTTTTTGAAAAGGGCCTAAGTTTTTTTTCTTAATTTTTTACAAAAAAAATTCTAACTACAAACTACAAAATTTAGGTCAAGGAATGAATTGTAGGAAAATGTTTGAAATTGTTTCATTAAAAAATATTTATATGTTTTATATGAAATTTAAAATAACTAGCTAATTATTTTCAGCTTCGAAATATCTAAATTTATTTTTCTTCCAAAGGTATTTTTTTTCCAACATCTGGAAAAAGTATATGCATATCCCATACAATAACTAACAAGTAATTCGTACATCGGAAGATGGGCACCTCTGCAGAGGAAGGGTTTTTCTAATAACAACTTTATCATGCTTTCTCAAAAAGAGTTACAATTAATCCTAGTTATGTTTATAGTTAATATAGTGATATGGTGTATTCGAAAAAATATAGGCCATTATCTCCCAGCGTTTCATACGCAAACTTTTTATACCCCTCTTACAATTTTTTAACTTTTGAAATTTGATATTTCAACATTGATATTAAGATGGGACCCTTGTCTGCAAGGTCGAAAAATATTGAATATTCATGATTTTTTTCGGATGTTAGGAATAAAGAGTATTCGGGTATTTTGGTTATTGTTTAAGGTATATTTGAAAATGTATTTTGATTTTTTTCCTAATTTTTACAAAAAGTCTAACTTAAAAACTAAGAATGAGAAAAAAAATTGGGAAAATTATATTATCGTTCTGTTCTTCCATTGTCCAGTTAGACCGGACAGCGGAGACAGTTGAAATGATCATTGTTGAGTTATTAATAGAATAGCAGCCCGATGTTTCTTGCAGAGCAGAGTAGTTGTATGGATGAATCGATCTTATTTCGACCGTGGATCGATCTCCATCGCTGATGATTGTTGCGTGGACGTAGTTATTCTGTAACAACACAAAGATGGTCAATGAGGGTCCTGAGTTTTGAACTCACGATCGATCGCTTACTAAGCGAACGCGCAACCAATGTGGCTACGGAGACCCCCTATATATTTTAATGAAAATTTAAACAATTTCTTGTTTCTATAGTTTTTGGGTTAGAACTTTTTTGCAAGAATTAAAAAAAACTTAGACCCTTTTCAGGAAGTAGTCTAGATCCTTTCAGCACGACAGCACATCATAAACTGGCGATTTGCCAAAATTGAGGGAGTATTAATTGCGTTATTTCTTTATCTTTTTTCCCTTGGCTAGAATGATGCACGACGGTTAGCTGGGCAATTTCACATCCAATCAACCGACCACTGCCCTGATAATTTCCATTTCTTTAAACATTATACATATTGTACAAAACAACATTAGCATGTTTTTTTTTCAAAAAACTGTTACTCCAAATCCAGATTAAAATATGATTTTCGATGTATGGGAAAATCAATTTACTATTGACGGAAAAAACATTTCTTGTGCACCGTTCAAAATTTTAAGAGAGATTGGATTTAAAAAGAAAGAAAAATTATATCTCAACATGAACATAATTTTAATTATAAAAAAATGGTCATATCACGAGAACGGTCAGTCCTAGGATAAAACGTTTTTAAACATTAAACATAGTTTTTCATGCAGAGTTGTATATAGATTTTACTTTTTGATCTCTTTTTTTTAAGTAACTATTTCACATAGTATTGAAATAACAGATTTTCAAAAAATTGTATTTCTACTTTTGTGAGTCTGACATGGCACCACTATATGCCAAACTTTGTTGAATTGAAAAAGTTTTCTAAAAAAAACTATGAAAAATATTCCAAATGTGCATGTTTTAAGATATAGAAGTGTTTCAATATTACATGAAAGTTATAAGTAAGATTTTTAACCGTGTATTTCGAACGTTATTTTTCTTGAATAGTTGCTTCATTTTGCAAAAATATTGCTGTGCACCATATTGTAATCAGATATCTGGACTTTAAGCTACGACATTTTGGAAAAAAAGTAAATGGTTTTGAATAAACCCTCATAAAAATCAATCGTAATTTAAATTGAACACTTGACAGTAAAGATTGTGATTTCGGGTAAATGTTACCTAATATACAAATTTTGAAAAGAATCGGAGATTGACTGTTTTGGCTAACATTGCTCAGCTATAATTGCTTTTGCACAGGTATTGATGGACCGTTTTGTGTTTTGTTGTTGGTTTGACCGCTTTGTTGACCATTAAACAGCGTCTCCTTACTCAAAATGGTACTGTTTCGCGAAATTAATTTGATTTTTGGATACAATAAAGTCCTTTTTTCACTTGACTACAATAAAATTGATTTATAATCACATATTCATGGTAAAAAACTAAAAATATGTTTAATTGCATTTGTCTTCACTACAATAGATCAAACTAATGGTCACAGTTGTACAATGCTCCTACAGAAGAATTGCATTTGTCTCAAATTCCGAACACCATTTTCGTCACCGGCTTATATTCCGAACACCAAACACCAGAATTCCGAACACCAAAAAGTTTAAAAAAGGAATCATTAATTTTGAACTATTGAACCAATTCAGATGGTCGATACATCAAATTTACTTAGTTTCTCAGCATGCAGGTCACAAAAATATTTCAAGTCCAAAAAAAATCCAGGGCATCCATCTTGTGCTGTCAAGTAGCCGTTTTCTTATATACATTAATTGGGAAAGCATTTTTAGAAATTCAACAACTAGTATCTGCCCAGAACTCAACTGACAACGATTTCATTAAAGCCAATCGTGCCATACGTCTGTCATTTGGTCGAAGCCGATTCTTGATTTTGGCGCCAGTTCTAAAAAACAACATTTCGCCTAGAATTGATGTCAACATCTAGTTCAGTGATCCTATAAGCCACTGGTTACAATACATTCCCTCAGGAATTGCCGATAGTTATGATGTCTTTGTCAACATTTGCACGGAAGTAAATCGTAGAAGATGTGATCCAAATGTTGACATTATGTTTGGAGAAATTGTTAGGTGGTCTTTGGAGAGATTACAATCGATGTATACTGAAAAACAATTCTACAAAAAGATCGAGATTTTCTCGATTTTCTCAAGTAAAAAAGATCGATCCAAAAAACCGAAAATCGGAATGGAAAAGATCGATCTTTTGAAAATCGATCCGAGATCGCCCAATCCTGGATTGTATGTGTTATATGTATATTAGCAATCTTGGAATAAGTTTTTGGATACGGTTTTCATTATTTTTGCGGATACAGACTATTACCATACACAGTATAATGGTTGTTGACACTTTTTTATACTCTGCTATTCCTCTCGCTGGCATCGCATATAGACTCAGCTAGTAATAAATATCATTCTACCTTAGATATAAGCATATAAGCCTCTAAAAGCAATTCAGTGTCGAACAACTTTACTTCAGAACGACCCCAGCGGACGAACACTGCTAATTGCCAAATATATAAAAACCACTTATCGATTGCAAAATGGACTGTTTAGGTATCCATCAACTTCGGGGGGAGGAACATATTTCCCCCGATGATGACATCTCGAGGGCACACTTAGAACTACAACGACAAAGCAATGTTTGAGCGGGCTCCGGTCGTCAGCAGAAGGGCGCGTGACTAAACTTCACGACACGTTCCCGTAGCTCTTCAATCTTGATAAGATGAATCAAACGATTTCATGCTTTCATGGTCTTATCAATTTGTTCAGTCGGGGGTAGTGTACCATTTCATTGAAAAAAAAATGAAATTGCTTCAATCGAGTTCAGATCCATTCCATCGATGACACAGTTAAGCTTTGTTTCTCCTCTGGTTTGTTTTCAATTTGGAGCACCGATATCTCGCAATTAAACGGGTGCTCTGGAATGTTAGCAGGTTGCGGTTTAATTGGGGCACAGTGCTTTTTAACTGTTTGTAGTGTAATAATTTGAGGAAAATATAAATATTAATATTTTGTTTACATTTCTATCCTTTCAGAGCATTCCTGGCCGAACATTAGCAGTGATAGAAAAAAAGGCGCACACAAACATTCAATCAAACCAAACATGATTGCTAAATAAAACGAACGAGCGGAAGATCAAACGGAACATAAATCTGCACACATCGTCCCTCAGCCACATAGGAATACATTATTAGGATATCCAATCGATTGCTCACAGCAAGCGACATAGTGGCAGCCGACGGTAGCCAGGGAAAAACAGTGCGGTCGTCAACTGGGGGCTGAACGGCTGGCATTCTATTTCGCTTCCATCGCTGTCAATAACAGATCTGACCACGGATCATTGCCGGCATTGTTACGGGGAGGAAGTTGCGTAACCATGGCACTCTCGCTCCAGCAAGAAGTCAATCTGTCACGTCGGGCATGTGGGATCCGTAGTGGTCACTGCCGCCGTTCCAGTTCTGATGCACAACAACAACAGCAGCTGAACCACACTCTTGGTGCTAATGAAACGCCTGCAGAATCAATCCATGAAATCGCTTTTAATCAAAAGTACGCCGGAATCAGTGAGATCGGTAGTGATGTTAAGGAAAAGCTTTTACTTGAAAGTGTGCCGCAATCAGTGGGATACGGTCCCCGGGCTGCAGAAGTGAGGAATAATTCCCGAGTGCAGCGAAAAATGTTCAATTGTGATTTGATTGCGCAAATTTTCCTAATAGTTAAAGTATTAGTGGTGAGCCGTTTCCGATTTAACGCGAGTGGTATTTACAAGCGTCCGGTGCGGTCCAGTAGGAGCAATAGTTTTAGTATGTATTTAGCGAAAATGGGCGCGTGCGTGGTGCTGGTCAGCTTTCTGCTGTCGGACAGTGGTTTCGCGTTAGCCAGACCCAACCGGGCAGGAAACGAGCCGGAATCAGTGGCTGCGGTGAGTATTAATGTTCTTTTGGCTAGTGCTTTGCGGTGCCATTATTGGAGATATTCAATTGATCAAATGACTTTTTGTTCGTGGACAGAATTAGCGATTGCTATGTCTAACACTGAGCAGCACATTTTTGCTCTACGTTCGTGTATAACGAAGTATTTTAACGTAGGACTTCGTATTCATTTCCGATCACGGTGTAAGTTTAATGTTTCGAAAGAGAAAACGTTATATTGTAGGTTAAAGGTTCTAATACGTCTTTGCCGGCTCAACGATATGATAATCACTTAATTTGAAGGATAATGTCTGAGAGATATATGCTGGTTACTTATTGATCCAAAAATGTATTTCAATGGCTCAAAAAGTGCATTGAAAGTAAACTATTACAGTAAAACAGTATGCATTCTGTTTTATGTATACTGAGAATTTATGTTTTTGAAGAAAATGCTTTATTTATCATCTAAATTCATGCCTTCAAAATAGGCTTCTTCCGAAGCAATACACTGTTTTCAACGAACAATCCAGTCATCGAAACATATTTAATAGCTGTATTCAAGAATTGCCTTCACTCCATCTCTTCTCGGTTCTCTTTTAATGCCTTATGACATTAATACTCCTGTGTTTTGGACATAGTTGAGTCACTAAATGTATTCGGCAATATTTTCAACATTTCGGCACAATAAATATTGTTTGCAACACAAAATTTCACACAATATCTTTGACCAATAGAATACCGAGCAATAAAAGTTAACATGTTCTTCACATGTTGAGCCCCACATCGGTCCCTGGGGACTGACATTGAGCTTTTCGTTAGATAAGCGTTGATAACTGGGACTGACAGTTACAAAATGAGAAAATAAAAAACACAATAAAAGTCAATATAAGTCAAAGCCAAAGAGAATTCTTAGCTGAGACGAATCTCAAGAAACCAATATGATTACGTTTCTGGAAGAAACCGACATCCTCGATAAAATTTAATTTAACTGACGGAGACGAATGAATCGAAAGATTTGAAGTCTCCGTGAACAAACACAGAAGAAGATGAAACGATCAATTCACTCACATGGTCAGTGTTAAGTCGGACCATGACCGGACCATGTGACATTTTTATGTTTTCGAGAAAAACGAACTTGAAGTTCAGTTCAGTGTTCTGCAATTTTCGAAGCGTTCAATTTTTTCGTTCAGTTTCGTTCCCAGGAATGTTAGCTACCCTCGAACAATGCTGTGAGGTATGATAATTGCAACAAAAAAAAACATCAAGTGATACGCCCAAAACAGACAGTTATTCGGCTTCCTATATGCACATGGTTCACTCTGACTTAACCAATGAAGCACATTTTAAGAGTGTATAATACAGCCATGGTAATTTTGTTCATTATCGCAAATTATTAGACCCGTATTTTTTTATTTTTCATTAGGGTACATTTTAGGGTAATCCGAAATATCAAAATTTTCCTCTTTTTTTTTTTTTTTCAAAAAATGGCTTTTTTTTTAAATCATAACTTTTGAACTACTGGACCGATTCCGATGAACAACATATCAAATTCAACCCAAACAGCAGACATACTTCTTTAAAAAATACAATGCTTGCGAAAAAAATGGATTTTTGTTTTTGTAATTATTGATTGTTGTTTTCCATGGTTTACATGGTCTCGGGACCGAGAGCGCTATATTTTTATATGATTTCTTGAAAGCTGAGGATTTTTTACATAACATATCCAGAAATCAGACAGACGTCATTTTTTGTTCTTGAGTTATGATTTTTCAAAATTTACCGATGGATCGAAAAATCAATTTTACCCCTTTTTTCCACAACAAAAAATCATAACTTTTGAACTACTGGACCGATTCAAAAACAATCAATAGGGTGACACGGGGTGAGTTGGACATACGGGGTGATTTGGACCACCCCATTATCTCAAAAAGTACGGCTCAACTTGGATTTTTTATAATGTCATCTTCATTCATTAATGAACCGTATGTAACTAACGTAGAAAAACTTTGGTAAAATTCGACAGGTGGAAGGAAATGGTAGCATGAACACAGCAAGCACTTTGATTGTCAGAAAATGTGAATTTTCCGATCGTGGTTTTAAGGTTTTTCCCGCTGATTAAACAAACTTTTGGTGTATTGTGCAGTATAGTTCTGTTCGCCTACAGAAGAGGAACAATTTGATGCAGCGAAACTTTAAGTTTGATAACAATAAGTAAAATTATTTGCATTTTAATTTTTGCATGTTGTGTGGGGTGATATGGACACGTTTTTGTGGGGAGAATTGGTCCTACAAATTTGAGGTTTTTCTTTGGTCTAATTGATTCCAGATGCAGCTGAATTACAAAAAGAGGATGGGCAGACAACGTTGGAAGAAGGAGGAGCTTGAAAGAGCAACGCAGGCCATCAAGATCGGTTTTTTTGACGAAGCATCGAAACTGTTTGAAAGTGCTCGAACAACAGTGAAAAAATCCATGCAGAATTCGAGATGGTCTCAATCCAATTTTTCTGGTCTGGAATATGTCCAAGACACCTGGTATCGATCCCAGAACACTATTACTGATTGTAACATTATTCCAAAATACTTTACATAAACATATGTATGTTTTTTTCGATGAAACACATACTGGACCAAATTACCCCACAGACAGTCCAAATCACCCCGAATCAAATTTTAATGTCCAAAAATCATCTCTTTTATTTTATGATATATTTGGTAGGTTGAAGCTTGATATAATGATTAAACATCATTGATTGAGAGAACACAAGTGTAGCTTAGTATACAATGTGACATTTTTTATTTAGACCGTATTGGTTTGGAAATATTAGGCGATTTGTTTAGGTGGTCCAAATTCCCCCCTTTTCTACTAATCACGAAAACAAAATGCAATTCATAACTAGAATAGTTATTAGCTGATGAATTGAGGAGGTTCAAAAAAAAAGTAGCGCCATGGCGTACACGATTCCAGCGCTTCTGGTTATCTAAAACCCAAAAATCGAACAGATTCTGAATCAGTAAAGATATCGCTATCGCATGAACCTCGGACAAGTCAAAAACAATCTTTTTGGACAAAATGACAGCCATTAGAAAAACAAAATGTGGTTTAAAACGTTTTTTCTCACGTTTCCCAATTTTTTAAAAATATTTAAATTTGAAAAATATAATATTTTAGAGGTTCATGCGATAGAGAGATGCCTACAGATTGTATCTATAAAAATTCGACATGAATCGGTTCAGTAGAACTTGAGATATTGTGTACGCCAGTTTGATAAAACTAGTTTCGAGAAAAATGCGTTTGAAGTTCATTGTTATGGCCGTGTCAGGTTAGATACTGCATCCCTTAAATGGCTTTATCTTGGTAAATAATGGGATTTTCGATAAGTTCTTTCTAGGGTATATTCTTGAATGCCTAATCTACGGAAATATGAAGCAAACATTTTTTGATTTTTTCAAATTTCTAGACTAGAATACTGCCTTGAAGTCAAAAAGTCCAATGAGCTCAAATAAAGAAACAAACGGGATAAAAAAACTAATTGGCTTCGATATGTTGATCATCGGAATCCGGTAGTTCAAAAGTAATGAATTTTAGAAAAAAAATATTTTCGAAAAAAAAGGAAAAAAAGGCACCCTAATAAAAAAATTGAAATATTTTGCGATAAAGAACAAACTTCCGCTTTTCACGTAAATCTGAGAACCACTAAACGGACTCCTGATTCTTAAGGAGGAAACGTTTCTATGGTGAAAAGACACTCCTCTCTCTAAGGGGGGTGGGTTGTTGCAATACAAATGAAGCATACATTTCTGCATAACTCAAGGAGGTTTTAGGGGACAATAAATGTTTCTATGGTAGTTCGACACACATACTCCCTCTCTAAGGGGAAGGGGGCTACCATACAAATGAAACACAAACTTCTGCATAACTCGAGAACTAATGAAGCAAACGGAGCCAAATTTGGGATGAGAGGATTTTTGGGTACGAGATATGTTTCTATGATGGATCCTCTGGAATGGATAGGGTGTTTCATAAAACTATTACTCATATTTCAATCAAACATATTCCAACCAAACATGACAATTGGAAATTTCCGGAAAACTGTGAAGGGAAATGGGAAAATTCCAAAAATTCAATTCCCTTATGTTCCACAATTACATAGTGACAAGCTTTGTTAGTTTGCGCTAACGAAATTGATTTTTATTCGAAAGTGGAAATGGATTTCAATGTGATAGAAAGCATTCCTATATCTTCTTATATCTACACAGCCATTCCATGTATTTCAAACCGATATAGTGGTTCTCAGATTGTCGTGAAAAGTGGTAGATTTGTTCTTTACAACAAAATATTAGATCCGTATTTTTTTATTTTTCATTAGGGTGCCTATTTCAGTTCAGGGCGGTCCGAAAAATCAATTTTTTCGCCTTTTCCCTAAAATCACTTTTTTTGAAAATTCATAACTTTTGAACTGCTGGACCGATCCAAATGATCGATATGTCAAACTTAAGCCAATTACTTAGTCTTTTTTTGGAAAAATATTGAACCGATAAAAAAATCAAATCTCTGATTTTTGGATATATTATGTTAAAAACCTCATCTTTCCAGGAAAAATATAAAAAATATAGCGCCCTCTAGTACGAAGCCATGATAACATCAAAAATCAAATACAATCAATAATTGCGAAAAAAAAATCCAACTTTTTTGCAAGTATAATATTTTCTTTTATATATCAACTCATTGTCTTTAATTTGATATGTCGATCGTACAAATCGGTTCAGCAGGTCAAAAGATATGAATTTTTGAAAAAAGGAATTTTTGGAAAACAGGCGAAAAAATTGATTTTTCGGACCACCCTAAAATGGAAATAAGTACGCTAATGAAAAAATTAAAAAATACGGGTCTAATATTTTGAGATATAACACACAAATATAACACTTTTTGCGAAAATCTAAGAAACACTATATCGGTTTGACATGGAATGGCGGTATATAAATCAAAATGGATTGCCGAATGTGTTGATAAGAGCAAAACTCGAGGAAGGAATTGTCCGATTTAGGGCTGTCTTTATTCTGTCATATTTTCTGTATCAAACATTTATTCCATGTAACGGAGAAACATGTTATTTGCAAGTGGTTGAAAAATCTTGAACGAGAATTGTGTCTGAAATCTGATATTATAATGACGAGTTTTGGTAGAAGAACTAGGTATTTTATAGTGAAAGGTAATTTTAAAGGGTAGACTAGAAGATCAATCAATGAAAAGTTTTGCAATTAGACCATGAACATTCGCTTAGTAAGGAAATGTGAATCTTTGAAGGTATTTTGGGAGATTCAGAGTTGAACTTCGGATAATCCCCCAAGTTTCAGGTGGACTGGGAAATAAATACCGTCGCGATTGATGGTCAACTATAAACTAAACTTTGTTTACAATTTATTATTTCACTTTAAAATGGGTAATCGGTCCGGATGAACGAGCAAGCCAATGGCCGTCATCATCGGGTGGAGAACTGGTGTGTGTAGAGATGCTGCGCTAGTGGTAGATCACCGGCACGATAAAATGATCGTGTCCGCCACAGTATTGATAACAAAAAATAAATTTTGGGCGGGACGAAGTTTGCATGGTCAGCTAGTTCAATATACAAATAATTGACACATGGTCCACTCTGTGTGCACATGGTATAGAGCAGTGGCGTCGAGTGAAACTTTTGCACCTGGGGCGCAAGAATTAATTTGCATTCCTTCTTTCGCCAGAAAAGTTGAAACATTTGCACTCAGGGAAGAGTCCGTGTCACACCCGGGGCGGAAGAGTCGATTTGCACCCCTAAAATCGTGCACTCGGGGGCAGTCCGCCCCCTCCGCACCCACCAGTCGACGCCACTGATATGGAGCCATATCGCCATGGTTAATAGCACATGGTCCGCTCTGACTACATACTATGAAGGGTTTTCGTTGATCAATCATAACAATTTCGACTCGTTATTCCTGCTGTATGCATGGTTTTCAAATCCGATAAATATAGGGTGTAGCTTACGAAATGCTTAACCTAATAGAATCAATAATTCATTTTTTTAAATTTTTGTGACTTGGTCCCCTCTGACTCAAAACCGAGCACATAAAATAACGCTACCTTGTTGGCATTCAACGCCCGAATTTGGACATAATTGTTTCCAACCAAATCCAATAAATCCAGATGCGCAATGACATGAAAATCGATGTGTTGTTTCCACCAAACAAAATTGCGCTGCTGCCATACAAATCAAACACAAATTTCTGCATTACTCGAGAATTAATCATGCAAACGAAACCAAATCTGCATTATTCGAGAGTTAAAAACGAAACCAAATTAGGTATGTTAGGGTTTGTGGATGCTACAAATGTTTTTATGGCGGTTAGACACTTCTCCCTCTCTAAGGGGGTACAAATGAAACACAAATTTCTGTATACTCAGGAACCAATCAGCAAATCGAGTCAAGTTTGGCATATGGAGGTTTTGTGGGGCACAAAACTTTTCTATGGTGAATTGATACTCATCCCCCCTCTTTAGAGGGGGGCTGCCATACGAATTAAACACAAATTTCTGTATAACTCGAAAACTAATCATGAAATGGAACCAAATTTGGCATGCGGAGGTTTTTGGGTACGAGAAATGTGTTTATTATGTTTCATCTCTTCTGTGAAATGGGAAGGGTGTACCGTAAAAATAATACACATATTTCAACCAAACATATTCCAACCAAACATGACAATTGGAAAACTCTGAAGGAAAACGGGAAGATTCAGAGAATTCAATTCGCATATGTTCTACAAGTACAATTTACGATTTACGGATTAGGGAATCACAATGTGTAGCACATCAAACAAATCTCTGAATCAAGAATTTCTGGTTCAATTCGTATGCAAATCATCAGATTTCTTTTGTAGTGGAAATAGACTTTATTTCATGAAAACGTGACCTGTTTTCTGATTTGACACCCTTACAGAAAGACGTAGTCCTACGTCAATAAATGTATGTCTTGACTTCTCGAAAACCATAAAAAATATTTTTTAATTGTTTCGTTTGCAAGGAGACATTTGGTGTGCAGTCCAGTATTTTTCATAGTATTTCCAGTTCAATTGAACAACGATTCAAAACTAACGACTTTTCTAATACGACTTACGCAATAACCCATGTGTTATTCCTTTTCCTCGTTTTGGAAGACTTAGACATTTTTTTGTGAAATTCAATATAGGCAAAATAATAAGATTCAGCAGTGGCGTTATTAATTCAATGGAAAAATAGTAGTTGGAAACAACCGATGAGACGAACCCTCTTTTTTCATTTTTCATGCCAACGTTCGCGTGGTATTCGTTTAATGTTTATAGTCAGAGCAGCTCGATGGACAGAGTAACGCTATCCATCGCAATGCTGTCGTAATTTGAATAACTCAATTACAAGTTCCGCGCGAGCAGGAACAATTCTCGTTTTACGATAACTGTGTTTCGGCGCCACTGAATTTCATCATGTCAGCCAAAATGGGTCACCTGAGCACGATATCGAATGCCGTACCGGTGTATAATTCATCTTAGTAACACACCGCCCGACATAATGGAGTTTGAACTATGATAAATGAACAACTTGATACACTGCAATTCCGTTTGTGTTTCCCCGTTTTACGTCTCCCGCATCAAATCTGCCGCATCAGGTGAAGGTATGAAAATGAAGAGTGTTGTCAACGATGTTCAACACCTTTGGCGATGAACTCCATAAATTGCTCACGTTAAGCAAATCATAAATCAAACGCATCTTCAAAGTTTAAATAATATTATTATTGATATCACCCTGTGCTAATTGATTCCCCATTCTCCATTTGCAGGCATCCGAGCATTTAGTCGGGGCGGATCTGGTTACGCCTAATCCGGGTATGCATTTCGGTTCCCTGGGACCGAGCGAAAGTCAATTGAAGCGTTCTGCTGAACTAGCATCTATTATATCGTCAACAGTGCCGTCCGACGGTAGTGGCGGTACATCGAAGCAGGATGAAACCCACAGCTCTGACGGTGGCCACGGCGAAGGTCACGAAGTGGAACGATACCCGGTGGCGCAGGTGGAGTTCTCACGCGTCGAGACGCCCTTCGTGATCGGGGTGTGGATTTTGTCGGCCAGTATTGCGAAAATTGGTAAGTGGGTAATACTGTATGTAATAAATCAAAATCTGAGTGTGCAGCATATGTTTGAAAACAATGCCCATCTGCTATGTAAATTATGCTACTTAGGCTATCAAAAGAGCTAATCATGGGCAATTCGTTTATCCAGTAGGGTATGATTATATTATTATCGTACTCTTTAATATGACGACAAAGCATAAACATGTTTACCAGCAAGGGTGGCAAATGATAACGGTTCAAATGCAACCGTTTCACTGTTTACATAAATCGCGTGGATGGTCGCGTGGCCTGTGGTAGTCTCTGTTTATTGAAAACATAAAGTGTTTACAAACCATGCATCTCCAACGTTGCTCTTTTTTGTTGCTCGGCTTCACATTTCGTTCTGTGCAGATTTTTTGTTTTGTTCAGACTTGGTAGACATAATAGCTTTATGTATTTTTCGATTGGTCTAGCGACGTATGCAATCAAAAGTGTTGATAAATTTGATCATATGTCAAATGGATGCACAACGTCATCTTCAAAGTTATTAAAAACATTCGGTTGACAAAATAAACATAGATGCCAAGTTATTTTCCAGAAATAAATATTTCCATGTATTGCCGGTATTTGACATGCTCTCGTCCCAGTAAAGCTTTAAAATAAATTGATTCTTTGATGTGAGCGACTGTGCCCGGCAGCTGTGGACCCTGTCTCCAGTAAATATCGTTATTTGCCGAGCACGAAACAGCCCCATAAAATGCTACAATTAATGAGCCACCCAACCGCTCCGAAAATGTGTTTGAACGATAGTGCACCTGTCGTCGTTATGTGACGATTGAGGTGACCTTTGAAGTGTGAATCTGTAGCTCCTGACGAGCAGGGATAAACAAAAACAAAACACGAAGCTTGAGTTTGGAACCATATTCTCACGTATTACATTCCCGGGCGCGAATAACCGCAACGTTCGCGGTTTATATTTTAAGTGTTGCACGTGAACGGGTCGATTACTGTGAGATTACTTCGCTGTTTCGATAATCGTCTCCAAATGGAGCATTTACAACTTCAATCTAATCTGTTCGTTGTGTCGCTTTGCCGTATCGAATTTCATTCGGCTCGTATGTGAATTGTTTATCTGTAATGCACTGATTTTATAATATGACCGGACGGCGCGATAGCGATATTGAGTCTCTCATTATTAAGGTTCGTCAATAATGATTGGATCTAAAGGTTCACGTCTTTGAGATTTGGGTTCCTAGTTCCTAACACTCATTAACGAAGGCTTACTAGGAGACCAAGGGCACCAAAATACAAGGGATGGAAAGCACAATCTAATGATGAATCTTCGACTTGATTGTTGAATGTTTTGATAACATTAGTTCTGAGATGAGGTTCAGACAATTCCTCTCGAAACCATAATTTAAAACGAAAACGCAAGTCAACAAAATTATTACCTGCGAGATAAAAAATTATAGAATATTTGGAATAAAACTCTTTCATACTAATGCTTGTTAGCCCTGTCAAGAACCGATGAATGAACGCTTGCAACGATTCGCAAAGCAATCAAAAGCCAGTTTTAACAGACTGTTAAATTAACTCACAGCATGAACATGTACTGTTGTTTGATCGCTGTCTGGAGCGACACAGAATCCCTAAACCTCTAGAATATCCAAGTAGTTTTCCAGTATCTCTTAGAAAAATTATTTCTCCAACGCTTCCAAAAACAGCTCCATTCTCCAACGAAAAAATCCACAAATTATGCTATGCAGCACCAGTAACCTAAAATCAGAGCCGAATCGGTTGTGGGGTGGTGATGGCAGCAAATAATTTTCACCTTCATTTTCAACACAGCTCTCATCGCTGGTTAATACTTTCTTCACATCCGGCTTGAAATGCTCTACGCTTTGACAACGGAAATAATGCTCGAGTTCACGAAAATTGTATGACCGATTGGAAAAAATTGTCACAAATACGTCATTCACGATTCTTTCAGCTAGCAAACATGCGGCAGTGGCAGCTAGGCTTTTTAAAAGGTCGAGACTTTAGTTCAGTTTTACAAATTGGTCTTTTTCGAGGCTACAGGCGAATAAACTGATAATGTTTTTTTAAAGCCTTTTTAATTCAAAACATCACCATCACAAAAAAGTCCGAACACGCTCTTAAACTCACGAAAGTTCACTTCCGATAGTGATTTTTTTTCGACGTAGCATTACCTCTTTCATTAAGGGTCACGTTTCAATGAAATATATTTAACGTTAAAAAAATTATTTTGCTGCGAACGGAATTTGATGATTTGCATACCAATTGAATCGGAAATTCTCTATGACTTGTTTGCTATACCTTACATTACAATCTCATAGTCTGAAAATTGTTTAAATTGATGAAAATTGGAAGCATTTCTATTTTTCCATACATTTGTTCTGTTTATTTGTGTGCTTCTCTATCCGTGCTGTCTATAATGGGCAACTGATGCAGCCGCGAGAATAGAACCTCAAACTTCTGACCTAGAGTTCTGGAATAATGTTTTATTATTTTTTTTATTCCATCTGTTTATTTTATTATGCTCATTAAGCAATTCAGCTGTAACAGAGCCGACTTTCTTCGTGTTCATTTTTATTTTACGATACTTTTGTTGTATGTTATACAGTAGCCATTTTTGGCATGAGAGTATTCCTATCTTATCGATACACATTTTTATCTATTACACAGTAGCCATTTAGGCGTAAGAGTATTTCTATTCTATCGATACACGTGTTGCCTTTTTTCGGCGTCAGAATATTTTTATTGCTTCAATTTTCATAGTTTGGACCATACAAACAGCGGGACTGCTGATATGAGGCTTCCATTGTTGTGTTATTAATAGTAACAATTACCGATGCAGCAGACCGTAATTTGAGCGGTAAAGGACTGGGATTACCGTTACATAATGATTGTTGCATGGATGAAGTAGCTATAATAACACACAAAGATGATCAGTTGAGAGCCCTGAGTTATGAGCTCATGATCGTTCGCTTAGTAGCGGACACGCAGCCAATTAGGCTACGAAGACTCCAATGAAGATGTTTTATAAGATCGTACCTGCTATGTAATAACATAGCAGATAAAAATATTCCTGAATTGAGCGTTCTAGTAGATCATTTTAGCTATGACTACTGCGACTTTTGGAAATCTCGTTATGCAAATGCATGTAAAAATTACAAAATTTTTAATAAGAAGCTTTTTGGTAAATATCAAATTCGAGTTCAGCGCAAATTAAAGTTCAACCCGAGAAGTTTTTGGAGACATGTTGATACACAGAGGAACGAATCTGGTTTACCATCTGTCATGACTGACGAACAAGACGCAGCCTCTACGATACCTGACACAGCTAACTTATTCCGTCAACAATTCAGTCATGTTTTCGAAACTGAAACGATAGGTCACAACCTCATTCAAAAACCAATTGTAAATACTCCAATTCTACCTACCTGAAAGCATCATCTTGCCCTGGTTCTGATGGAATTCCATACATTGTTTTAGAACGCTGCGCTGATAGTTTGTCTTCACTGTTATGAACATTGTTCAACCGCTCTATACAATGTGGAATTTTCCTCAAAGCATGAAAACAGTCCTATGGTTTTCCTGTGTTTAAGAAAGGGAGCAAGAAACTTGTCAAAAATTACCGTGGAATTGCTTGCTTTTGTGCCTTTTCCAAACTATTCGAAGTAACTGACCGGTCGTACGATATGTGTGAAAATAAGTGACTTTATATCACCCCCATTTGGAGTAACATCGGGCGTTCCACAGGGAAGCCACCTAGGACCCTAATTTTCCTACTGTACCTCAACGATGTCAACCTAATATTAGAATGTAAGAAGATTTCTTGTGCGGATGACTGTAAACTTTTTATGCGCGTGGAGAACTACGAAGACGCAGTGGTTTTACAAGGACAATTAACAATTTTTGCCGGTTGGTGTGAAGCCAATCGTATGTCGCTCAAGGCTTCAAAGTGCTCTATCATCCTTCTCTCAGAAACGATCAACGATACGATTCGATTATCAGCTTCATGGATCGATGTTGAATAGAACTACAAACATTGAGGACCTAGGAATCATTTTAGATTCGAAACTAACGCTCCAAGAACATACTTTATACGTTGTTTCCAAGGCATCAAAAGCTCTTGGTTTTATGTTTCGTATCACCTAACATTTCACCGACATACAATGCCTCAAAGCTCTATACTGTTCGCTGGTTCGCTTGATCTTGGAGTACTCATCCGTAGTTTGGGATCTTTATTACGACAACAGCATCCAAAGAATTGAGTCCGTCCTACGCAAATTTGTACGCTTCGTTCTACGTCCATTACCCTGGAATGATCCTCAGAACCTCCCCAGCTACGAAGATCGCTGCAAGCTTTCGGTATTAAATCTGCTCTGTGAGCGACGCAATACAGCGAAAGCTCTGTTTGTTTTCGATCTCTTACAAGGGAATATCGATTGTCCAGAAGTACTACGGCAAATAAATTTAAATACCAACTTTATATTCGGAGAAGTGCTGCAGTACAAGTGCATGTCCCATGCAAGAAAAAAGATGATAAACCGACGGAGCTAAGTTTGGAGAATAAGGCGGGACCAATAAAGTTTCCCAGCTAAGGATTTTCAACGCGCCCTTCACGGCTTTAGCGGTATGCTATCATGCTGTAATATTAACTTACCGTGCCGTCGAGCCTATTCCGGTCTTTTTTTCTATCAATGCAAAGTTTAAATTTATCATTTCTTGTCGGTTGGTATCTGTATTTACCAAGGTGCTTCGGCCGCATTTTTTCAAATGAAAAAACAAAGGTAGCGAATGCCTAAAATGCTCTTTATTCGGAACTTAACTAGACACTTTCAATACGCTGAGCAACCAAGTTACTTGTTGTAGAATGACATAACATATTTTTGAAATTTAATGCTAAATAAAAATAAAAATTTATAACAACTAGCCAAAGTGGGCTCCAGTTTGCAGCAGTAGAATAAACCAGTAAGAGAGCGGAAGCTTCCGAATTCCTTGCATTGGCTCGCCATGATGTAGATATTAGTTTGTTGATGATAGAATTTCTACTAGCCAATTTGCCAATGAGCTTCAGATACAGGATCATTAGCGATATTCGCGGCACCGCGTACACCATACAGGTGTCACTATACAGGTGTCACTTCAACAGCGCTGCCAATTTTTTTTTTTGATAGAATACGTGTTCATAATATTCCCTATTTCATTATTTATTCCCGTGTATTTGAATATTTCTTTTTTTCAGATTCTCTAGTTGGCTCACCCGGTGAGTCGAGATAGAATCACTCAGCTTTCAAGTTGTACATGAAATAATATGAAAAACGTGTGTTAGCGTTCGATAATTATTCAACACGCTTCTACTGAGTGAATCACGATTTTCTCGTTTGGCGTAACGAACTGTGAATTATCTCAATTATATCGTGTCGCGAGTTTCAGTCGTTCATCTTATTATTTAACAAATGACATTAATTAGTTCTATTTTTTTTGCTATACTGTCGTGTCTTTGAAGACAACAAGGGCGAGGGAGGCCCATTTGATTCACATAATTTAACGCTAGTCTATAACTACATGCTAACTGACACCACCAGATTGCATAATGGAATACATTGACAATAGTTTTACTTCAATTGAACTGTTCTCCATGAAAGAACGCTACTGAAAGTTATAAGGTAAATGATTTTGGTTTGTCCAGTCTAAAATATGATCATGGTTTGCCCACTTTTTTGAATGCTCTAATTCAGCGCTCCTGTGTCAAATAAGGTATTCGAATGTTTCAAAACATATAAATAAAATTGTCTTTTTCATGATTTACAGTAGTTTTATAGTATACTAGCTGACCCGGTAAATTTCGTCTCGCCCAAAATTTGTTTTTGTTATCAATACCTTCAAACATTCACGTTATCTTACTAAGCGCAAGTTCATGAGTCCAATCGCAGAACTGTTCATTGATTGATCTTCTAATCGACCCCGTTGAATTTACTTTTTACTATAAATTCCTAGTACTTCTACCAAAACTCATCATTATAATATCAGATTATTTTCAGACAATTCTCGTTCAAGATTTTTCAACCACTTGCAAATAACATGTTTCTCCAGTATATGGAATAAATGTTTGGTACAGAAAATATGATAGAATAGAGACAGACCCCTCCCCTCTTCTCCCCTTAGAGAGGGGGAAGGAGTGTCTATTCACCATAAAAACGTTTTGGGTCCCCTAAAACCTTCGCATGCCAAATTTGGCATTTTCTTGATTAGTTTTCGCGTTATGCAGAAATATATATATATATATATATATATATATATATATATATATATATATATATATATATATATTTATTTATTTATACATATATATATATATATATATATATATATATATATATATATATATATATATATATATATATATATATATATATATATATATATATATATATATTTATATATATATATATATATATATATATATATATATATATATATAGATATATAGATTTTTACGGAATCACATGTTTTAAAGGATTATAAATTACACCTTCTATTTGTGTCAATGCACTCCTCATTCCAGCTAACTTTTAATCGATCACCAGATGATTATTTGGCACGTATTCAGACCTTTTTCAGGATTATAACACTTACAAATATTGTAAACATCATTCTTGCACACCATTTGTATCAGATTTACAAAGCATAACCTTTAAATTAATGCATTTTGATGAACTCAATTCTGATCATGAGTTGTCCAATTCAGAAATGTTATTTTGTCCAAATGATTTTTATGGCAACCGCTTGGCGCGCTGCAATTTGTTTATTGTGTCCTTCGCATATAGCAGAAATAAAGTTTCTCTGTGTTGAGTTTGTTGAGGGTAACACTTTTAAAATGCCCAAAAAAAAAAAGGCAATATTCTGAAGAAAGCCTAAATTATGAATGGATCAATATGATGACAGTAAACTCAAGCAATGATAAATGCAACATCTACTCGTGAATTCGAATGTTTTCATTCAAAAATGGTGATTTCTAAAACCGGACAAACCATGATCAGAGGTGGTCAAACCATGAACATAATTCCTCTGCTTCGAAAATCGTTAAAAACATAAAATTTGAATAATTTCAACGCCTTTTGATAGTATTAGCAACTAGAGACTTGGGGCTTTTCAACAACCCCAAATTCGTATCGATTATGTGTGATTTTCATGATGAAAAAACGATTTGCATTTACTAGTTGCGTAAAAACACTCAAAATCGAACAAACCAAGATAATTTACCCGACTTTGCCAACTAGAAAACAGACTAACTTTGGGTGCAACATATTGCATCCTTCATTCCAATCTTTTCCGCCTACTGTGAACGATGGTTGATAATATTTCCATCTCCAAGTGCGGATGGAACGCGTTCCTAAGGCGTAAATTGTTGAGATTGTTGAGTGGTGTAATATAAAGAGGTAGGATTGCATACCTATAGCTTCATGCAACTAGTTTGTTCACAAAATTCTGGTTATTAAGTAACAGACCTACATAACTTTTGTTTACAATAATGAATAAACCACACTAAACTTCAATTTCAATACCACACTTACTGGCACTGTATACAGTGACAACCATAGCTCTGGATCTCGAGCACACTTCTCCGATGTGCAACGCAAAACATTGAAAAGAGGTGAATGATGAAGCCCGGGCGCAAAGTGCCACTTGAACAGTATCCCTTTCTCTCAACAAGTCAGTCGACGGCTGAAGTGAAAATAGAACAAAAACAACGAAAAAAAACCCTGTATTAGTTCATTGGGTGTTTTCTAGGAAGAGAAAGCCTGGCGCGGTTGAAGTTCAAGAGCTTTTTTTATGACCCCACTGCTTAGATTCGTGGTATGGACTAATTAATCGACGCGAAACGCAGTTGATGTGGAACACAAAAGATGGTGTCAAGTAGCTTTCGATTCACGACGTTCTTTGACCTGTTGGTGTACTGAGGGTATCGTTTCTTATCGTATCTCAAATTTTATTATGTTCAGTGTGAAGAGGTAGGTTGGTTTGAGAAATAAAAATAATCGTTGTAACGTCCATCGAAGTATGTTTGGGGGATTCATTATCCATCTAGCGGCTCGGATATCAAGCTGAATAATGTACGCTACACATACACCGTCCCGTCACCGTGAAGTCAACGTAAAGGAATGAAATTTCAAATATTCTCCCATGGAAATCGTATGGTAGCATTCACATACACAATCACCGGCAACTTTGACGTCGGCAAAATAAGTCCAAGAGAATAGTTGACGGGACGGTAACGGTAACGCTGTATGTGTAGCGCACCTAACATGTAAAAGATTAAGATTCCCATGACTACTTTGTCTTCATTCCATTGTTTGGACTTTGCTATTAAATCAATCAACTTTCAATCACTTTTCGATTTTTTTTTCACACATTTTTTCTAATATCTTGATCATGGCTTGACGAATGTTGTTTTTCAATTGCACAATAATTAGCACTGTTTTCTCATAGTTTCATATATTTTCCGAACTTCGTAATAGAACCCCCTTTATAGTGGACTTCTCGAAAAAAGGAATGAATTAAATATGCACTCTAGATATCAAATAAATAGTTATCAAATTATCAATTAGGAATACGAATAAAAAAAATGTCATGTTTTCATAGAATAGATTCAACGGTAACAGCTGTTTTTGCAGCGAACGAATTTTGATGATTTTCACACCAATCGAATCGGAGTGTTTCTCTAAAATATGTTTGATATGCTATACATCACAATTTCCCAATCCGCAGAAGGTTCAAATTGACGAAAATGGGAAGCACTCCTATTTCCCCACACCTTTATTCTGTGCATTATTGTGCATGCATCGAATTTTATCATTTAGTAGAATGTTGAAGCGACGCTGAAACAGGTGAATGGATCATGTGGTCAGCTGAAGATGATCATGATATCATGACCCATTTTTACCTCGTAAGAACAATATAAAACCTGGCCATTTCTTGTATTTTTTTTGTTTATGCCAAAACACGCAATGCACTGAGTATGCATCGCGAACGTTCTTTTTCTCTGATTTATTAGGGCTTCAATCTGTAAAGATAATCGCCTCTAGCCTTGCAAAAAGCCGACTTGAAGTTTAAAACCTTCTCTCTTGTAGCCTTTATTCTGATATCCCACATACATATATGGTGATTCCCTGCGATCACAGGCGATTATATATTTGTTCCATCATTCTCATTATTCCAGATTTCTAATAAACAAAAAAAACACACTATGGTCATCACTACAATCTATCTTTGGCAGGTGTGAAAAGAATAACAATACGTGCGTGTGATGCAAAAACACACAAGAACTCTCCACCAGATGACATGATAATCGACACATCCCCCTAGGAGTTGAAGAGGCATACAAAATGGCACCGCGGTGTTTGACGTCTTTCATTCACAATATACTATCACCCCTCCGTGATTTTACTCTCGGACTTCGTGTGTGTGGCATCAGAATTCAAAAAGACTGTTGAATACTGTTTGACTGGAGTGAGACTCTAATAATAATCGATTGATCGGTTCCTGCTATTATGGCGGCTTTACACTTTCAAGTTCACTCTTATCAATCCTTTTTTTTATCACATCTGTTTATTTTATTAGGCTCATTTAGCAGTTCAGCTGTAACAGAGCCGAATTTATTCAGGTACATTTTTATCTTACGATAATTTTGTTGTATATTACACAGTGACCATTCGGGCGTAAGAGTATTCCTATCTTATCGATAACCATGTCGCCTTTTTCGACGTAAGAATATTCATATTATTCGAATGTTAACATTCGGGCCATACATAGCGGGACTGTTGACATAAGGCATAAACAGGCGTGCTATTAATAGTACCAATTACCTATGCAGCAGACCGTAAGGTGAGCGTCATGTGACTGGGATTACTATACTGCCGTTCTACGCATAGTTGCCCCATGTTATATTTTGACAATTTTCACTTTCCTTCATTAACCGATGTTTTTATGCCTAATCTTCCGGAAAACACAAAAAAGTGTTAAAAAAACATCATGCTCAATTGTCCCATGCTCATATTCTAGGCATAACTGTCCCACCATGTATTTTTTTAGATCCATAATAAATCCGATCCGATCCGACAATGACAACACGTAACTCTAGAAAGGAATCTTTCGTCGGACCCTAGTCGCTACGTGTTCAAGGCTAAAACAAGCTTTAACCTTAAACAAGACTTTTTGATCGCTGGCTGGAGCAAGACAGAGTAATATGGATCGCAAATGACATTTTTCATACTTCGTCCGTTTCAAAATTTTCTTTTCTCCTCACTATCTGTAAAGCAAGCACTGCATTTGCATTTCGAGTGTGCGAATGGGAATGCTTCCAATTTTACCCAATTTGAATCACTTACGAACTAACGAATGAACAAAATTATTTTTACAGGCTCCGTTACTTAAGTTTAAAGGAGCCGAATTCATAAATATAATTTTAAAACTATATATATATATATGTATATATATATATATATATATATATATATATATATATATATATATATATATATATATATATCTATATATATAATATAAAAATCTCGTGTCACGGTGTTTGTTACCGAACTCCTCCGAAACGGCTCGACCGATTTTGATGAAATTATACTCAAAATACTTGGTAGGTATGAGAATAAGTTGTAAACTATATATGATACTGGTAGGATACCGATAAACATACATTTAATACCGAATAGGGTGGCTCTATGCAGAATAAAAGATCTGGATATTTTTTTTCAAAAATTTTACTTCAATTCCAATTCCCTATTTTTAATTGCGATTTTATTATTTTTGTGTCAAAAATATTCTAATAATTTAACCGTTGTTCGTTTTTTCAACAGAACGAATTTATTTAAGTTGTTCAATGACTGATGGCGTAACGCCCGCTTCATTGAACATCCATCTACAAAAACACAAGTAACATCAATTCATCTAAAGCAGGGAGCATTTACGACGAGCTAGAAGCCTTTTCGAATGAGCACAATGAGTTATCGAAATTCTTCAAATCACATTTGCTCGGATTACAAAATGACAATCTCGCTATTGCCATCAACCCTGATAAAACATCAGCTGGAGAGCACGTGTGTAGATCCAAAGCACAAGCGCTGCTGGAATCATGATAGCACGGTGACACGAGAAATTTAATGCGAAGAAAAAACAATAATCTGGAATTGCGTTCATACGACCGTTCATGCGACCCTCGCTATGTTCTTCTTCAATGGCACTAACGTTCCCAAGGTTTGCCTTCTCAACGTAGTACTACTTGCGTCATTTTTATTAGTAAATAGGTGAGATTTCTATGACGAACAATACGCCATGAATGTATTCTGGAGTGGCAAGCTCTAGAATACGCGTGACTACTGTGCATGTCAGAAGGGTTTCTCTAACGAAAAATCTCTTGCATAAACATTAGACCAATGTAAGAAAATTGTTTATATATATAGTTTTAAAATTATATTTAAGAATTTGGCTCCTTTAAACTTAAGTAACTGAGCCTGTAAAAATAAACGAATTAAAAAAAAAACATTAGACCAACGAGACCCCGTCACAGATACTTAATTTTTTTTTTTTATTTCTGTATTATAGTGACTTTCAACACATTTGGCTGGTTCGTCACTTTTACCTTCCATTTCGGAAGAATGTCGGGAGTGAGAATTGAACTCGTGACCCTTAGCGTGAGAGGTATGGATGTTACCGCTACGCCAGATCGCCTCCCAGATACTTAATTCATTATGAACATCATTTCTCATTTTGATTTATTATTTATGAACATGCGACGAAACAAACAGAGGGCGCGCTCGAAGGATTTTTATGTTTATCATATGGTGATTTGACATGGTCAAGAAACGCCAATTCAAGATATCGTAAGCTGTGCCAACAATTTATGGTCGACATATACGCGAAGGTAGAGAGTGAACGACTGCAATTCTTACTACACAATCAACAACAGCGGTGCGAGGAATAATACATTCACTTGCGAGACACTATCATGAGCAACGCCGACACAGCTTTAGTTATAGCCAGGCCAAAGCGCAATGCATTGTCATGACATTGCGCGTGTGTTCAAACACAAAATGAAGTTCGATCGTATTCGTCCCCACATATTGTTGGTTGTATTCTGTTGAACGGAAAAAGCGCAATTTTGCATTCTGTTCAAGCTCAAGTCCAATCGAGTTGAGCAAATATGGCAACCTTGCCACGCAATTCGACGTAAACAACATTGGTCTCCATGTTCCATTTCTATGAAGCAAAAATAGTAATGGTTTTTCGGGTGGAATAAACACGCAAAATTTAGCATTCAAACACATTCAAAACAAATTTAGCATCCAAACGAAATCGAATAATAATTTTCATTCAAATTTCAACAATTTAGAATTATTTCCGGAATTATGCCGATCAGATAGAGAGTAAATTGAACCACAAATACGGATGACTTATTTTGACCATTGTTTCGCGACAAGGCGAACGAATTTAAGAGTGTAAAAGTCGATTTCGATCGAATTGTAAAATCCGATCACTCATATGCATATATGAATATTGAGTTCTGCAAATCGGTGAAGAGTAATAAAAACATCCATGAATAAAGGAAGCAATATGGCTGTGTTTCAAACTTAGATTACCGATGTGAATACTCCTCGATTGAATGACAACGATAAAATAACGCGATTCCAAACAGGCCAATTAATCAGCTCCATTGAAGTTAGCTGGCGTATCGCTGTTTTCCAATTTATGAACGAGACCAAGCTGTTATAAACTAAGCCATGTTGAAAATCACATGCACGTATTTTCTAACAAGGAGGCAGCAATAAATATTGATTTTCTATATTTCATTTTTTCTACTTTACGACAAACTTATATTACTTTTTCAGTTGACCTTTTACTTTTAAGAAATCAAACATGTCAGTTACGTTAATGAAATACACTAAGAAACATGATATAACCTTTCGTTCAAATCATTTAATTTTTTTTTTATCGGTCACATTCGATTTATTTTACATATCGTTAAAATATTCAAACACACTTACAATACATTAGTGTGTTTTATTGAACTCCCAAAATATTCACTAGAAATAATTTATTTGGCAGAACAACGTTTGCCTGGTCAGCTAGTATATATATATAAATATATATATATATATATATATATATATATATATATATATATATATATATATATATATATATATATATATATATATATATATATACTAGCTGACCAGGCAAACGTTGTTCTGTCAAATAAATTATTTCTTTATTTTATAAATATATTTGTACATATTTTCTTATATCTGTGGTTAGTAAGGTGGAAAACCGATTACTCGCGGTGTACTCGAGCTTAGAAGGGTGACATATTTTTAGGAGAAGGATGAAATATAAGGAAATTGTAACAATGTTGATGAACACTCAATTCTTAAATCTTGTCGTATATCTATAGTGTATTTCCGTTTCAACTTATTCTACTGTTTATAAGCAAGGAAACGAATTACCCGCAAAGGAAGGAAAGGAGCATATAAGGATATAGGGACAATCACAAACGAAGATCGATAGCTTTAAGGAAAACATATATACGGGACATGTAATCAAAGGAATCTTATGTTTACGGTAGATAATTCTGTCTATTCTTTCCCATTACTTTCGTCTCTTCCATCCAACTGATATGAATAAAATTAGGCTGTCGAGCATGCGATGTCCCATGAAATGTGTTAAATGATATTATCGAATTTTGAAATCAAATTCACTAAATTGTTACAAACTCAAAACAAAAAATCTTTCGCTTCCTTCTTCCTTCTTCCTTCTTCCTTTCTTCTTTTTTCATTCTAAAGGTTTTTAACTTTCAAGTTCATTCGCCTTTAACTAACTAAGATTGTCAATGGAGGGTTGTATGCAAACACAATAACACACAAAGACTCTCAATCAGACGATATGAAAATCGACAAACTGCATCATTTCATTGAGCTTCCGTCTCGGATTTGAATTTGCGTCGCGGTGAGTGACAGTTCTCATTCACAACATACAATTAACCCTCCGAAGTGAATAGTTAAGTTTGTGAGTTATTTGTTTGGGAATAATGTTCTTGGGAGCGTTGAGGATGTAATTTTGCTAATAGATACAGAAAAACTACTCGGATATTCGATCAGCTGTTTAAATTGACTCTTCTTGGTGTAGTCCTTCTCCTGTCCGGTTATGTCTCCGATATTACCCACTCGTCTTTTTTTCCGAGTTGTTTTTACATTTTAACATTCATTACGAATGATTGTTCGTCGAAGCTTTTTCGAGGAAGTATTCACGTAAAAGACAAAGTGTGGCACAAAGTACAAAGGTAAACAAACATTTATCAAACTTTTTTTTTCTTAGAATTTAAGTGTAATTTGTGAAACTTATTTTGACAAAGAATATATATTTATATTATAGTTCAACTTGTTCAACTTGCACAATTTTGATTCCAAAAATTACAAATAGGCAAATGAAGAATGTTGTTAACTAACACAGAACACAGTCAACAGGAATCACTTGAATCGAGCTTAATTAGAATTTTCTACCCATGTGTCAATATGTATTCCTCACGATCCACTGGGTTGTCAGTTCAAACTAGTGCTAGCGTTGCAACGAACCAATTCGGATTGAAAAACACCGGATCAAACCACCGCTCATCAGAGAATGCTATCCACACAGCACAATTAATTTACTGCAGAGGCAAATTGATGGCAAAATACTGGTAACCGCTAACAAGATTGTTTTTCCATACACTGTTATTCACGCTTCCTTGATATGGTTGCGCACGAAAGAAAATTGAAGACTCTGATAAACTTAACCCCAGCAATTCTTGCCGCGTTCATAAATCGGTAAATATTGCTAGACGCTAGCGTGTCACTTTGGAGCGCCCCTGCGCAAGTGTTGGGGCAGCAATTAGGCTAACCAGTTGAAGTGACTGTTTTGAATCGTTTCAATTTAGTGAGTATAATATTCCTCTGTGTTAATGTGTCGATTGACGCGTGGACAACATTCGTCAATTCGATGGTTTACACATTTGGGAACCAAAATGCTAATAGTGACCAAATTCACTGTCTGTTGTTACTACTCACCCTATAAAAAACACAACATTCACAACATTGATTGGATGTGAGGAGTACGAATCAATTTAAACAACCGATCAAATTGATATTATTTCCTCCATCCCCTGAAGTGCATCACTATCCTACAATTCAACGAGTTGAACATTATACATCGATCAATGAAGCGTTGGGTTGAATGGATCATCGAATGGCCAACAGCTCCCTCTCTCCCTCTGAAAGCTGGGCTATTTTTACACAGGCCACACCAACCTAGCCAGCGCCAGATGCACATTTCTATTGTTCAATATGGGTTAGAGCGCATAACGCCCTGCATGTATCGACCAGTTGATCAATTTATTAATGATAGATTGGAAAGCTGCTAGAATACAGTTGGCCGGCGGAGGCAGGATTCGTGTGGTGGTGCAGAGTGAGATAAATCTTAATTCTCCTGCCGGTGACCTCTCAATGTCGGATTGAGTTTGCGCTAGTGTGTAGGTAATTGAATTGAAATCAATCTCAATTTGAATGTGACAGATATTATGATGAATTCACCCATCAGCTCAGATGCATATCGACGAAAACAATCTGATTTATCCAATTACGGGAATTTCGTCTGGGAATCTGTTACTGTGCTCCTCTGGAATTGATGTGAAATAATGAATTTTTCAGAGCATGGATTCAATTTTTGATTGGAAAATCCAATTGTAGATACTCATACCAAGGGGATGAACGTTTTGCTTCACGGAATTCAGTGCGATTTTCTTGCATTCGTTCTTAATACCATACATATGCTCTATGTTGTCTGTATAAACCGGTAACCACTGGATACAACCGCGTCCGCAGCTTAACCAACTACATTCGCATAACGCCGGATAAAACCGCACCTCATCACAGCAGCGATGCGTACCAGCATAAATTTTTTGTGTTTTGGAATTTACTTTTCCCTCGACTAATATCTCTGGGAATTTTTTAATCTATGAACGATGTAAACGAGTGGTTATTTTTTTTTCTTCGTTATTCCATATTTATCAATTGGCAGATGTTTATATGCGCCTCGAATTTGTACTAATCCGCGTTAAAATTTGTTCCACTGAACTCTCGTTCCTGTCGTAAAATGCGGTTAAGCACGATTACCAGCAGGAGATGCGATAAATCTCGTAGCGAATGCGAACACACGTTCGCTTCTGTTTGGCTGGAGGGGTAGGTAAACAAACTTGCGTCATCGATGTATTCTTATCAAGTATTCGATCTACGTTCGCTATAAACAGCTTCAAACGGAATCACTGTGATTGCGGTGTTCCGCTTGCTGAATCTACATTCGGATTTTTGGTTTATTCTAGTTAGCTTATCAGTTGCAAGCCAGGCGGAAATGTGTTGAAATCGAAGCCGAATATGTATAACTTTTTTGTCGGCTGTTCGTTGAATACCACACAAATTGTCAATATTAATTTTATTCACTTTAAAATATTTTCCTTCAGTAATAATGTACGTCTACTGCTGCTCGTGCCTCGGAGTCACATCAAGTTTCGTCATCGTTTGCAATCAATGCTTGCGGAACATCATTGTTCTGTTCTGGCTGAACATTTCGAACATAAAAAAAAGTCTAAGCGGGTCATGTCTTTTGAATATTAATATAATATTAAATCAAGCTGCAATTTCCTAGGTTTCCTAGGCCAGGTGTTTTCGATAGATCACCTCGCAAGTTTCCAGAAAATATTCTTTATTGACCTCACGACAATTTAACAACAACTGATGGTGTGCTAAGCCGATGAAGTCTAAAAGAAAAAAAAGAGAGGATATGTCACACGTCAACGTAACGCATCCTTTATTATGGACTTCTCAGGTCTACTTTTTTAATAAAACCCAGTTTTTTCGGGATATTGAGTTCAAGAATCGAATTGAATTCTTAAATCGTCAACAATTTAAGAATGAAATTCGATTTCGGTCATCCGATCGATCCGAAGCACCCAATGTTCTACTACTCAACCACACATTTGGACCGGAATGTTGCGAATTGTTTGTTGGATATCGTCTCTGAGCTCTTCTAAAGTTGCTGGCTTGTTGACATAGACCAGTGACTTGACATAGCCCCATAAAAAGAAATCCAATGGCGTCAAATCGCACGAACGAGGCGGCAAATCGACAGGTCAATTTCTCGAAATAACACCTTCACTAAACTTACATTTCAATAAATCCATTGTAACGTGCGCTGTGTGGCAAGTGGCACCGTCTAGTTGAAAGCACATATCATTGATGTTATGGTCTCCCCATTCAGGCCAAAAATAGGCTTCCAACCAGAGCTGCATTTTTTCATCAATGTCACTGACAACTGACGAGCCACGTTAGTCGCATCCTACTGACAAAAATGTTGGTCAAATGGTGACTGACGGAGTACGATGCAACAATTTGCTTGTTACTGAGCTTCGTCAATACGTTTTGACCGACCAAGTAGGCGGTAAAATTGTCAGCATCGAATTGATGATTGTCGGAGACTGTATTTTATTCTCATCGAGCAAAGGTTCGATTTTCGTTCCGGTTGTTGTTGCCGGTATTTACTGAAGTAAATACTATGTCGAACACGCGATAACGTGTAAGAATGGTATTCAGGTAGCCCAACGTAAACAAATGTACCCTGGTAAACGTGTAAACTTCCATTACATCAAGTGGCATAGTATTTCCCGTCTTGACGATCATATGGCACTGACTTGCAACATGCATTGGTCGTCAACACACTCTGACAAACTATTTAGTATCGAAGAGTGAGGAATTTGTTTTGTCGGTTTATATTTTGTTGCACGTCGTTTGGTGGTAATGTTGCAATGGTCGTCATAGTAGCCCAAATACATGCAGTGACAATGACAAATTGCAGCTCTGCTTCCAACATGTTCTCATCGACGAAGAAATACGGCCCAATCACTCCTCCAGCATGAAAACCACACCAAACAGTTTATTTTTGCGGATGCAATAGAATTTCTTGAAGCACATATAAGTTTGCATCTGACCAATGTAGCATATTCGCTTGTTGACAAAGCAATTAGACCAGAATTGAGCCTCATCGCTGAAGATGATTTTGTGATGAAAATCATCATTTTCTTCAAAATTCGCCAGAGCCCAATCGGAGAAATTTCGGCGCCTCATATGGTCAAGTGGTTTTAGTACTTGAGTCAATTTGTTCTTGTAAGGATGTACCTCAGGATCTTTTCGCAAAATACGCCACAATGAGGTTCGGGAAATACCCAATTTTTGACGTGCATTTGACTGATTAGAGCCATTTTGGATGAATTCTCTTGCGGCTGCGATACTTTCGTTGCTTCGTGCGAGGAGTCTTCTCAGTGACACGGGAACATCCAACAGTGAAAATGTAGACTCAAATTTAGTCACTATGCACAGTCTGCGGTTTAGGACGATTATTACGATCGAAATATGGAGTAAGCGCTTTTAAAGTTGCAACTACCGATCCCGAATTTCGGTGGTCATTTTTTATAATTATTAAACGTTACTTGTTCGTTTGCTTCATCATGACGAAAATGTTCATTTTGACTAACGTTTTGATATTAACAGATCATTCAAATGTTTTCAAGGTTCGTTCAAACGAAGACACAAAACTGTCAAGTCGCTAAGGGATGACCGTGGTACGTATTTTCCACTAGTTCACTTTTACTAGAATAATCCACCTCATTTCCACATAAAATGTATTCATTGGAAGACACGAATACATCAGTTACAATTGAAAGTCAACAATTGATAGAAGTTGGTAGGTCAATGATTGCGGTTTTCTTTAAAATTCCACCTCAAAATGTTTACAACCGACGATTCGTCCAAAAGAACGAAACGAAAAATGCCATTTGTACTAAACACTATGTAAGAATAAAACGTTTAATGATTTTGGTATGTTTGAGGTTTCCCTGTACACACAAAGATATAGTTTGAATTCCAGTGAGAAATAAATTTAGTGTATGACTGCATTCGATAATGTGGGAACTATTTTTCTGTACACACTACTCATGAATTCCCCCAATAATATCGAATGGAACTATTGTAAGTTACACTGTGAAATATGGAAGTCTTGGCTTCGATAAATCCATCAAATCAGCATCCATTAAATATTTCACAATTTTTATTTATAGTCTACAAACTGATAGCCCGTTGATTTCGCAACTACTGGGTGCACCACCAGTTCAAACCGCGTTGTAGCAAAAATTGGATTTTGATTGATTGGTAAATGATGTTGGTTTGTCCGATTTTGGGAGTTTTCACGCAACTAATAAATTGCATATCGATTTTTCTTCATAAATATCATAATGTAATCAAGACGAGTTTGGGTTTGTTGAAAAGCCAAAAAAAAAAGTTGTAGTTGCTAATAATACCATTAGGTGTTCAAATTGTTATTTTTTTTTGTTTTTTAACGATTTCCGATTTCCATGATTCAGATATATAAAACTGATACAAATGTTGTGCAAGCATGATGTTTACAATATTTGTAAGTGTTACAATCCAGAAAAGGTCTGAATACGTACCAAATAATCATCTGGTGGTTGATTAAAAGTTAGCTGAAATGAGGGGCGCATTAACACCAATAGAAGGTGGATGTTATAAACCTTTGAAACATGTGAATCCGTAAAATATCCTCTAAAACTACTGTAAATCATGAAAAAGACAATTTATTCATTGTTATGAAACATTTGAATACCTGATTTGATACAGGTGCGCTGAATTAGAGCATTCAAGATGAAAACTTTTCTTGAAATTCTTGAAGAAAACTTTTTAAGTTAAGGGGGTATTCTAGGGTAAAGACACGAATTTTTTATTGGAGCTCCGTAAAAATAAAACATAGCATATTTTTACTATCATTATTTGTTCACAATAAAACAAAAATTGAACAGATAAAAAACATTCATAACTAGAATACTTAAAAGATGATAAAGTAAGGGGGTTTAAAAGATCGAGGGGTTGTATCCGAGATACGATCGCTTGGGACGTAAGACTACGCAATCTTTTTTTTTTTATTTATTGGTTTATCACTTCGGATAATATTTGGGAATACGTCGAAATTTCATAAATAACTCTTTAGTAAAAAGTTCTGGGACCCTGAAAAGCTTTAAGCGTGGTTTTGTAGAATTATTTCGAGAAGCAACATTTCTTTCTTGCCTTTGCGAGAACAGTACACTAATTGGTCATATCAATTCACGCATTGCACTGAGTATTTAACGAGAGACAATTTCCATGCATCGCCATTCAACAAGCATCAAACACGCGTCTAACAGATGCACACAGTTGCTGCGATATAATGAAACATCGCAAGAATGTCCATTTATGGAAAATCGTTTCTCGACTCTCGGTCAAAACCGTCAACAATGGAGCTTGTAGCATCAGAACAGAGCCGATGCGCACGAGACCAAATATGAATGACAGTTAAAAGTATCTGAGGTGTGCTAATCACATGTATAGGAACAAGTTCGAAGTTTCGCACAACGAAAACAAGCAACATACATCAAGCCAAACCCTGATGGCTAGAAGCGACCTATAATCATTTGCATTTCTCTTTTTTCGCCTGCTTTTCCAGGATGATTGTGATAATTGCGATGCCAGATCTGCCCATGTTTGTATAGGAGACGTAAGCGACAAAATGAACAAAATCGACTTTGTCGCCGTTTTGCGTTCTACGCAATGTAATACGTTTGCTCAACATGCAAACAAACATTTTTTGTTCGAAAACATTTGAGCAATTTTGAAAAAACGTTTCCGAAAAATCACTGTTTGTCCGCATAACAGACGTAGATCCATGCAGCTTTCATACATCGTTCGAAAACCAACAATCACAAGTATTATGTGTTATAAGCTATATCTACATTTGAATCACATTCTTTGTAAAGTCCAAACATGCCTGTCACGATATTGTCTTATTACTTAGTGTCCTAATAGATAACAATAAGAAACCATTGAAACACTACTCACATAATTACTATTACTACACTGCACTGCGATGAACAAAGAGAAGCAATTGTGTTTTTTAATGTTATAACTACCTACATTTCTGCATTTGAATCTTCAAGTAGATAATGAAACAATCAGATCAGTAGTACAATTAAAATAATATTGGTTCTTAGCATTATAACTCCTCGGATTCGATATCGAATTATTCCACATACTCAGCATTTACTCATACCGTTGGAGTAAAGGGTGTGTCACATCAAATTGCATCACGGAAAAAACGCTGTAGAAATTTAATTTTTAGGAATTATATCTTCAGCTTTCGCTTATAATCAGATAAGAGTGTATAGATCACGTTGGCCATGCTTCACTGTCAATTTTTCGTAAATTTGGAAAAATGTCGTCGAACGAAAAAGAGCGCCATGAATTAATCCTGTGCACTCATTTCGAGAATCCGGAGTTGTCACATCGGGACATCGGTAAGATGCTGGGAATCGTCCAATCCACGGTCAGCAGAGTACTAAAACGATACTTCGAGAACCTAACCATCGACCGGAAGGTGAAGAACGGCAAAAATGGATGCTCCGTCAGTGAAAAAGATCACAAGCGCGTAGTTAAGCAGTTTAGACGTGATCCGAGAAGTTCGGTCCGGGATGTCGCCAATAAGCTGAATTTGTCAAGTTCATTCGTCCAGCGGACCAAGCAGCGGGAGGGCCTGCGTACATACAATGTTCAGAAGGCTCCTAACCGCGACGAAAGGCAAAATATGGTGGGGAAGACGCGAGCCCGGAAGCTGTACACCGAAATGCTGACGAAGCCGCATTGCCTGGTAATGGACGACGAAACCTACGTCAAAGCGGACTTTCGTCAGCGGCCGGGCCTGTTGTTCTTCTCCGCAGAGGACAAATTCAGCGTTCCGGAGGAGATTCGCAAGCAGAAACTATCCAAGTTTGCCAAAAAGTACATGGTGTGGCAAGCGATCTGCTCTTGCGGAAAGCGGAGCGCCCCCTTCGTGATGACCGGCACGGTAAACGGGCAGGTTTACCTTAAGGAGTGCCTACAGAAGCGCTTACTACCACTATTGAAGCAGCTCGAGGGCCCGACCATCTTCTGGCCGGATCTCGCTTCGTGCCACTATTCAAAGGACGTGTTGGAGTGGTACGAAGCCAACGGGGTCACCTTCGTGCCAAAGGAAATGAACCCGCCCAACGCGCCGGAGCTTCGCCCAATAGAGAAATATTGGGCGATTATGAAGCAGGCCCTCCGGAAGAACCCAAAAGTTGTCAAATCGGAGGCGGACTTCAAGAGAAAATGGATTTCTGTTCAAAAAAAACTACAACCTGACGTTGTACAGAACCTTATGGACGGGGTAAAGAGGAAGGTGCGAGCATACGGGCTTGGGCTCGAAGTATGAATAAAAAGAAAATGCCAAAAGTTGTTTAATGGTTTTTATTTTACTGTCTAAAATTTTCAAAAGGATCGGTCTACTGGGCGAATTTCTACAGCGTTTTTTCCGTGATGCAATTTGATGTGACACACCCTTTAAGTCACTCCACCATCTTTATGCGATTGATCGTGATATCGGTAAATCATGTTGCTAAAATTACCAACATTGCAGATTGCCTATACAAATTCAATTAGTTAAAAAACACGAACCTGGTGTTCTTATCAAATCCCAGAGTATTCAGGAAAAAAGTTCTATCATAGACTCGCAACATATCCAGAGCACCTTTTCCAGACATTTCACTAAATTTCTTCCAAACTTATTTGATTTTATCCGACAACAAACTATCGAAGGAGACGTTTTGACTATGATCGGACAGGTAAATGGTAACACTACAGACAGATCAACATGGTGATTACGTCTAGCTATACGAACAAATGTTCATTGAAACGATCGATTGTCCGCATGAATGGACGCAAGTGTTTTCCAAATGGAACAACTATGTTTTAACCTGCAAAATCTCCTAGGCCCCCTTTTTTCCGATAATATCGTTCAACTGGACAGATTATTTAATCGAATATTTGCATGGTTACGCTTGTAGGCAAAAAACAGCAAAATTGCGATTTCCCAACACTAATGGTGTTGGTGATTACGTCTGCTATGCAAACATGGGCAGAGATGCACTTCAAGTGAAATATTCGCTATTGTTCACAGCTCGAGGGGAAACATAAAACACAAAACGAGCAGAATAAGAGCCCTCACAGACTACAGACTTTTGTCGGCCGATAGATTGGTCGGACGACTTTATCAGTATGGAGCGATATGCATATGCGCACACTACATCGATTCAGTACCGGCCGATAAAAAAGTTTGATTGGCTTCCCGATTGCATTCAAACTATTCGGTCGGTAAACTGTCGGCTTTCCGTTTGATCAGAACTGGCTACCATCCATCTACGCACACACGACGATTTTTTATCGGTTGATAGTTCAATTCGCTCTCGATTCGCTCTCAATTTTGGCATCCGACATACGTGCCGTGCGAATCACTGAGAATGGGATGCACCCAATGCTCTCTGAATCTCTTTTTGATTTTCCTTCACCGTTCTCTTCACTGTTGTCGAACACAAATTAAATACAGCCTTTCGAGAATATTCGGCCGATAGTTGGCTAGTGTGCGCACTAGCAATCCAACCCGACCAAACTATCGGCTGAAAAATGTCTGCAGTGTGCGGGGACTCTAAGCGATCTTTGTTGTTTGGAACACAGAGAGATTCTGTGAACTATCTTCAGAGGAGATGCAATACTCATACGCTAGCGGCAGCTCACTTACTATGTAAGTGTGGAGTTTACTTCGCAAATATTCTCTTTTCGCTGTCCCCCTTCGTTGTTTCTATTCTAGCGGCTGCAAAAGTTGCCCGTTATTGACAGCTCTGTTCGGAAAAGCACACAAATGGACAGAACGAATGTATGGGGAAATGGGAATGCTTCCAATTTACACGAACTTAAACAATATACAGACTATGTGATTGTAATGTATACCATATCAAACAATTCTTAGAAAATTTCCGATTCGATTGGTATGCAAATCGTTAAAATCCGTTCGCAGCAAAAATAGTTATTAACGTTAACTTTATTTCATAAAAACGTGACCTGTTTTCGGATTTGGCACCCTTAATGTAACACGTAGTCTTACGTCAAAAAAGTTTTGCCATGGCGTACACGATTCCATCCTTTCTGGTTATCTAAAACAAAAAATCGAACAGATTCTGAACCAGTAAAGATGCCGCTATCGCATGAACCTCGGACAAGTCAAAAACATCTTTTTTGACAAAATGGCGATTTTTTTCAAATAGTAAAATTTTAAAAGTATATCATTTTCAGAGGTTCACGCGATAGAGGGACACATGCAGATTGTATTCATATAAATTCGACATGAATCGGTTCAGTAGAACTTGAGATATCGTGTACGCCAATTTGAAAAAATAAACAGTTTCGAGAAAAACGCATTTGAAGTTCATTGTTATGATCGTACCAGGTTATATACCGCATCACTAAAATGGCACTAACTCTGTAAATAATAGGAATCTCGATAAGTCCTTTCTTGGGAATATTCTTGAATGTCTAAACTACTGAAATATGAAAAGAAAATATGATTTTTTAAAATTTTTAGACAAGAATACTGCCTTAAACGGTTTCATTGTGATTAAACGCGATAATAATACAGATAATGTACTAAAAGCTAACATATAATTAGGCAAGTAGCGGTTAACAGTTATCACACTCCTTCCTCCATTAATCTAGGTCATTGGTGAGAATAAAATAAAATCGTGGGGCATATGATGAAACCACTAACTGTTGATAATGGAAATCCGAGGATCCCCACAATTTTATTTGAGTCTCTTCAAAGCCCTAGATTAATGAAGGAAGAAGTGTGATAACTGCTAACTGCTACTTGAAATGTTGATTTTAGCAATGAAACTGTTGATTTGAAAAGCTTTTTTTACTGGTTTTATTTCAACTTACCCCAGGGTTGGAGTGACATGGAGTAAGTTGAAATGTTCAGAGCACAGATCGAAATGAGACGCAAAATATCCGTTTTTAGCCACAAGGAAAATAGCTGAGAATATAGGAGGAGAGAATGTTATACGCTCACTTCGATTTTCGCGAGAAATCCAATGCCGATTTTTATTTTTCGTCGAGTTATGCTTCCTTTACAATGCAGGCTTTTAATCGCATGCAAAATACTCACTCGCGATATTTTTCAATGCAGCTCTTTACAATGCTTAGCGATATCGCGCGATAATCTGTCATAATCTGTCTGTCAAACCTGCATCCCTCTAATCATACTGTCATTATTTGTTATGGACAAGATCGTACTAGATTGGTGGAACAAAATCATATCGCTAGAAATCTGAATGGAAGTATAAAACTCCAAATAATTAATAATTGAAAAACTAACGAATTCAATCAAATATTAACAAAAATGTGTAAAAATAATTATGATTATGCAGCAATACGCTTGCAATAAGTGATCGATTCAGCTCTCACTTTATGAAGCGTTTCATTTGTACAGAGCTGAACATTTCTTTCGATATATCGTTCCACCCATCAAGCATATTTTGTTCCACCTGTCTGATGTATATGGTGTCTCCTATCAAAGCAACGCGATTTTCGCAGCCAAAAAAGGTGAAAGATCAAACTTTTTTTTTTTGCTTAGGTGAAGTGGTCACCTAGTGGGGGCAAAGTGGTAACGCGCACATATCAAGCTAAATAGGATAGATCTATGCGTTTTTTGTCCAAATTTGTTTGAATAATATTTGATGTAGTAGGTACATGTATGAAATAAGCTTAGCCTACTCACCTAGAGTCTCAATTGAAATTTTCTCATGCATACAAAAACGTAGTAAGAAACACATAATGTTCCGCATAATGAGGCTTGGTTTAGTTGTAGTGGCATATTTTTTTCAGGGTCAAAGCCACAGAAGGAACCTCTTCAAGAGCAGAATGTGATGAGGTATATCAGCTTTAGTAAACATAACTTTTTAAGTCGTTATTCACCTATGACCACTTTGCCCCCAAACATCAAAGTAATTTCAATGCTAAGTAATCGCTGAGATTAAACAAAATATCTGTTCATTTCTCCGAGAATATGTGAACAGTCTTCCAAACTAATGATTTGTCCTAGATATGAGGTCGAATAAACTAAATTTCACGAGAGATTCCTTAGATACCATGCGCACAGAACTACGGCCGAATGGCTATCGGAGAGCAATTTTTTTATTTATATTTCGACAGCTCTACTGATGTACAGGGTGACTCAAAAGTCAAATTCTTCAAACATAAGGTGACTATCAATACAGCATCTATAGTCAATAGTTATACTACTAAACTTACACTTTGCCCCACTTGACCAATTTGCCCCCACTACCCCTACAGCGCGGACTCGATTATATACAGTCTCCGATTTCTTTTCACTGTATATAATCGAATTCTGTATGTAATCAAGTCAAAGGATCATATTTGATGAAAAAAAAATCTTTTTACGCATATGTTCGAATTTCAACAATGACAGACCCCAACTTCTATCTAATTATGCTGCAATATCATTATAAACAATTCGTGGTGAAAATTCAATCAAAAGCTTCAAAAAATCACGATTTTTTTCTCAACTGTACTTATAATAGCCAATTAACTTTTACTTTTACGCTGAAATATTTCATTTTCGCTTGTAATAAATCATTTTAGAAATATAAAAAAAAAATTTTAGAATATAATCGAGACTAATATCGTATATACAGGTCGGACTCGAGTATATATAGACTCGATTATATGTGATTCGATTATATACAATTTTGGACTCGATTATACAGGCAAACCTTTTTTGTGCGGGGGATAGGGACCGCATAAAAAAATCGTGCAAAACTTCACCAGTAGCTTTAAAAAATCATGTTCGGTACACATTTTGAAAAAAAACTTTCTTGTGCGGTAGATAGGGACCGCATAAAAAAAGTTTCCCCCAAGAAAATAACTCAAATTCCCCGCCGTTCACCGTTCAATTTCCTTTTGTTTCCCTGCTTTGCGACGGGACAGTTTGCCTTTTCGGTTGCGCGTGGCTGTTTTGTGCTTTTAGTTGCATGTCGAAACGTATTGTTGTTAGAAATCATGTCATGCAAACACTTAGTAAAACTTAGAGCATTTAATGGGAGGAAGGGAATGTTTTCAGAAGTGGATAATTGCGACGCAAATATGCTTTTTTCGCACGAAAATTCATATAAACCATCGAAAAAAACTTCGATAACTTCGTCAAATATACTTCTTTTCATATACCGCACAAAAAAATCGCACAAAAAACCGCACAAAAACAGAAAATAGCACCAAAAAAATCGCACAAAAAAAATCGCACAAAAACAGGTTTTACTGTATACAGTTTGGAATTTTTTTTTCTATATTTCGAATATGACTTATTTCAAGAAGAAATATAACCTTTCAACGTTAAGGTGTAATTTAAGTGGTTATTACATGTACAGTGCGGTAAAAATCTTGATTTTTGAAGATTTTGCTTGAATTTTCACCAACAATTGTTCATATCGATATTGCAGCCAAATTAAGAAAAAAAGAAGTAGGGTGTCAAAGAACAAATTGTAGGGCGGTTAGAGAGCTTCAATTTAATTGATAGAAACAATCTAGTTTAATATACATTTTTAGGATTAAATTAATAATAACACATTAAAAATTATTAACTTTTAAGTTTTTCACTTCCAAAATGTTATTAAAATTCACTAATTTAGATGTTCCACTACTATATCCTGTACTAAATTTGCTCATCTTTCAAATGAAAGCAACAGAATTGTATTCCGTAGCGTACTTTGTAATGTAGAGCCACTTTGAGGCAACAAAGTCCGAAAAAAAGAGTTCAATAACTCTGTCATTGTTCAAATTCGAACATATGCGTAAAGGGTGTGTCACATCAAATTGCATCACGGAAAAAACGCTGTAGAAATTCGCCCAGTAGACCGATGTACAGCTTCCGGGCTCGCGTCTTCCCCACCATGTTTTGCCTTTCGTCGCGGTTAGGAGCCTTCTGAACCTTGTATGTACGCAGGCCCTCCCGCTGCTTGGTCCGCTGGACGAATGAACTTGACAAATTCAGCTTATTGGCGACATCCCGGACCGAACTTCTCGGATCACGTCTAAACTGCTTAACTACGCGTTTGTGATCTTTTTCACTGACGGAGCATCCATTTTTGCCGTTCTTCACCTTCCGGTCGATGGTTAGGTTCTCGAAGTATCGTTTTAGTACTCTGCTGACCGTGGATTGGACGATCCCCAGCATCTTACCGATGTCCCGATGTGACAACTCCGGATTCTCGAAATGAGTGCGCAGGATTAATTCACGACACTCTTTTTCGTTCGACGACATTTTTCCAAATTTACGAAAAATTGACAGTGAAGCATGGCCAACGTGATCTATACACTCTTATCTGATTATAAGCGAAAGCTGAAGATATAATTCCTAAAAATCAAATTTCTACAGCGTTTTTTCCGTGATGCAATTTGATGTGACACACCCTTCTATCACTTCAAGAGAGAATTTGGATAAATTCATTTTTTTCATGTGAGAAAGGTTTTTCCTGACTTTAAGGGGATGAATCCTCTTTTATATTCAAGAAACGAAAAATACATGAAAAAAAACGAATAAAAAAAATTTTTTTTGACTCGACTATGTACAGTGAAAAGAAATCAGAAACTGTATATATGACACGAATGTCACATTGTGATAAAGTGTCTTAAATCAAATAAAAAAAAAAAAAAAAAAAAAGAAACTGTATATAATCGAGTCCGCGCTGTAATCGAATCATATATAATCGAGTCAGTATATAACCTAGTTCGAGCTGTATTTAGATAAAACCATATAAATAAATCGGTTCGTTTATATACAGTGAAATGAAATTGGAGGTTATATATACTCGATTTTGCCCTGTGTTGATGGGATTTTGAGAAAATATGTAGCTCCCATTTTGTAGCGGCCGTCATTCTGAATTTTCAAGATCACGGAATACGTAGTTTCATAATGATAGCAGAGATAAAGGTGTGTCCGCTAGCTTATTATTTATTATTTAATTGTTATCAACAGGCTGTATTTTGCCCTAATGATTTAATGGAAATTTCTAATTTGTCCATTCAAATGTTGCCGGACCACATTTCTCGAATAATGGAAGTCGAAACCAGATGCTACTCTGTTGAACAGACGTTGAAGGCCTAACAGTGCTGAATTGTATCCATGGTTGGTACGACGGAAAGGCACTTGGAGGAATGCGTGGTCCCGTAGAGCTCGAGGTTGAATCGAAAGGTTAATGTTCTCCAATATCACTGGGCATTCTGTCCTAGCTAATAAAACATCATACATAAATAGTGCGCGGTTCACATCCCTTCGCACGTGTAGCGTATCAAGACCCATTAGTTGGCACCGACTTTTATAGCTAGGTAACTGATGTGGATTACACCAGGGCAATCGTCTTAGGGCGAATCGAACGAATCGTTTTTGTACGGCTTCAATCCTGTTGACTCCGTTGAGATAGTGCGGATTCCAAATTACTGCACAGTATTCCAGGCTTGAGCGAACTAAAGCACTAAACATAGATCTAAGGCAGTATACATCGGTGAAATCCCTCGCGGTGCGCATGATGAATCCAAGACTACGCGAAGCTTTCCCAACTACGTAGTTCACATGTATTTTGAAGTTGAGTTTGCAGTCTAAATACACTCCTAGATCCTTCACGCAGTCGAGTTTAGTTAGCGGAGCATCGTCAAGAGAATAATTGTAACAAAAAGGATCTTTTCTTCTTGTAAAAGTAATCGTGGAACATTTGCTTGGATTCAGGTCATACGATTATCCCCGCACCATTTTTGGAAAGTTTCTAATTGTCGCTGGAGAAATAAAGCGTCAGCTTCCGACTTAACGTGGAGAAACAGCTTCATATCGTCAGCGAATGAAAGATGAGGGCACTCCAGCACTAAATTTACGTCATTGAAGTAAAGAAGAAATATCAGAGGGCCGAGATGACTCCCCTGAGGTATTCCTGATGTAGCAGAGAATTTTGCGGAGAAGCACTCGCCAATTTTGACCGTGAGGGAGCGACCGATCAAGTATGTTGTGAGCCAATGTAAAACATTGCCACTGAAGCCTAGCTTGTCCAATTTGCGCACTGTAATATCGTGGTTTATTTTGTCGAAGGCGGGGGAAAGGTCGGTGTAAATAGCGTCCGTTTGGGTCACACCACTAAACATTCCGTCAGCAATATATGTCGTGAACGATAGCAGATTCGTTGAGGTGGATCGCTTCGGCATGAATCCATGCTGATCGATAATTATATACTGCTTACAGTGAGCGAAAATCAATTCGATGACCACAAGTTCAAATAGTTTGGAAACCGCGTTCAGAGCAGAGATTCCTCGGTAGTTGTCGATGTTTCTTCTATCGCCTTTCTTATGCACCGGAAAAATGTAAGCCTGCTTCCAAAACAATGGGAAGATGCCCTTAGTAAAAGAAAGATTGAACAACTGGCATAGTGGAAACAATAACCCTACTGCGCATTTTTTCACGACCGATGCTGGGACTCCATCTGGTCCGACAGAATTAGAGAATTTCAATTTGCTGAAACCAGATTTCAGCATTTCGTTATTCACGGTGATTCGGAACAGCGAACTGTTCAGTATTGGAACACTTCTCGTGGCTCTCGAGAGCTGGCCTTGAGACAGATTCTCGTTCGAGAAAGTACCAGAAAACTTCGCTGAAAAGAGATAGCTTGTGCGTATGTTGGCTTTGTTGTCTTATTTTTCGTATTTCCCTTGGATAGAATTGTATGCACGGAGGATAGCTGCACTTGTTGTCGCAGTGCTCTTGATGTATTCAAATTGTATTCCGCTGTTATTCTAGGCATTCCTTTTGGTTGGTACAATATTTGAAATGAGTATTCTTCTGAATGATAAGATTAGTCCCATTAATTCTCGAAAAAAAGGGGGTCTCCGTAGCCACATTGATTGCGCGTTCGCTTAGTAAGCGATCGATCGTGAGTTCAAAACTCAGGGCCCCCATTGACCATCTTTGTGTTGTTACAGAATAACTACGTCCACGCAACAATCATCAGCGATGGAGATCGATCCACGGTCGAAATAAGATCGATTCATCCAACTGCTGTGCTCTGCAGAAATATCGGGCTGCTGTTCTATAAATAACTCAACAATGGATCAACGACTGTCTCCGCTGTCCAGTCTTAACTGTGGATAATAGAAGAACAGATAGAAAACTCTTTCGCCTAAATGGCTACTGTGTAAATATGTACCATTTGCAATGGTATAGAAAGGAATACTCTAACCCCGAAAAATGGCAACTGTGTAATGTGCTAATTATAGATATGATAAATATGTGACATGTACACGATTTAAATTCGGCTCTGTTACAGCTAAAATGCTAATGAGCCTAAAATAAACAAAAAAGGAATAAAAAAAAATCTCGAAAACTTTCCAATTTAGATGGTGAAATAGTATAAAAATAATTTGACAAGAAAAACAAATCGAATGAAACGCCGACATAAATCAATCACCAGCCGACAATATAGCGCAATCTTCCGATTTCTTTGACAGGGTATAAGTGGTGACTATCATGTGAAATATCTAACAGATGCTATGTTCGAAGACACCATCTTCATCTAGTATGCTCAAAAACATAAGCACTTCAACGGTTGTAAGGTTTTTCCTAATTGTTGTTTCATTCGATGCCATATTGATTATATAACACTGATTATGGGTTATAATATGATGATAACGCGATGACTAGCGACGAATGCATCATATAGTTTTCCGAATGAATAGTGCCGTCTTTCGTCATAGCAACAAACCCTAACCATGCTCTACATTTTTCTCTTTGTTTTCCCATCTTCCACAGGCTTCCACATGACGCCGAAGCTGAGCAAAATCTTCCCCGAGTCCTGCCTGCTGATTGTGGTGGGCGTCATAATCGGGGTTTTGCTGAGGTATGCCACCAACCTGCACGTGTCACCGCTGACGCCGAACACGTTTTTCTTCTACATGTTGCCGCCCATCATTCTCGATGCGGGCTACTTTATGCCAAATCGAATGTTCTTCGATAATATCGGTACTATACTTTTAATGGCTGTGATCGGTACCATATTTAACATTGGTACCATTGGTAAGTCTTTCTTAATCTGGAATGAAATGTTTTGGGGGCTCGAAAATAATGCCTCTCATCTCTGGTATGTCGTTAGGTATGTCGCTGTGGGCGTGCAGTTTAACCGGTATGTTCGGAGTAAGCATTCCGTTCTTGCACGTGTTCCTATTTGCTTCCTTGATATCGGCCGTTGATCCGGTGGCTGTGCTGGCCGTTTTCGAGGAAATTCACGTCAATGAAGTGTTGTACATCGTCGTGTTTGGCGAGTCGTTACTAAACGACGCCGTCACGGTAAGTATACCGTTGTTATCCATCCGCCTCCTGAATAGCGTTTCCCGCCCAACCAGTCGGGTCATCAAGATTAAACGACTCCACTTTATATTGTGGGGGTGAATGCATCGTCTTGAGATTTGTGCGATGAATCTTTGCCGGTTTCACCGAGCTCATGCATACGTCTTACACGGCTTACATGTTTTGATATCGTAAACATATCATTTTACATCAACCCCCACGTGGATGATTAACGCATAATAGCTTCGTTTATAAAATTATTAACAATGCTGGGAGATTCTCTGTTCCCATCATTTGTTATTCTGACGATGCTTTAATCTTGTCACATGGCTAATGTATCCGTTTGTTTTCATTTTCCCCGCCATCTAACATCTCCCGACCGGAACAGGTTGTGATGTATCATATGTTCGAATCGTACAATGAGATTGGCTCTAGTCAGATTCAGGTAATCGATATCGTTTCGGGTGTTGCATCATTCTTTGTGGTGGCTCTCGGTGGCACCATTATCGGTAAGTAGAGGTTCGGAATATGCCCCTCGGCATGATAATAGTAAACATTCCCTCCCCCCTAGGTGTCATCTGGGGCTTCCTAACCGGGTTGGTCACTCGCTTCACCGATCACGTACGGGTTATCGAGCCAATCTTCATCTTTGTGATGGCCTATCTGGCGTATCTGAACGCGGAAATTTTCCACATGAGTGGTATTTTAGCGTGAGTATTTTTGGCTCTGGAGAACATACTCGGGTTATGTTTACTGACGGCGACATTCCCTCCCCCATTCCAGCATTACGTTCTGCGGCATAACGATGAAAAACTACGTCGAACAGAACGTTTCGCACAAATCGCACACAACTATAAAATACGCACTGAAAATGCTGTCGTCTTCATCCGAAACGATCATCTTCATGTTTCTGGGTGTGGCTACGGTCAACAATCGACACATCTGGAATACATGGTTCGTCCTGCTAACGATAGTGTTTTGTTCCGTTTTTAGAATTATAGGTGAGTTGTGTTAGCATTGGTTCGATACAAGGTTTGGAATAACGCTCACATTCCTCCGCCGCAGGTGTTTTGATATTGTCGGCATTGGCAAATCGTTTCAGGATACATAAACTATCCAAAGTAGACCAGTTTGTTATGTCTTACGGAGGTATGTGGTGATGCGATCAACGTGCGAATCAAATAATGACTCTGTTCCTTCCTTCCCACTGTGACAGGCCTTCGGGGTGCTGTAGCGTTCGCTTTAGTGTTACTAGTTTCGCCGGAACATATTCCGTTGCAGCCAATGTTTGTGACGACCACAATCGCGGTCATCTACTTCACAGTATTCCTACAGGGTATAACCATTAAACCCTTAGTCAGAATCCTAAACGTTAAGCGCTCGAGCAAGCGGAAGCCAACGATGAACGAACGGATACATGAAAGGGTAGGATCGGATGTTTACATTTTTTTAATAACATACTTTAATTGTCCATCCACTCTTATTATTTTTCGTTACAGTTCATGGATCACATGATGGCGGGCATTGAAGATATCGTCGGAAAAACGGGCAATTATAATATTAGGGATAAGTTTAAGAGATTTGACAATAGGTTCATTCGTCCATACCTAATTAAGAATTTACAGGTAAGTGTAAATATTTTTTTCTAATTTTGAGTAACTTGATGAATTCCACACACTGTCATTTCTGCTCTGTATGAGAGCATTTGTGCTCCCTTGGCCGAGTGGTTAGCGTCATAACTAACATGCCGGGTGTTCGGGTTCGATTCCCGTTCTGGTCGGGGGAATTTTTCGTCAAAGAAATTTCCTCCGACTTGCACTGTGATCACGCGTATTCTAGAGCTTGCCACTCAGAATGCATTCAAGGCGTGTTATTTGGCATAGAAATCTCAACTAAGTACTAATAAAAATGACGCAAGTAATACTACGTTGAGACGGCGAAGTTCCTCTAGGAACGTTAGTGCCATTGAAGAAGAAGAAGATGAGAGCATTCGATTTTGTTTTCTAATTCCCAAACTGATTCCCAAACACATTTTCTCAGTATCCAAAATCCTCCGTGTTTGGAGTAGAGATCTTGAAAAGGAAACGGAACAGAAACAATGGAACATAAATTGTGTACGATGCAATCATATCAACACTATTTCCTAATATCTTTGGCTTAGGATAAGCCTAAGTCTTACGTTTAACATCCCCGTTTATATGGTATATTTCACAAACAGAAATAAAAATAAAAAAAATATTTTGCACATTTTTTAACTTTCTCATACATTACTTTAAATGAGTTTAAAAGTATCATTAAAAGTGCTAACAATTTCCGTTAAGATCCAATTTCATTTAATAATGTGGTGTTATATTTTCGTGTTATATACATGTGGTTGCGTGTAAACAGGTATGGGCAAAATCGCATCGAAATTTGTTCAACAACACTCATTCACAGATAAAACTCACCCTTCTATTCTCCGTTTATGCCTCACTTTATTTGAAACAGAAAACATTCACCTATCCTCTTCGCAAAGTTCATTCTCGATTAGAATGGAAAAATACTGTCTCGATTCCGCTCTTCTATTCTCAGAAATTTTTGCATTCCCTCATTTGCCTCATTTGCTTGAGCCGGCGAGTATCTCTTTAAAATCATTCGTTTTTCACTCAAATAGCAATCATTGAGCCTCGATCGCGGCAGTAAAATATAGGTAGATAGTTGAAATCGAGTTGTTTCCTGTGTACTATTGCAATGATTTTTTGTTGTTGTTTCTAGTATGAAACGATCTAAGCCAACGCAAAAGACCATATTAACGTAAGTTATTGATGAGCGGGAAGGTGGATTTCATGTGCACTTGAATGCTGACAAGGGAAAATAAAATCATACATACACGCAAATTCAATCTATTTTGACTCACTTGTTATTTTGTTTCGTGCGATCCTTCCAAAGAAATATTCATTCATTGAATGTTGTTTTCCACTCTATGTTTTGTTATGTTTCCTATCAGTCCCGAATGAAGATGGTCGGGGAGTGTAAAATGATTCATCGTGCAATCTCACGATTGTTGCTGCATTCTTTTCGCCATGATTATTCCAAGCAGATACAAGAGTGATTTATAATCAGGTGTGGAGAAATGAGCGAATGAACTTTTCCATACTTGCGTATAAAGATGTCTTTCCATTTTTCGATTATCGATTAATCGTTGTGGAATTAAATTTTTTATTTTAATAATAATTCGATCATTGTAAGCAGATTTAATCTCTTATTTGTAGATCTGAAGAAGAAAGCAGAAGAAAAAAAACTCACTGAAGTTATAAGTTAAATTTAGTATTGATTAAATATCGAAACTAATTAGCTATTAATTTGCAGTTTCAAGCTAGTTGGTGTTTTGTGGCTTCGTAATTAGTTGATCTGACGTAGCTCAACTGGAAGTCTACCCGGATTATCGGGAACAAATGACTGAGTCGTAGCAGCCACCATCGTCTAAAGGTTTTCATCTATTTATAGACCTGTTCGAACGTCTAATGAAGTATTAAATGTTTCTGCAATTTGTCGGTTAGATTTGGTAATTTCATCCTTTACCAACTCAGCTAAAACTGTTCGAAAAAAAGTATTTCAGATAGAAAAAAATATCAAATAATGCATGAACAACTTAACAAGAAAACTTATGTAACTGAGCCTGTAAAAATAAACGAATTTAATAAAAATAATAACTTAACAAGATATGTGATAGCAAAAGCAGCAGCAAGTGGAGACTCAAAGTAGAGCTTTTTGTAAATAATAAAAATGAAATGAGAATTGCTCGAGTAACCTCCTGCACTTCTCTCCACTGTCCTTGAAAATTTGTACTTAATTTTAACACAGTTTAATTAACAACATTAATTAAACAAAATTAAGTAAGAAAAATAATAAAAATATTAAACACGATCTGAATTTGAGTATAATCAGATGTTACTGTGGAGGGTCCTTCATGAGGATACGCACCAATACTAGCATAAATGAGGAAGCGAACCTTCAATGCGAAAACAATCTTTTCAGAGCTGAAAACAAATGGCAGTTTAGCTTATTTACCGGGTCATTTAACTCAAATGTTTAAATTTATAATTTACCAGCTGACCCGGCAAACCATTCTGCCCAAAAGTAATTTTTGGTTATCACATCCACGCTTTCTTACTAACCGCTGTTCATGGGTCCAATCGCAGAATTGTTCATTGATTGATCTTCTAATCTACCCTTTACAATTACCTTTTACTATAAAATTCCTAGTACTTCTACCAAAACTCGACATTAGATTATTTTCAGACACAATTCTCGTTCAAGATTTTTAACCAATCGCGAATTACATGTTTCTCCGTTACGTTACATGCCAAATTTGGTTTTATTTGCTTGATTAATTCTCGAGTAATGCAGAAATTTGTGTTTCATTTTTATGGCAGCTTCACGTTAGAGAGGGGGGTGGAGTGTCTAACCAGCATAGAATTATTTATTGCACCCTTAAACCTCCATATGCCTAATTTGGTTCCATTTACTTGATTAATTCTCGAGTAATGCAGAAATTTGTGCTTCATTTGTATGGCAGCTCCCCCTAAGAGAGGGAGAGGGGTATCTGACCAGCATAGAAACATTTATTGCACCCTAAAGTTTCCATATGTCTAATTTGGTTTTATTTACTTGAATAATTCTCGAGTAATTCAAAAATTTGTGTTTCATTTGTATGACAGCCCACCCTAAGAGAGGGGGGAGGGGTATCTAACCACCAAAGAATCATTTATTGAACCGTAAAACCTCCACACGGCAAATTTCATTTCATTTGTATGGCAGCCCCCCCTTAGAGAGAAGGGAGGGGTCTCAAACTGTCACGACAGAAAGACATCACTCCATTTTTATATATATGGATATAAGATATGGAAATGCATTATTTCGCCTGAAAAATCCATTTCCACTTACGGACAAAGATCAATTTCGATAGCGCAAACATCGAATGGACTAACAACGTTTATTATGATGTAATTTTCGAACATGTGGGAATTCAATTTTCCGAATTTTTCAATTTTTCAGGATTTTCCGAAAATTTTCCGATTTTTCTCTCCACTATATTGATCTACGGGAAAAGACGAATACAACAAAATACAGGAGACTAAAATCGGACCATCCCTTCTTCGGGTTTTCCGCTTACCAACAGATTTTGCGTTACATTTTTATTTATATAGATAGATATAAGATATGGAAATGCATTATTTCGCCTGAAAATCCATTTCCACTTACGAACAAAGATTAATTTCGATAGCGCAAACATCGAATGGACTAACAACGCTTATTATGATGTAATTTTCGAACATGTGGGAATTCAATTTTCCGAATTTTCCGACCTTCCTTCAGAGTTTTCCGAAAATTTTCCGATTTTTCTCTCCACTATATTGATCTACGGGAAGAGACGAATACAACAAAATAAAGAAGGCTAAAATCGGACCACCCCTTCTTCGGGTTTTCTGCTTACCAACAGATTTTGCCTTACATTTTAGATTATTAGATTATTCTATTGAAAGTTATACCTATGTTATAGAGAACCATAATTATAGAAAGCTGCTAAAACTGCACATACTTGAGTAGAAATGACCCGTGATTCCAAGGTAGCTTTTTTCATCTTCGTCCATACGTCAGAAGTGAGGTACATGAAGTTTACGCTGAATAACTTGACTTTTACGATTTCTTTTAAAGTTTATTATTAAGAAGACTGTTGAATTGTGACTTGGAAGGTATTTTATACAGCGAGGCTGCAACTTTCATTAGTTGGTGGAAACCTGGTTTAACGATTGTATTCAACGAAAGAATATCTTTGCAAAGCATGTACATGATTGAGTTAAGTATTTGTTATTCTTTGATACCATCATCTAAAAATATAAAAACATGATCGCTGTTGGTTTAAAAAAATATACAGTCTAACTACTCACTTAAAAATGAATATTTTATCAATCGCGATTACTGCGATAATTATTTGATGTATGTATATTTTGATTTTGCATTATTTGATATTAAATAACTCGAAGATATTCGATCATATGAATTAATCGAACAACCTTACAACCCCACTGGTCTTGGTTAATTCGCTGCTTGGCATCGTTTGGAAATTTTTTTGGGTACAAATCCAAGCTGACATTCAGTCTGTGAGAATGAGAGATCTACTCCATCCATACAAACATTTTGGCGCTTTTAAACAGACACCTAGGGTAACAGCAGAACATAAATTGAATACATCAAAAGTACTGCGAAAATAAACATAGCTGTCCCTCATGCATTTCATTCTCAATACAATGGAAGCCTGAATAGAAACGAAACATTGGATCGTAAACTCTACCCATTTGTGATTTTACAGCTAGTCAAATCGAATATATTTCGCAGTTCCTTTCCGAACCGATAATTCATTTTCTAACCGCGAAACAGTTCCCGCCCAATGAGGAACGATAGCCTAGCAGCAGCACCATCAATATCATCATCGGCACCACCGAACGAGTTGGAATTTTCCAGGCGTTCAGAGGACAACTGTCACCCATCGCTTCCGTGTCATCGATCCAGCAGACAGTGATGGTACTGATGTAAAATTGCTTGTGGCTACATACAGTTTGTCTAGAAAAATGCATTAGCAAAACACACATGGTGCTGAAATTTTGTTCGGTTGAGACACCTTGTCGATTTTCGTTACGTTTGGTGGAAAGTGCTTCCGTATTTCTGTACTACAAGTACACATTGTTGGTCTTTTCAAGTGCTCCAAAGGTAGATTTGAAATGAATAAGGTATCTTCAAAAATCACTGAATCACTAAATTGAAATCTGTTTGCAGCATGTAGAAGGTATGCCAGATGACTTTCGAAAAAAGTATAGATTCATACTGTATATTTCGAAAAATATCGACCTTTTGTCTTGGTATGCATTGTTTCAACTTGTCCCGTAGAGCGGGGTAAGTTGAAACGCGAACTATCATGAGTTTAATGTGCGATTTTGCATCCCGAACTATCTACAACTAATTTATAAAACACTAAATTAAAGGAATTACATATAAAAACTGGAAAAATGGGTTTTGGTACACGTGAGATGTGGGGGAGTAGTCTGAAAATGGAATCTTCGTACTAGGATTTAATAGACGAAACAATAACATCAAGAATACTATTTTAGACGCTTTCATTTCAGAGAAGAGTCACCCAAAACGGCCACTATTGAGGTTCATGGGCTCATTCAATATTCATATATTACGTAACGCACTCAAGAAGGGAAGACGGGATGCCTTGTGGAAACTTGTTTAGAGATAAATCCAAATAAGTCTAAACATGTTTCTACAAAAGACCATTTGTTACATGTTATGTAGGGAAGAGGGAGTCTAAAACAGTAAAAAAAATGCGTTACATAGTATTTGAACGACCCCTAGTTGCAAAATTAATGCTCAGAGCTATACGGAAAAAGATTTTTCAGTTTATTTTTCAAAATCTCTACACTTGATTAGCCCTATTTGATTACCTGACGTGCAATTCTGGCCAGTGTCTTAGAATATCAACAAATATTCACGAGTAACGTATATAAGTTTATTTCGGTGTAAATGACTATTTTTTAGATTGAATCACACTGCCCTCATTATATTGTTGACAATAACAAACGAGTTAATTTTGTTCATATCGGTGATGCATAAACAAATTTGCTATAATAAATGAATGTGGCATTGAGTGCGGTTCGTATCTTCGCTGTTATTTATACTTTGAATATCAAAAGCAACAAATTGATATTGATCACATTCGAAACGATATTCGTTCTGGCATTGATTCTAAGTCAAAATTCAAAAATAAAGAAATAGTCAGGCCGGACCAGTTAGAGAACAATAACGCCAGAGTTCGATGAAACGAACTTTGCTAGAAATCGCGCAGGATTTTGTTTAGCGAGACAGTAACAACGGCATAAATAAAAACCAACCGCACACAGCTGCCTCTAGTTAAAAGTAAACAACAGTTGATATTCATTTGGCTAAAATGAAATTCAATCCTGGCATCTTGAATAATCAAGATGAAAATGACACTGGGTGGAAAAACGAACTTCAAAACATATTGAAGAACAAAAGTTCATTTGCTCATGATTCACTGGTTGTCTGGATCTGTCATTTTGATTTTCGTTTGGAATATATAGGTTTTCAATGCAACCTAACCCGAAAATCTATACATTTGAGCTTAGCGGAGACGATTTTTTTCAACACTGATTCTGGCCATATTTTTGAGAAAATCAGTGTTTTCGAACCGATTGAGTTATCGCGCAAAAGTGGTTGTTTCTTGATTTCACGACTTGTGGACAAGTTAAAAAAGGCGCGGATTGCGTTAAGGCATTCTGATATTCTGGTAATGGCTGTCATAAGGTGGGTTGAATATTTTACTACGTCAATCCATCATTCCTAGTGAAAGTTGTGGCTTCCGTTTTAACTTACTCCGTGTTCCAACTTACCCCGGTGTACCTTACTTGAATATCTAGATGACTTTTTGAAAAGGGCCTAGTTTTTATTTTCCTAATTTTTTACAAAAGAATCTAATTTAAACACTATTCAATTTTCATTCAAAAACAAACAAATTAAAAAACATACACTTAAAAAATATCTAGAAAATTTCTCTAAAAAAAACCCAAACATATTTTTTCAATTCTTAAAATAATTATATAAATTGCCCTACTAATAACCAATAAGACATTCATACATAGAGCAATGGGTACTTCAACAGAGAAAGAGATTGCTTTTTTGCATGAAGATTCCTGAAAAACAAATGTTTCACTCGTAACATTTATATGTGTAAATTCTCGCAACTGATATGTTCTCGACATGTTTCTGAATAGAAAAAAGTTTGCGCAACCCGAATCACTAAATTATATTGGCGGAGCGTAAAAAATCGAAAACTGTGATGCCAATAACAGCTACGCAGACACGAATAGTACACTTTTGGTCCTTAAATCTATAGGCGTAGAAATAAATATCAACACTACATTAATATGATCATCGTTGGAATACGCTCCATTGTCGTGCAGATGCATCTTCCGAAGGCCATCTTCGGCAGTCTTCTCTATCTTCATCTGTAACACGTTCGTCGCCCAATCACTCAGATATTTGTGACACTTTCCTTCTTCAAATTGAATAGGTTTTTTAACCAGCATTTGATCAAATCGGTACCAAAATAGAAATTTAGGTTGTGTAGAAAAATCATAAAATCAAAACCATAAAAATACTATGATTCTTCTATACTTTTTATTAATTTACATAACGGTGCTAGATTTTGTAAAAGTTTGACCTTCGTTTAACACGTTGAGCCCCGAATTTTTCTTGCTGTGCTTTTCATTCCCCTCGCATCAAGAGCATTTGCACAAAATCAGTGTCGGTTCCAGCCAGCTCCCAAAGATACTTGTTATATAAATAGAACTTGTAATGTTACAAAAAACATATTTTTATTTTCTTATTTTGGAACTGTCAGTCCAAGTCTGTCAGCACTTTCCTACCAAAAAGATCAACGTTGGCCCATAAGTTTGCAGGACATGTAAAGCGTGAGAGCTTACGCACAAAAGTGGTAAAGTTGAAAAAGTTTTTGTTAAAAAACTCATACTATGTAGCAGTGCCTTTCTCTTTGACTTATAGGTTCAAATTCAAATTCCTCTGATATTTTTAATGAAAATTTAAACATGGCCTCCTCTTCAGGAAGAAGCAGCGTGCAGGATCCGGTTCATTCCTTTATGATGGTTTTCGAAGGTACCGATGAATCGTACTCTATGGGATATTACTATCTCTTGGAGCCTTCCGAACTTTTGACGCAGGATAACGCCTTTCTGGAACATATTGAGGGTACAAACTGAAAAATTAAATATAGTTCGCGTCATGAAAATTGTCAAATTTGAGTGTTTGTTGCTCAGTGTCACTCATTTCACTCAATTTCACGATAGGTACATAATATGGCCTGAATATCACGTAAATTATTTAGTACATACAATTTTATTCCATTCTTGTCCAGTTTATGCAATGAAATTACGATGTACACAGATATTTTAATTATTTTTGACGTAGAACTACGTCTTTCATTAAGGGTGCCAAATCAAAAAACAGGTCACGTTTTTATGAAATAAAGTTAACGTTAATAACTATTTTTGCTGCGAACGGATTTTGGCGATTTACATACTAAAGGAATCAGAAATTCCGTAAGATTTGTTTAATACGCTGAACATTAGAATCCATTGGTTTGTAAATAGTTAAAATTCATGAAAACTTTAAGCGTTTCCATTTTCCCATACATTTGTTCTATCCATTTGTGTGCTTTCCCGAACAGAGCTGTCAATAACGAGCAACTTATCGACGACCAACGGAGGGGAAATCGTAGGATTCAAAGTCTCCGAGAGCAAAGGAAAAGTAGAAGAATGAAGGGGAATACTTGCCTAGAGTATAAACAGTGGATCTCGCTGAGACAAACTTTCATTCGGCATCGGACTGTTGAGCAATCCAGTTCACTTTGCTTTCGCTGCGCTTCGATCTAAGATTGGACCCCACCAGTGGTAATCCAACTTGGATATCGTCATATGGTTTTTCTGTTCCTGTTTTTCTGTTTTTCGCGTTATTCGTATCGTGTGTTTTTTCCGCCTCATAAATTGGACGCTTCGCGTAGTGTGTGATGAGTAAGAAGAAGAGGAATGCAGGCTCGAGCCCTTGCCAGGGGCAATAAAATTTCGAGGCAAGCGTGATCTAATGATGCACGCGATGTTGGTACAGTGAAAAGTGCTCGCACTGAACCGAGCCCTCGCGAGTGGGACACCGCATCGAATAACAGCGGAGTAGGCGATTTCGGCGCGTCGGTCAAAAATGTAAACGCCGTTACCCAGGCAGCAACCAAAATCAAACTCCCCCCGCTGGTGGTGAAGGCGGTCGCTCTTGACAAACTCATCAGCGAATTCGCATTGATGGGTGTTACAGCAGAATACAAGCTGTGTGGCATAATTCAGTCTTTTTTCCAAGCAGTTAACATAGTTTGTTTTCCGTCATCATAAGGACTTCGTTGGTGCCTTTGAGAATGCATCAATGCATTAAACTGACGTTATGGCGAAGCAAGCGTTAAGGTTGTGCGCCGAAAAATTATTTGGGGAATACCAAGCATCTTGAATGTCTTACTGGAATGTTATAAGTTATTTGGGTTCGCGTGCCAGTCGCAAAACAGCCTTCAACTAGGATTGCATTTGCGCTAATATTGACCATAATGAAGCATTGCTACTGCTACTACTCGAAAAGGTTGTTATTAACAAAAAGAGTTTATTTCACTTGTTTAGTCACCAAGAAAGTGAATGACGTTCTGGAATTTTGTATGTGATTAGGTTTCGCTTGCCAGTAGCAAAACTTCCTCCACTAAGGGTGACAGCTGCGCTTCTCTCGATCATGAGAAAGTAATGCAACTTTTTTCGATGCCAGTAATATCAACAGAAGCGTTTCTTTTGAGAATAGCGTAAAATGATGAGATATATTTATATTCCTAGTAGTTTCAAGCCACCAATGTATGGTTCTGTATGCATGCTATGGCGAACGCTTGTTTGGCGCTTGGTTTACGTTGTACGAACGATGCCTAGAAGTGCGATTCCTTTGAGGCAATACTAAATAACATGTAGCATGGTATTTGATACTTGCAAGTGTTGTCATTATTGTTGTTTCCATGCGGTGCCAAAGATATATTGATGTAATTATGAGATGTGGAATAATGGTGCTGGTGCAACATGTATATAATCGAGTCTATTTCAATTGCGAAAAAGGCCACCGGAACAGCGTTCGAGGTATGAAATAAATTGCGACATACGATCAGCTAGTATATTGTTTTGCGAGGGCATGAATGGGCCTTCCCTGCTGATCAACCCCTGCTGAAAGTTTATGAAAATCACATATTGAGGTTGCGTATGTTGGTGATTGGTACAAATAAAAATGTTTTTGTATCCTAGTAAATTAAATTTGATGATTGAAATAATCGTGAATTATGTTTAAAATCAATATTTTTATATACCCATAATATTGAGATGATTGTATGTAACTCTCAAATTAAGCAACCCTGCGAAATATCGGTTTTTGGGACTTAAATTCATCTGTTCGGACTTACATTTGGTTCGAATGTCTAGCGCTTCAAGTAAGACTTCTTTCTTCATTTCAGGGTCCGGAACCAAAAATTTTAGAAACCTATTCTAAGCTGACGATGCGCGACGCGATGGACTACATGCGACGGAACCCGTCTACGATTGGCCAGATGTCAGGCACCGAGTCGATGAGCGCTCTGTTCCGCAACTACACCGGTGTATTCGGGGGAAGGTGCGGGACCTCCTTTCTGGGCACATGGTAAACCATAATAGATCGATGCATGCTGTCTAAATTGTATAGGTCATAACAGTAGCTTGGGTTTGCTGTGATAATCTTGGAGTCGAAGTCCAAATTTGATTTTCGAGAAAAAAGTATTGCCTAAAAAAAAACTAATTCCATGCCTCTGTAATTCGTAAAATATTATGCTTACCTCTCAATCCTGTTTTTGTTGTATTCGTTGTGTTTAACATAGCAATTCGTTTATAGAGCAAAAGTGGTGCCAGGTTCAGTTGGTGATTCCGTGAACATGCATCCATTTATTAGTTAAGTTTACCTTGATCGATTACCAAAACACAACTAACGATTGTACATTGTCATTTCAAACATTGATCACATGGAAATCAATTTACAGCCCAAGCTTTTCTAATTTGGAAAATTCAACACGTAACTTGGACATGCAGGAGCTCGATTACAATCCGTCGAAGAAAGACTTGACTGACGCCAAGATTCACCATCTGCTATCAGTGGAACTGAAACCATACCGAAGGGTAAGTGTGCTCATTGAATTATACGAAGCTAAGCAGATGCAACTATTTTTGTTTATTGCTACAAGCAGATGAATTGGCACATAGTTATATTTTCGTACAATGTAGCAATTGATACGTAACAGGACACTAAAAATAGTGAAAAAAATTTGCTTGAAAATCTATTATCAGCTTCACGCAAAAATTGTCTGAGAACAATGTCGCTAATCGGTTTGGCAAAAGCCGCCTATTTACAGTAGCCCAATTTAGCAGAATATAAAATTACAGAAACTCTGCCTGGACATCAACATCCAATCGAATATTTATGTTTCTCTCTTCCTTTTTGACATTCCCTCGCTAACGCACCAAAACAAATTTCATTTTAAACATCTCCATCAATTGTGAAAACTTAAACGGCGATCATAATGATTCGAAAACGATTATGAATATATTATCGGCTGATTCGCGTCCATCGAATTCACATCGATCGAATACACAAATATGATGACATACGCTCACTTCGGGTCAATTCCATGAAAACGCATACTTTTGCCACACCATCGCAACCGCCCTCATCAACATCGTGTGTTTTTCGCGTGCAACCGTGTAATCTCGGCGGATCGAATTATGAAACCAAACGCGAACACAATTGGTCCCATCCATTGAAGGTTGCAACTCACACGGTACGAACCCATTTTCGTTTATAACTCATTTGCAAGCAAAATTCCTAAATGTTTCAAGTTAAAATCTAAAACTATGGATAAAAGTTTCGTTCCGTTAGATGTTTCCAATTTAAGCACAATTATTTGTGTTGTGTTGCTCATTACTTGTTCGTTGGCTGGATCATTCTTTTTCGGACAGCAATAGATCACCACACAAACTCATCCAATCGTTTTGGTTACTTTCTTTCGATTTTGTAATAGTAATAATTGTTCTCCACCAAATCATTCATACACATGTTTTCCTAACATTTTTCAAAGAAGAAATTTCAAGTCTTCGCGACACAAATTTCCTCACATAAGAACGCAAGCAATACTATTTGTCACCATGTACAGAATAATGAACAAATATCTACTACTATCATATACACTGTAGGATTTCAAAGCGCATCCATTAGTTCAGTACCATTTCACGAAAAACCACAATTATTATAACAATATCTTTAAACTTCCTACGACGGTATGGGACAACAACAAAATGGACATTCTGATTTCTATATTCTCAGTCCCTCTCGGGCTCCAAGCAGGTAATTTTGTCCAAACCATCGGTGATTTAGTGGGAAGAACTTTAAGTGTTACATCTTTTGTTCTAATATATCGTCAAAGTAATTTCTTAATGGATGCACGAAAATTTTTTCAGTTATTTCTTAATAGATGCAAGAGAATTTGGAACCAATCGATTTGGACACTCTCTAACAATCTATTAAAACATAGAAAATTCTAAATTTTTTAATAGTTGAGTTGTTAAATAACGTTGAAATTGAAAATTCTAATTTGCCATACATTTTTGTAAATCACAAAGCATTTCTCTAGCACAGACTAGGAAACCAGTCATCACATTATGCGAATAAAGTCATGAATCGGGAACAAATGAATCGTATGATTTAAATTCTTAGCAAACAAAGGAAAATAGTGAGACAGAAGAAGAAGTCAAGGTGTTTCTGTAGCATAAATGGCTGCGCGTCCGTTTACCAAGTGAACGATCGTGGGTTCAATCCCAGGACCCTCTGTTTACTGATTGGCCTTTTCAAGGCTAAAGGAGAATTAACTTTGTAGTTGAAAGCCTCTACAATAGTAAAAATCAATCAGAATCACGACTTCAGAGACGAATGAATCAAAAGATTTAAAGTATATGTAAACAAAAAAAAAGAAGAAGAACAAATCACTACTTATGTCCAAGCCATTGGTTCACGCTCTCGAATGGACATTGGAATAATTGAATGTAGCCACCGACCAAGACTTTCAACATCTCAAATGAAAAAGGACTCAAGAGGGAACAATGACACAATTTCGCAGTTGGTAAAATTCATCATATGAAATTTGTCTAGAAAAACAATTCAGCTTCCTGGATACCCTGCTTTACGAAGAGTCCTTTTTCATTGTCAGGGCCCATACAAAAATTATTTCACACTTTTCGCACACTTTGCCGCATACACGACCCAGACCGAAAAGGATATGGGTTCCGGTTTATGCTCTCTTTTTACTCTTAGAAAAGACTTTCCAACTTTATTTTATAATTAGGTGTAATATTATCCCATATTTATGCAACAGAACCAGTGGCTATGTGGATGGCGTGGTCGTGTAAAACAGCATTGCATTCCAGCCGGCCTTGATTAGATCCCCGTTGTTATCGTTTGGACATTTTTTAGGTACAATCCCAATCTGACGTTCTGAGAGAAAGAGACAGAAGTATGCTCCCATACACACAAACATTTTAGAGCTTTTGAAAATAGTGCTTTTATTTGTTCATTTCTCCCTTCAGCACACGAAAAAAGCTTCTGCCGAAGATTAATTTTTTTCTGCCAACGCTGGTTTGAGTGCAGTATAGTGCTTTTTTCTGGCAATGTATCATTCAGAAGCTAGATAAAAGTTCGTTTCAAGTCATTAGTTCTCCCTAGTCTTGTGGTCAACTGTACAGGGTGTCACCATGAATCAAGTGCCTCCCGATGCAAACTGTGCCCTAACCTGTTAATCTGCTTGTTTTGATTGCGACACATGTTTATAGTTCACTTGTAAGCAGTGATGGTAAAAAATCACATTCAACGATCAATGAATAAGTATATCCCTCTAGTCGGATGTTTTTAAATCACCCCAAGCAGGCGATGCTCTTTTATCCTTAACATGCACACAGAGAGAATACTTGGAACGGTGAGCTACCAAGATCTCAAAAAAGCAATATGAAAGAGGAATCCCCACTGTATGCACTCTCGAAGCATTACTTCTACTACTCAAGGTTTATCGTGAGTGCAAGTCACAAACGATTAATTCCATTCCATAGAGCGGATGATGAATTCCTGATCGGAAAGTGTACAAGAGACGATCTACTGAAATCTTACGACACTCGTCGAGGGATTTTTAATTCTCCGACTGGAAGTCATGAACATCAATTTAATGTTCCCAAGATAAATTAATCCTTTGAAGGTCGTTAACCTTCTTAAAGATGATCAGATGGAATATATTCCAATGTCGTCTGGAATAACCGAACCAACACGTTATGATCGTGATGTTGTTTTTGCTATTGTTCTGATGTTTCATAACACGGCACTCTATTGATTATTCGCCGAAAATGGATAAAAAGATATCCTTGAGGTTAGCCTATGGTTTTAGTAGCAGTGCAATATGGTGAGCCTCAGGATAAGAAAACATTTTAAAATAAAGTTAACTTTTTTTTGAATGAATCAGTAGTAAAACAAAACGTCAAAAAATTTCTCAGCTTTGTGATAGTAGATAATCATTACCCATTTGAGTTGTATGAGTATTCCCCTCACAAACTGTGGATAGTCTATCTGTATACAAATTATGTAGAGTTCCACAATCCTAAAATTTTATGAGTAAATATTTACGTGCTTACACAAAAAACACATGTTGTCATATTTGCGCTAATTTATGTTTTTGATTAATTCAATGTAATTAAGGTCTTTTCTAGCCACAAGTTTACTCGGGCCCGAAAGGAGTATTCTGTATTTGGGCTGGCGGAAAAATATATCTCGCAAGACCACGTGTTCGATATCGTAATAGCCTTGGCCAATAACGCATTTACATTAACTCATAAAATTAGAGATTTGAGGGGGATTATTGTTTGTAGTCTCTTGTAGATGAATTTAAATACCATCTGAGAAATCCTCTATGGAACATTAAACCTTAATGTCGTCCTATCTGCTGTAGCACATTTTTTCCTCACAGTTTCATCGAAGTAAACGCGCTCGGAGAGGAAAATTGCCCGGACGAGAGAGCGAGAATCGTAAAGCATACGTCATAGAGATACTCATTCCCTTGGAGCAAATTCTTGTTAGGAGTTGTAAACAAAACGAGGAAGGAGAGTAACTCAATTATTCGAACTAGTTTCAATCTAGCAATGCTTTGGTCAACTCAGAGTTAGCAAGAGAAAATCATTTGGTTATGATGGGAGAGGATTAATAGTTAGTCGCAGTTTGCACAGATTGCGATCTGTGCAGTTTGCGATTAATCGTAAATCGCATCATGTTCCCTTGTTTTCCATCCTGCTTGTAAGTGATAAATCCAGTGTTTCACTTTTTGCAGATGAAAATTGCAATGGATTCTGATAGAGAACAAATTAATATCTTGTCGTGTAGACAGTGAATCCATTGGACTTCAGCATTTGGGGATACATGCTAGGAAAGCTACGTGAAATAAAACATATGACTTTGGACACTTTTAAGAACCATCTGGTGAATATCTGAGATGAAATTTCGATCGAAGTCGTGCGTGCGGCTTGTGATAATTTAGAAATGCGTTTGCAGGCCGTTATCAAATTCAAAGGCAAATGATTTGAACTGAACTAGTTCTACTGTAACTTTACTACTCTACCATGATAATTAAAAAAAAACCCGAGAAGAAATATTCATCTGTTTTACTTTTATGGCATAATGAAGTGTATTACTTTCACGGTGACACCCTGTATAATACACCCACATTTTTTTACGCGGTTTTTTTGCGCGGTTTTTTTACGAGATTTTTTTACGCGTATTTTCCAATTAACGCGGATTTTCCAATTGACGCGGTTTTTTTACGAGGTACGTATCCCCCGCGTAAAAAAAACCTGGCTGTAGTTCAGTTTTTCTTTACGCAGTTCATTCGGTATCTCCTTGTGTGGCAAACCCCCGGATACTTGCGCGATAAATTTTTCGAAATGTCGAGTGATATAGAGGGTCAGCGCAAAACAATGCGCAGCCCGAATCACTAAATTATATTGGCGGAGTGTGAAAAATCGAAAACCAATAACAGCTACGCAGTCTCGAATAATACACTTTTGGCTCCCTAAATCTATAGGCGTTTAGGGGGCCAAAATTATTATTTTTGATATATAATTAAATATCAACACTACATTAATATCATCATCGTTGGAATACGCTCCATTGTCGTGCAGATGCATCTTCCTAAAGACATCTTCGGCAGTCTTCTCTACCTTCATCTGTAACACGTTCGTCGCCCAATCACTCAGATATTTGTGACACTTTCCTTCTTCAAATTGAATAGATTTTTTAACCAGCATTTGATCGAATCGGTACCAAAATAGAAATTTAGGTTGTATAGAAAAATCGTAAAATCAAAAACTTAAAAATGTTATGTTTCTTCTATACTTTTTATTTATTTACATAAACGGATGGTTACTACTGTTTCATACGAAATCCATATTATATGACATTGTATTATTGTTGTCAGTTCGTCTTCAAATCGAAAAAATTATGGCTAGATTATGTAAAAGTTTGATCTTCGTTTAACACGTTGAGCCCCGAATCGTTCTTGCTGTGCTTTTCATTCCACCCGCATCAAGAGCATTTGCACAAAATCAGCGTCGGTTCCAGCTCCCAAAGATACTTGTTATATAAATAGAACTTGTAATGTGACTACTTTCTAGTCGAATTTCTGACTATTTTTTATTTACATAATAGGTATCTTTGGTAGTTCAAACCGACACTGATATGAACTGATATGAAGAAAATAAGAATATGTATGGTTTGTTTTCGGATGTTTTACAAAAAACATATTTTTATTTTCTTATTTTGGAACTGTCAGTCCCAGTCTGTAGCGCTTTCCTACCAAAAAGCTCAACGTTGGCCCATACGGACCGACGCGAGGCTCAACGGGTTAATAATTTATTAGCAAGTTGGGTCCTGCAAGATACTCAGCCGGGTCGCGTTGGGGGACGAACGTGTTCAAGGGAGAAATAATCAATATCTGGTCGAAGCAAAATTAAGATATTTTGAAAAAACATTTAAATTGCGCTGTGCCAAATCAGAACTGCCATGCCTTTCCCTTATCTTCCGCTATGAAATTTTATTCAGTGGCCTTGTCAATTTTTACGTTGCAAAACGTCAGTTTGGTTTGGACTGTATGTTGGTTTCTTTCGATGTTCAAATATCTCTTTATACGGCAAACTCTAGGGTATTGCGAAGGCTGTGATTATTCGGCACCACCATCACAGCTTAGATTTTCGTGTTGTGCGTGAGGGATTGGACGCCATTTGAGAACTAGAGAGCAAACGTCAAGTTCAAAATGAAGAAATTCTACACGCACACATTTTTAAAACAAGGGTTATTCTGGTTTCTTAAATGGACTCTCAAATAAATACGCTTAATTTTAGTTGACCAAATTTTGATAGTTCCCTCATTTAGTTACGCCAAAATCAATTTAGTAGCCTAAACGTGCTTACGAGTTTATTTTTATTTATGTCTCGAATATTTAAAACCGATTACAGCGACTGAACTTAACCTAATAAAACCATAACCCTATTTTTGAAGACATTTTTCGACATATCAAATTCAAACACTACACAAAACTCATTAAACCAACGAAAACAAACATTCAACGGGTTATTGAGACCTGAAAGAGAGGAACCAGCTGGCGTTCATTGCAATCACCCTTATGTCAACGAGAACCTGTCACGGTGAACCAGGATTCTTGAAGGGGAAGTATAATTGAATTGCTGAAAGATGGCACAAACCTTTTTTTTTTGCTACTTACCATTCAACTCAATGTAGGGAAAGTGGGGGGTAAGAACTTCAATTGTATCTTTGCAAACTAATGTTTCTTTAAACTTGAATGCAGTTTGTTACAATTCCATATACTGTTTTTCAAAATAATCAGCCAAATGTTTCTTACTGTCTTACTGAAATAAGAACAGATCAAAAAGTAGAACATTTTTTTCGATTCGTGTGCCAATGAAAATGGTCATCTCGAAATTCAAAAAGATACCCATAAAAAATGTTCACCACCTCGAAAAAACACCCTATGCAGAATATCAGCTCAATCGTACTTAAGGGAGAGTGACGGTCAAAATTTGAGTTTTTTGCAAATCGAAAAAAAAATTCGAGTTTTCGAAAAAATTTATCTTTGATGCCAAATGTCTCAAAATTGCATGAAACGTCGAAATCCAAATCCAATCCATTATAACCATTAGTGAATTGTTTTTGTTTCCCTTTTCCACTTTAGGGTGGTTTAGGGTCATAGGGTCATGGGGTGGTTTAAATATTATAGAATAACAAGTAGAAGGTGTTCTCATTAACAGAAATTTAAAATTCATAATGTAACTATACAAATCAACCACCTGTCTATCTTACCCCCACTGTCTTATGTAAAAAAAAAAAGAATTTACATATCGCGTCGAAATCCAACTTTCAATCTAAGGCCCGGAGAACCGAGTAACATACACTATTCGGCTTCGTTCGATGAGATCAGTCAATGTCTGTTCGGGATAGGTCATATTGTTCGCCTGGTCGTCATCCTTTATGGGGATTAGGTCTGAATGAGTAATTTACCGAGTCATGTATAAAACATTTATATGCCCATTTTTCCTGAACCAAAACTAAGGGGAGTAAAACTTCAAATTCCAAACATTCATGCTGGCATTCGATGGAAATTATCTCATTATCTGTATATTCATTTTGTTTGCAATGTTCTTCAGTAATCTACTTTAGATTAGATCCTTGTTTAATAGTTGACGGTAACACAGCAATAGATTGCATGTACGTTTTAACACAAACAAATCAGCCTTTTACACATCCAGTTTTGCTAATCAATTACGAAGTAAAAATATACCTGAAATACAACAGGTGGTTGAACCTTAGAATCCAAATGCACACCTTCCAACTGGAATTGATTAAGTGATTCAGATGTTGATCTTTATCTATTAAGGATCGGATGATATAGTTGAACAGTTCATGAAAATATTTTTATTAGTCTAAACTCAAAATTGATCTGAATTGATATTTTCCAGCACCGAAGACTGAGCTACAGTCGGCACGCAGTAGATGATCGGGATTTGACAACACAGGTTGGTATTTTAAATTTTTGTCCGAAGAAGATTGATTCCAACTTACCAATACCATCGATCAACAGCAAGTGAACTACAAAATGCAGATGAACATTCGACGAATGATCAGCGAGAAGAAGCATCACAAGCGCAGCAAACGTGTAAAGGTAAGAGTTGAAAGCTGAACACAGCTTACAGTGTGGGTATCTTAGTCAGGGCGTTAGTTCTAATAATTCTGTTCAATTCCACCCCTTATTATTCCCTGCAGGACGGTAAGCAGCAGAATCACGTCTCATTCCCCGAATTCGCGCAGAACGGGACGGCCAAACAGTTTGCGAACGGTACGAATGATATCGTTATGACTAATGATACAATCACGATTACTAACCACCATCCACCACCAAAACTACCACCTAACAATTACAATCGCAAAAAAAGTAAAAGAAAATACTCTCAGAGTCTTAGCAAATATCGTAGATTAGAAATAGGTAATGAATCGTCTGACAATTTCTCCATTTCTACTACTATTACTAGCAAATCATCGAATTAGTCCCGATGAATTGTTCGTTAATTTCTTCTTCTTCTTCGTGTGTCTCACCTCTGATTTCATTTAATTTTTGACGTTGGTCATTGTTCAACACCTGTGTTGCTTAACTTTTCATTGATTTGTGGCCTTACTAGAGTAGCATTATGTGTTCTAAATATGTTCCAACTAAAACGTCTTCACTAAAAAGATACAAAAGTTAAATCGATTCGCAGATCCTCAACGTTGCATGTCGTGTGTATTTCATTGTGATCCGGATGGCGAAAGTAATCGACATTGAAATGAGTTGCTAACCTCTTCCGTTGTATAGTTTTCGATTCCAGTGATTGGAAGTTGGGATAAATTTATCAAAACAAAAAAGTAAATTACACAACCCGGCTGGATTTTCTGAGGATAAAAATATCTGGTTACGTCTTCCTTCGGAACATTGAGTTATTGAGTCCGAAGGGTAAGAAAAAGGTGGTGGAGTCGCTTCCCTGATATCGGTGATAGGCACTAAACGTGGCGGAAATATACCGACAAAAAATAAGCGAAGATAAAAACGAGCAAATTAATTCAAAATGACTCAAAAATACTGTTTTTATCGAACTTTTCGTTTTTTCTGATACTCACACAGATTTTTCATCAAAAAAGGCATTTTTGGTAAACTATGCATTTGAAAACAATTGTTTTACTAAATGCTCATGTGAATTTCATTCCAAACGTGTCTCCTAAAATGGAATATGTAATAAATTTACTGCCATATCTGAGATAAGTAATTTTTTGATATAATGTATTGAAGTTATTTGATTTAATTAAGAAGATTTACTTTAAAAAACTTTCTCTTACATTTAACTATTTTGTGATTTTTTTATGTTATGACTTGTAGTCAAGTATGCTGCCTTTCTTTTCTGAACCATTGAAGCACTTTCCGTAATGACCGTTTCAAGAAAAAAAAAATCGAAATGCTTTCAGTGTTTCTGTGTTTTATGACTTTTTCATATTTATTTGACAAAAATTTAAGTATTCCTCCAAAAATCACTAATATAACATATTTTTGAAAAAGTTGTCGTTTTTGACTTATATCGATTTAAAAGAAAGAGCAAAAAGCTAAAAAGTTTTGTTTTGCTGACATGTGACATATGAACATGAAAGATATGAAAACTTAGACAATTTTCTCACTCATAAAACACATTTTTGTAGGAGTTACTGTTAGGACTGGGCGAACTTGGATCGATATTCAGAAGGTCGATTATTTCCTTTCCGATTTCTGATTTTTTGGATCGATTTGTACTCCAAAAAATCACGAAAAACTATTTTTTTCTCGAACGTTCATTCGATCTTTTTGATTGTAGAAAAAAAACTGTAAATTTCTAAAATCGTCCAATCCTAGTTACTGTCTTTGAGGTAGATTGATTTTGATTCTCGTCGCCGTGTATTCGAATTTACTATAGAATCAAAGTTTATCTTCAGTCAGTCAGTTAAGTCAGTCAGTTCTCTCGGTTGCCTTCTCAGCGAGGGTTCATTTTATATGTGCGTTTCTAAAATGTCGAAAATAGAGTAATCTTTCTTGGTTGTGTTCTCAGGTTATCCAGGAAGATTTTCCTATACTGCCTGACGAAATATGGGATTGATTAAAAAGAGTATACCGGTTTCTTCTTTATATGAGTTTTTGTGATGTCGAGAAGTATAATTTTTTTTTCTTATGTTATCCAGGTTGCTATAAATAAGAGAGGATTCTATGCAAATTTACGAAACATTTCGCTGGCTCATTTAACATATGCTTTTTAAACAGAGCAAAACTAATATGATTCTCTAAGTTGCTCTTTCAACCTCCACCGCAGCGTGTTGAAATATGTGATATATTGAGAAAAGTAAAGCGCGCAGTTAGTCGCAAATAATATCAATAATTGGATTATTCTCTCGGATATCTTCTCTAGTCACACAGGAATACTTTCTATTGCATATTCTTGTCGAACTATGCGATCGTTTGCAAAAAGTTGTACTCCTTCTACGCGATTCAAAGAAGGGATGGTAAATTTTTTGATCGCCTTTATAGGAATATCCTCGGCCGTGTGGTAACTCCTCGACTTTTGTGGTAACGTGATCACACCATTTACAGATAAAAAATAAAATCTACAAAAGAATTATATGCTATATGCCTTTCATAGACTTACATTTTTACGTGTTGGTTTACCAAGAAGGTTATAGCATTCATGATTAATAGGGGATAGTGATTCCAAACCGACCCCAGGGGGGGATTTAAGAGTACCGGGAAGTTGTGTTTTTAAAGAAAATGCTTTATTTATCATCTGAATTTAGAGTATCGCCTTCAAAATAGGGCTTTTCTAAAGCAATACACTTTTTTCAATGACTCATCGAAATATTGTTTATAGCTGTATTCAGGAAATGCTTTCAGTTCACGCAGCATATTCGTTTTTATGTCTTCAGTATTATCAAAATGGGTCCCACGATGCGTTAATTTGAGATTTTGAAATAGCAATAAACAGTCACTCGATTGCGATGAAATTTTTGAATAAAATTGAGCTTTTTTTGTACTGGTTGTGCTGCGACTTTCCTCATGCCCAAAACATCAACAAAAAATGACGAACGGTCTCGAGAACATATTTATTTCACGAACTAGCACTCACCAACATATATGATGATTTTCGAGCTCCATTCCTCTTATGTTTCGATGTTTTCATCAGTTGAAAAGATGGAGTGTTGTCCCTGACGTGGTAAATCGTTCATCACTTCTCGGCCGTCTTTGAATGTCTTATACCATTCATACACCCGTGTTTTGGACATAGTTGAGTCATCAAATGTGTTCTGCAACATTTTCAACGTTTCGGCACGAACAATTTTGTTTGCAATACAAGATTTCACACAATATACCAATGAAATTATCCATAAAAGGTGTTTCACATCAAATTGCACCACGGAAAAAACGCTGTAGAAATTTAATTTTTAGGAATTATATCTTCAGCTTTCGCTTATAATTAGATAAGAGTGTATAGATCACGTTGCCCATGCTTCACTGTCAATTTTTCGTAAATTTGGAAAAATGTCGTCGAACGAAAAAGAGCGTCGTGAATTAATCCTGTACGATACTTCGAGAACCTAACCATCGACCGGAAGGTGAAGAACGGCAAAAATAGATGCTTCGTCAGTGAAAAAGATCAGAAGCGCGTTGTTAAGCAGTTTAGACGTGATCCGAGAAGTTCGGTCCAGGATGTCGCCAATAAGCTGAATTTGTCAAATTCATTCGTCCAGCGGACCAAGCAGCGGGAGGGCCTGCGTACATACAAGGTTCAGAAGGCTCCTAACCGCGACGAAAGGCAAAACATGGTGGGGAAGACGCGAGCCCGGAAGCTGTACACCGAAATGCTGACGAAGCCGTATTGCCTGGTAATGGACGACGAAACCTACGTCAAAGCGGACTTTCGTCAGCTGCCGGGCCTGTTGTTCTTCTCCGCAGAGGACAAATTCAGCGTTCCGGAGGAGATTCGCAAGCAGAAACTATCCAAGTTTGCCAAAAAGTACATGGTGTGGCAAGCGATCTGCTCTTGCGGAAAGCGGAGTGCCCCCTTCGTGATGACCGGCACGGTAAACGGGCAGGTTTACCTTAAGGAGTGCCTACAGAAGCGCTTACTACCACTATTGAAGCAGCACGAGGGCCCGACCATCTTCTGGCCGGATCTCGCTTCGTGCCACTATTCAAAGGACGTGTTGGAGTGGTACGAAGCCAACGGGATCACCTTCGTGCCAAAGGAAATGAACTCACCCAACGCGCCGGAGCTTCGCCCAATAGAGAAATATTAGGCGATTATGAAGCAGGCCCTCCGGAAGAAGCCAAAAGTTGTCAAATCGGAGGCGGACTTCAAGAGAAAATGGATTTCTGTTCAAAAAAAAACTACAACCTGACGTTGTACAGAACCTTATGGACGGGGTAAAGAGGAAGGTGCGAGCATACGGGCTTGGGCTCGTAGTATGAATAAGAAGAAAATGCCAAAAGTTGTTTAATAGTTTTTATTTTACTGTCTAAAATTTTCAAAAGGATCGGTCTACTGGGCGAATTTCTACAGCGTTTTTTTCGTGATGCAATTTGATGTGACACACCCTTTATCAAAAAATGCCGAGCAATAAAAAGTTAATTTATTCTTAATGACGTTGTAAACAAACTAATTGACCGATCGCGCTCGAAATTGACATTAAGACTGGTAGTAGTGCCAACTTAAAAAAAAATGAAAATGGAAAAATGTTCAGCGGGAAGATTTCAAATTACAAGTTCCCGATATATATTTGACAGAATGTGTGGGGATATTTTTTTTATTATGATAAATTTCCCGAATTGGTCCTTCCGCTCTTGTCGTTGCCACATAGATTGTTTTGGAACTGAGGAGAACTACACGAATTGAAAGTTGTGTGATTTCAGACTCAAAAATACCTGCAAAGTAAGCGAGAGCTTCTGTCAACCTGTCATCACTATATTTGGTCGGTGTTAAGTCAGACCGGACCATGTGACATTTTTATGATTTCGAGAAAAACGAGTTTGAAGTTTGATGCTATAAAGGGTTTCCATTGAGCGTTCAAAACAATTTCGATTAGTTCCTGCTGTACGAGTGATTTTCCAAATCTGATAAATGTGGAATGTAGCTTACACGATTTTTAACCTAATGCAATCAATAACTCGAAATTTTAAATTTTGCGACTTGGTCCGCTCTGACTTAACACCGCCCATTTTACAAAGTGTTTGATATCTCGTATGTTACTTCTACGGCTCTTTAAACGCACGAATGAGTAACCAGCGCATAGAAATGAAGCAACATGCGGAAAAGAAGAACCTCGTGATCAGAATGATTTTTTCCACAGTTTTCCGAATAAACAAGTTCCAAATTTGATGAAGTTAACAATTTTATTCACCCGATCAACTGACAGGAGTATATCAACAAATCATAAATTGTACACTGGTACATTGTACATAATTCAACGAAGCTGGAGAAAATTTAGAAATGTTAAAAAAAACATTGAACAATTGAAAAATGTCAAGCATTATCTAATAAAAACACGTTTGATTGGTATATGGCATGAGCAATCTCACCAAACGGAGCTGCTAAGAAGGATCCTATCGTAGAGACAAGGCACAATTTAGTTGTTGCTTTGCTGCCTTGTGGAATGGGCTGGTGGAATTCATGCTCAAAACATATACAATGCATGCTCACTGCAGGGCCGATGAGAATAGAAGCATCTACAATTTGCACAAAAATTGCACCAGTTAAGGTTTTCACATTTTTTTTCTTTGCGGAGCACTCTTTTAAAGCCAAAATATTTGACAGAGCGCGTACAATACTGAATAATGATTTGTCTGAACATTTTTTTTTATCTCATTTATTTATTTATTAGGCTCATCAGCATTTTAGATGTAACAGAGCCGGGTTTTAATCGTGTACATGTACATATGTTTATGTTTCTATAAATTGTAAATTACACAGTAGTTTTTTTTTGTTATCCCATTTATTTATTTAAGGCTCATTAGCATTTTAGCTGTAACAGAGCCGAATTTTAATCGTGTACATGTCACATGGTTATCATATCTATAATTAGCACATTACACAGTTGCCATTCGCCAGTATCCCTTCTATACCATTACATATGGTACATTCACACAGTAGCCATTTAGGCGTAAGAGTTATTCTTTCTGTTCTTCCATTATCCAGTTGGACCACCGGACAGCGGAGACAGTTGATTGATCATTGTTGAGTTATTTATAGAACAGTAGTCCAATGTGTCTGCAGGGCAGAGCAGTTGTACGGATGAATCGATCTTATTTCGACCGTGGATCGATCTCCATCGCTGATGATTGTTGCATGGACGTAGCTATTCTGTAACAACACAAAGATGGTCAATGAGGGCCCTGAGTTTTGAACTCACGATCGATCGCTTACTAAGCGAACGCGTAACCAATGTGGCTACGCAGACCCCCTACACAGTAGTTAGTAGTAGCCATTTAGGCGTTAAGTTTTCTGTTCCATTACATTATGGTAAATTACACAGTAGTAGCCATTTAGGCGTAAGGGTATTCTTTCTGTTCATCCATTGTTCAGCAGACCGGACAGCGGAGACAGTTGATATTGATTATTGCAGAGCAGAGCAGTTGTATGGATGAATCGATCTTATTTCGACCGTGGATCGATTTCCATCGCTGATGATGGTTGTGTGGACGTAGTTATTCTATAACAACACAAAGATGGTCAATTGAGGGCCCTGAGTTTGAACTCACGATCGATCGCTTGGTAAGCGAACGCGTAACCAAATGGCTACGAAGACCCCCTTGTCTGAACATTGATGGTATACGAAAAAAAGAACATTTTGAAGAATTTTTATTTCATGGTAGGTTTTTAAGTGGGAGCACTTGCAAAAGTTTCGCGGAGCACCATTTGAAAACCCCTGATCTAGACTGAAAAGGGATGTGATCTATGATTTCTGTTTTGGACTCGCTCCAGTCAGTGACCCGACACTCTTCTTCTTTTTCTTCTTCTTGTTCTTCTTGTTATTTTTCTTCTTCTTCCTTTTTTTCTTCCTCTTTTTTTCTTTGTTAACGGAGACTTTGAATCGATTCATTCGTCTCCGTGACAGCCTTTCAAAACTGAGAGTTAACTCTTAAAAAATTAAAATGTTCTTTCAAAAGGCCATGAGAGAGTTGGATTATTCTTTTTTTTCAAGGCTCAAGGTTAATAACTTCGTTCCGGCAGGAATCCGCTCCTCCAAACTTTATCCTCAGCATGGCTTGGGAGTAAGTAATCCCCTCATTATACGTCGATTACAGTTTTTTGATCAGCTCTTCGGTGTCACCAAGAGCCTGTTTGTGCACCCTAGGCCAGAAGGGAATCCATCAGGAGGAGAGTGATGCCACAAACGGTTCCACTTGAGACATCTGAGCAGCCGCCACACACACACATACACGCGCGGAACTCTTTTCGTTGAGTTGCCATCCAGCTTCGAGAAGACTCTGGAAAGATCTCATCGTTGCTAAAAAATAATCTGCCAGTTCCCCTTGGAACTGAAAAATACATTCATGCGAATAAGTTTATTTTAATGTTTTCTATCCATATAAAACTGCAACCGAATACATTTGGTTTTGTGATTTTTGTGCAATCAACAGGAAAGCTTCTGAAGATTATTCTTCCCCATCAGTAGGATATTTTCATATCCAATATTAGATGCGCGCGCAACGGAAAATGTTTCGCATCGCGAATATTATATAATTTTATATTGATGATTGCTCAGTCGCTGAAAGTTTCAAACTCGGAGAGTTCATTCGCCTCTAGTTTGCCTTCCAAATTGCCATCGTAAAACACACCTTCTCTTGATTCAATCACGGACAAAAAGCATACTTAAGCGATATTCTGGTGGTGAAACGCATTCATTTTTCGTGAGGGCATCGACAAGACAACATCGTTACTGAACGAGCTGAACGAGCTGGACGGCGAGGGATCGAGGGATTCATTACCTGGCCTGACCTGACCTGAAACGCATTCAGTTTATTTGGCATACTGTGAGAGAGGGCAGAAAAGCAGATCCATCAGGAGAAGAGAAGGCGACCAAGAGAGTATCAGTATCGAAAAATGGTTCCGCTTGAGACATCGGAGCAGCCGCCACACACTCGTTTTTCCCCAAAGTCCCCCAAATATTTATTTATTCATTCATTCAGAATGGATTAAGATTCAACTTCATACAAATGATCACTAAATCAACGTTAGTCCTACGTCAACCTTGCGGTTATACCACAGATATAACCCACTTTCTGTTTTTTTTTTGAAAAAATTAATATACAGGTCTATATTTTGTTGACAAATAATAGAACTAAATTTATTTGTATGTTTTAAAACGGAACTGAAAATACAACATTAATATTCAAAAGTCGGAAACCGTGTTGTCACGTCATAAAAGTATTGGGCTGGCCATAAGCGAATTCAACTATTAAATAATCTCCAACTGAAAATTCTTGTAGGAAATTTTCTCAAATTTTCTTTGCCATCGTTTTTTATTTGAAAACAAAAAAAAACTGTTTTTAGTGAATTGAAACGTTATCACGTCACGCTGGAATGGGTCACGGAACGTACGTAAAGAATTATTTTTGGTACATTTCAGGCATAAAGTTCCGCGAGGTATCGTCTCCAGGAGATGTACTAAACAATTTGGGTCATTAAAAAAGTATCACTTATTTGTCACTAGATGATGTTGATGGTCGTATCAGGTAACGCTAATACCGTTGTGTCAATTTCGGAATTACGGTTACTCCATCTCCTTACACTTCTTGTCTTCAGATTGCGCTTCATTCATAGAAATAGATGTGTTTGTTGTTTTCGTGTTCCAGTTGGTATCGTACTAAGTAGTAGAAAAGGAGCTTATCTGTTGATTGCTACCTTCGGGGTACTTATTACTGGGAAGTATAATTCAGCTTCAAAGCGTGTACACTTTAACCACGTTTAACTTTTATAGCCTATGTATCTTCTATCAGAATGAATCTATAAGTTGACCTCATGTTCTGAACGCAATTTTCCCATCACCAAAATTTTTTACCACCGCATATTAGTTAAGATCCTCCGACGTCGCGTATTTGTATATACGGTAGATTGAACGCCCGATGAACGATGAATAATAGAGCTATTTCTTTCTCCGTAAAGTGTTTTTTCCGTCGCTTGTCGTAATATGTGATGGTTTAAAGAGTGTCTGCCGGTTTATGCCGTTGACGCATATCGGAAAATGTAGAAGTTCTCTCCGCTGCCTTTGAAGGATGACAAAGGAAAATTACCGTCGTAGTTCGTTGAGATATGTTAAAGACTGAAAAGAATTCGACGGTCCTTTCTTTGTAGAAAAGTTCTCTCGCTTGTCTTCTCAGGTTACCCTGAATATCTTCGGTCGCCTAGTGTTGAAGGATATATATAGAGAAGAAAGAAAGAAAGAGAGAGAAATAGAGAGAAAAGAAAGAGGAGAGAGAGAGAGAGAGAGAGAAAGAGAGAGAGTGAACGCACAGAAAGCAACGAAATATTTTGCCGATTTGTTTTTATATACCCGTTGTTAGATATCAACATTAGAGAAGTGATCTCAGATGGCTTTTTAGGTGACTCAAAGACATTCTCCGTCGCCGTGTACTGAAATACACTCAATTTTCGGTATTTCGTTCCAGTGAGTGATCGAGAGTTTGGGTTAACATACTCGGTAGGATAGATTAAGTGGTTTCGTTTATCGTGTTTGATTTTTTGTTTTATGATTTTGTTCGTTCTATCGGTAGTTCTCAGCAAGTATAGATGTAGTATTTCAATTCGATGTCGTATTTATTCTCTGATTTTCATTTGATTAGATTATTGCGTGTTTTTTGTGAAAGGCATTTTTTTTGTTTTCCCTTCGAACTGTATTGCTCCACTAACACTAGCAAAAATATAATAGAAAGAGAGTACGACGAACTAAACGGCGTACGGCGCTATTCGATACAACTGTAGAATCTTCAAAATTTCTCGTTTACTTTTTTTGTGATTTTTTCTTACATCCACTTCTTCATTAATACTACTAATCCAATCGAACGAATGAGAATAAAGTGTTAAATGTAATCAAAGTAATAATAACTTTAACAATTAGTCTTGTAACTAAAACTTTTCTGAATGGGGTGAGCCTCAATTAATGCGATTCGATACCGTTACAGATTACATCAACGAAGTGCTGCACGAAGACAACGAGGAGGATGAGAGGCTGGCGACTGTTCCGAGTGATGATTGGGATGGCGGTGGTCTAACTTTCACCGCGAAATCCTCACGTAAGTATACGGGGATGCATGCACCTACAGCAAATTTTTATTTCACATCCCTCGATTTGATGTGTTCACTCATAATATTCCGACGTCTCATTTTCATACATCAATTGAAGTGGTTATCGTTTTCATTCGGAATCATCGTCAGGGAAAATGTGCATGTAAACTTGTTGCGATCTACATGATTCACTCTAAGTAAAAAAAAGCTCTTCCTAGATGACTGCTTTCATAACTACATGTTCTCATCCCTCATTTGTATCATCATCGATGGTTTCATGTTCTGAAGAGGAATTAGAAAATTCGGTGAATGACAGAGAAAATATATTTCGCCGAACTTTCTGATTCTTCGTCATATTTTTTCTCATACTTGCGTTAATCAGAGAAATATCCAACCATATAAAAGCAAAAGTACAATTCGCTCTACTGAACAAGACCCTTCCTCCCGGTTTCACCAATTACCGGTGATTTTTTTCTCTCTCCTTTTTTGTGTGCTTACTACTTTTTTCGAACCTATAGCCGAATCACCGGCTAACGTGCGGCCAAAGTCCGCGTCCGCCAGTGATCATGGCGCCAACGGTAGTCTCTCGACGAGTGCCGAGATCAGCAACAGCAAAAATAATAGCTCGTTGATCGCACAAATCACTAGCCTGCCAGGATTCGATCCGACGAAGGCACGCATTGTAAAGCATGTTTCTAGCAAATTCACCTCCTCCTCCTCCTCTAACACAAACATCAGCAATACCGGCAACAGCAGTGACACTACTGTCGTGGCACCGACTAGGCCCCCCGAACGGCCGGAACGGCTTTTGCCGACCGCGGCCGAAACATTCCTTCCCTGGCGCAGGGACAAATCGTATCAAAGTTTCGGTACGTGCCCGCAGTAGCTCTTTCCTCGTTACTCATAAGCGTTTTCCTTTTTCTTTACGTTTCGATCCCCCGAGGGGGAAAAAGCTAATAATCGATCGAGTTTACATTGTTTTCAAAATTACACTGCGCTGTTTTATATTTTTTTCGTTATTTACTTGTTTTTTTTTCTTAGCTGCAACGTTAATCAGTTAGTCTAGTGTTGTTAATAGACCACAGTTATTTGCATGCTTTTAACACAAGAGATCCATCCGTTACAACTCTCGAAGACAGCGTCAATACTTAGAGCGTTTTCTTAAACAATTCGTCCCCTAGACGGTTGCACTTGTCATAATTGATAGCAAAATCCATCCTCCCGTCTCTGATCAACAAATGTTTCTAGCAGCAACAACAGTCCCAAACTCAAACCGTCCTTTACGATAAATTGCATCCCTCCCACCAATTCACCGCCCCCACACTACGTGACAACACGTGCAGCACTAGGCCGTGACCTTGCATGAGTTGATGGAACTTAGAAGAGTGATCTATCCCGCACCACCAATGTGCATTTCTTCCGAGCGCTTCGCTATAGATGTGGTTATATAGATTTGTTCATGGAAACGTGCGTCCGATGGTATTTACCTAACTTACGTCTTTGCCTTTCTCTTTCCATTTTGCGCTCTCAGTTGACGAAAACGGCGGCGAGTCTGCTAAAATCGATAAACGCGCCTCGAGGGACCTGAAGGACACGGAAGGTGAGTAGTGCCGGTTTATGTGTTGTTTCGTGAAATTTAAGATTTATTCTGCCTTGTTAGGTGAACGTGGCATGCATACAAGAACAGTCTTCACATCTAAGATGATATAAGTTGTTTTCACAAACATTCACTTTGTAAATGTTATTGCACATTAAATGCGTTCGCCATGTATATGTATCTGGTGAAATTACCGTCCGATAACTTAGGCATCTCCCGACCTTACAGATGAATAGTTGAATAATTATTGTATTGATAAAACATGCTGAAATAACTTTTTTTTCGGGTTTGCTCTTCATTTTTAGTCCTTTATTGCCCTATCCGCGATTTTTGTTATCCGAGGTGACGTTGCCAAACTATTCCTCGGATACACGGGATTCTACTGTACTCAAAACAAATATCAATCGGATAGAAAAAACGATTGAATGTGTCAATATGGGATTTCGCATGAGTTTTGAGGGTACACTCAAAACATACGAGATGTTCAGAAATAACTCACTCAAAACATACGAGATGTTCAGAAATTAAATGGATTATTAATCAGGAATTTCAATGACAAAATATAGGAGGTTGTGTCGAGTACATGACCACATTATTGACAAAGGACTGAGAATGTTTTCGGTTCAATTCGCTTGTTTATCACTTCATATGATATTTTAGAATGCATCGAAATGTTAGTATTCACTTTTTTGTGGAATGTTTTGTTCATAATCCAATTTTGTTCTCGTGAGAACAATACACAAGCTGGCAATATGTCGAAGTTTGTTTCCTTATGTCAATGCACGCGTTAAGGGCTGGGGTATTTATTTTTCAGGTCTCTGACAAAATAACATGTCTTAGGAATACAGAAAAAAACAAGTAACATCAAAACCTATTCAAGTTTACCTGGGTTTCGCCAATTATCGTACCAGCTTCTCAATGTCCCTTATCAGTTTCTAAAAAACCGTCTCATCGATGTTTTGCTCACATTTATCCAGTCCTTTTTGAGCTGCTAAAGGTCATCAGCTCCCTTGTCATTCTTCCTTTCATCAAAGTGTAAAATTTTTCAATGGACCTCATTTCCGAACAATTCGAGGATTCCTTTCCTATTCTACAAACTCGACGTTGTTCTCGCGATACTAGTCCAAGGTCAGACTAGAATAGATAGACCAGACAAGCCATAGTTCTTTCACACAGAGATTCTAAGGTGTACACAGAATACTATAAGATCCTCTTACAGATTATGTATCGCGAACGTTCTTCGGCTTCTTTTCATTATAGTTGTATTATAAAGATACCTTGAAAAGGAAAATTAGAAGACTACCATTTCTTTTGTTACTCGAATACAGATGTCACATGCAGCTATTCGTGTAAGAACACGCCAATCTCTTTCGCAGTCGACTTATTACCCGCCCGTAGACTTGAGAAGGAAAATTGTGTCTCACCGCTACATTAGTTACACAAAAAGAGAAAAAAAAAATCACAAATCAAAAGAAATCGAGAAATAGTAAAGCTTCCAGTTATTTGTCAATATGAACGGACTCGGGAATGATAATATAAGGCATATTGAAGAAATCTTTTCAAATTTTAGTCAATGAACAAATTAAAAACTAAATTAGAAGTTTATCCAGTTTTTCAACCATGGAATCTTAAATTAAGTAGTTCTTGAATATTTCGCGGACAATAAATATATTTTTGAAGATCTTGGGCTAGCAGAGATTCTAGGTAATACTATGCAGATAAGTTTCGTATGGGCTTACGACATGGAATCGTTGTTTGGAATCGTCGTCTGCTTTCTTCTTGTTCGGTTCAGACGATAGTTGAAAACACGCATTGATAAATTTTTAACGAAAAGGCTCCATAACCAATTTTACAAATATACCGCCGTCACTGTCCTTTCCATATGTTTTGATTCAGTTAGGGAATCACTGTTCATTTTATAGCAGCGGTCTTAGTAGGCGTATCTGAAATCTTTTAACAGAACATTGTTTGGAAAACCTACATCGTTTAGAAATTTTACGATGGAAGCCGAGAGCAGAAAAAGGATTTTGGACACTCACATTAAAAATCCGGTCAGGTACTGAAATCGCGAAATCGGTGAAAGTGGCTAAATTGAAAACCGTTGATGGATCATATGACGCGTCATAGTGGAACTTACGATCGGAAGCTGAGGTTGAAAGTATTGAGAACAATTAAGGCAAACTCGGTACTCTCACACTACGACATCGCCAAAAAACAAAACTCAACCAAACCAAAAAAACATCCGGGAAATCCGTATGAGAGAAGGTTATCATAATTTTCGTGCCTGCGAGCAACCAAACAAAACGCTGAGGCAAAATCTGGTAACCGAGAGACGCACTCGAAAGTTTGTTTTATCCCATCTGTTTATTTTATTAGGCTGATTTAGCAATTCAGCTGTAACAGAGCCGAGTTTATTCATGTACATTTTCATCTAACGATTATTTTGTTGTATATTACACAGTAACCATTTTTTGGCGTAAGGGTATTCCTGTCTTATCGATACACAACTGATTAACGGAGCTGCGTTCGATTATCGACATGTGCAGGGCACTGAAAAGTACCCGTACATTAAGAAGAAGCTCACAGAATATTTCGCCGACAGCCAGCAGAGACGTTTGCAGCGGGTTCTGCAAACATGAACCCAGCCAGCTGTTCAACGAGATGAAGCGTGTTGCTGGAAATTCTCTCGGCGAGACCATAGAACTATAGAAGTCATAGAAGCCCTTCATCGTGAAATTGCACAACAATTGAGCAAACTCGAAAAAATGTTTTCTGCACATGGCACCAGCGGTTATCGAGAGCGATCGCGCTCACGCTCACGTAGTCGTGGTAAGTCAACATTCGTTTCCCGTGATAAAACGTCGTCGGATGAACAGTGCTGGTACCATCGTGTTTTTGAACATGAAACGCGGCCGTGTCTGAAACCGTGCTCATTCGGCCAACCATCGTCATCTGGCACAGCGAGCAAACAGTGACGCCAGATGTTGGATTCGTCGTTGGAAGTAGGCGAGCTTTCCGACGACGCGAACAAAATTTTTCGCCTGAAAATAACAGATACGACCACCAACCTGCAGTTTCTGATCGACACCGGGGCCGATGTTACGGTCATTTCAAGAGGTTCTAGTTCAAGCCGTAGTTGGAGCCAACCACGATGAAATTGTTCGTAGTCAACGGGACAGCAATCGAGGTCTACGGTGAAGCTCTTCTGAAGGTGAACCTTGGACTTCGTCGTGAATTCTTGTGGACATCCCTGATCGCTGACGTCACGTCTGGAATTATCGGTGCAGATTTCATCTGCAATTTCGATTTGTTGATCGACCTCAAACGCAACTGCCTGATCGACAACACCACAACTCTCGAGTCGGCCGGAGTGCTTGTACAAACGAGTGAGTACTCTATTAAAAAACAAAAACAAAACAAAAAGTTCAGTATCGCCGTACGCTGAAGTTTTGGCCGACTACCAAAGCATCACACGACGCGCTTCACCCGGCTAGGAAAGCCAATCATTGATTGTTCATCGCATCGAGACCACCGGACAGCCCGTCTACGCCAGGCCACGACGTTTGCCACCGGACAAGTTCGAAGCCGCCCGTGTCGAGTTCGAACATCTCATGAAGCTCCGTCCAGCCGTCCAGCAGCAACTGGGCCAGTCCGCTGCATATGGTGAGGAAAGCTGATGGATCTCAGACCGTGCCCGATCCTTACCCGCTTCCGTACCTTCGGGACTTCACGACAATTCTGCAAGGTAAAACTATTTTTACTAGAAGTGATTTGCAGAAGGCGTTTCACCGGGTCCCGATCCACCCGGATTCTCCTACATGACATTCGGATTGCGGAACGCTGCTCAGACATTCCAACGGCTCATCCACGAGGTCGTTCGGCGGTGGGACTTTATTTTTCCCTACATCGACGATTTATTCATCGCCTCGTCGTCGCCCGAAGAACACAAGAACCATTTGCGCTAACTATTCGAACGGCTCAAACAATACAACCTGGCCATAAACGTGGCGAAGTGCAAGTTAGGCCGATCTGAAATCACCTTCCTTGGACATTCCGTCTCCGCCGAAGGGATTAACCCACTGCCCGAACGTGTTGAGGTCGTCCAAAACCGTGAAGGAGTTGAAGAGCTTCTTGGCGATGATCAACTTCTACCGGAGGTTCAATCCGAACACGATCGAAGCCCAAATTTCGCTGTTATCGATCCCTAGCAATAAACGAAACGATCGGACGCCGTTGGTTTGGACCGATGAAACTACTGCTGCTTTTGAACGATGCAAGCAGCAACCCGCTCAAGTAGCATTGCTTGCTCATCCTGCCAAATCAGCCGAGCTTTCTAAAGAGAAATTGGGAGGGTTGATGCATCCGACATTGCAGTCGGAGCAGTCGTAAGCCAGATCGTCGACGACAAGGTGCAACCACTGGGATTTTTCACCAAGAAGTTCGACAAGGCACTACTTCGGTACAACACGTAAGATCGTGAGCTGACGGCGATTTACCTTGCTGTGCGACACTTCCTTTACATGCTGAAAGGATGATGCTGCCACATCTACACCGACCATAAGCCGTCAGAAGCTCCGAAGCCACCAACCGCCAAGCTCACCAATTGGACTTCATCGGGCAAATCACAACGGATATCCGGCACGTCGTCGACAAGAGGAACATCGTGGCGGACCTTTTTTTCACGCATCGGCGCAATCCAAGCCTTCCCCTCGATCGACTTCAACGCCCTCGCTGACGACCAGCAAGCCGATGAGGAGATCCGGGATATGTTACAAGGTAAATCGAAAGCATCTTTGTCGCTTAAACTTTTTACCGTTCCAGGCAATTCAAAACAATTGTTTTGCGATTGCTCTGCCGATCGCATTCGACCGTTCGTTACGGAAGGCTTTCGTGACGATGCTCTGCGAGCGACGCACAACCTTTCCCATCCTGGCACACGTGCTACGGCTAGACTGAAGACACAGCGATTCGTCTGGCCCGACATCCGAAAGGACAGCATCGCCTTCGCCAGGAGTTGCTTGTAGTGTCAACGGTCGATCCTCGCACATCAACATCGACATTGTTGACCCGTTTCCACCAAGCAATGGTCATCGGTACTGTCTCACCATCATCGACAGGTACTTGCGATGGCCAGAAGCACTTCCAATTTCTGACATGACTGCACTGACGATCGCTCAAGCTCTTGTCACTGAATGGATCGCTCGCTTTGGTGTGCCGCACTACATCACGACAGACCGAGGGCGCCAGTTTGAATCGTCCTTATTTCCTGAGTTGGTTCGTCTGCTCGGTATCAGCCATCATGCCATAGAACGTTAAAAGCGGCCATTCTTTGCCACGACCCGAACCGATGAACTGAACACATGCCGGTAATCTTGCTTAGTTTGCGAACAACCCATAAGGAAAACATCGGAGCATCACCATCTGAGATGGTGTACGGAACCACCCTCCGCATACCATCCGAGTTTTTCGTCGACAACACTTCAAGTCGGATCGAAGCAGATTTCGTCATAAAGCTAAGAGAAGCTATGCATGACCTGCGTCCCAAGGACACGCCATGGCATGGAGATCGACCCGTTTTCGTGCATCAAAATCTGCAGACCTGCAAACACGTGTTCATCCGCAACGACTCCGTGCGACCGTCGTTGTCTCCCCCGTACGATGGTCCATTCGAGGTGCTGAGTCGGAGCAGCTAGCTCTTCAAGGTGGACGTCAAAAGACGAACGAAAGTTTCCATCGACCGATTGAAACCTGCTTACACGATGGACGATTGGCAACCGTAGCAAAGAAGCTGTAGTCCTGTGCCAAGAGCCTGGGCTACAATTCCACCGACTAGGGTCACTCGTTCTGGATGATGAGTTGTCGTCCCCCTTCGCTACCGCTAGATGAATGCCTAGTCTAGGAGGGGAGTACTGTAGCATCATCATCTTCGCATCACCGGTGCGGCAAACAATCATCGATCGTACGATCGTTCGTTCGTAGGATATGGTTTGGATTTGAGATTGTTGAATAGTCCAGCGGATTGTTCCGGTGACGTCATGTTGTAAACCGATTATTTTATCTTGACAACAAATTCCTATTGTGATTCTATACACTCATCAGGTAATTCAGTAGAATTTTCAACAATTTTATATATTTAAAGTGACCAGACGTCCCGCGTTACGCGGGACAGTCCCGCATTTCAACAAAATGTCCCGCGTAAGATTCCGTCCCGCGAGACGTCCCGCATTTGGCAAAAGAAACGAACATGTCCCGCGATATCAGTATATTTTAATATCACAATTTGATCTTGTAGATTTTCTTAAATGGATGGACCTCAAAAAAACAATTTTATTTGGTAGACTGTTCAAGAGCGCTAATGCATCCTAAGACTAATACGTTGAGCTGGTTTCATCACACTGACAGTGGGCTTTTTGTCTAGAGAGTGTCATTTGGAAACGACAGAAACAAAAATGGAAAATAATTTTTATAAAAGTCCCCTATTGATCCGTAGGGACCAACTTGAGTCAGACGAAAAGATCATCTTTGGTCCCCTAGCTCGGTCAGGGTTTAACGTTTTAAATAAGCCGGAAGAACTAGTGTATACTCGACAGGAAGAGGGAGGGTTTTTAATGAAGTATCGTGAATGAAGCGCTGGGCGGTCTTACGGAAGTTGGCCGGAACCTCAACCATGGCCGATGAAAAGATGTATGTCGGCGTATTCTTTTACAGTCGACCACCAAGACTGTCTCTCCATTTTGGCCATTCGCCCAAAAGTTTTTAACGGTCGCAGCGGTGGGGACTGTTGAGAAGGTTGGCGGTCTTCGCGACAATGTTTATCTCCAGCCGATCCATCCTCCAGTGATCTTTTGGCATAATGGGCCGATCCTAGGTTCGGCATAAAGACCACATCACCTTTCCAACTCCGGCAAGCACTTCGTACTATATATCTCCCCGTTCACCATATGACTCGAAAGAAGAGCGGCTTAGAGATTCCCTCTACATCTGTCCTCTACATCAAAGAAGGACCTTCTTCGAGAACTTGATGTGAATGATATATTCAAAGTCATCGCTTACCTGGGGAACGTAAAGTACGGCCGGTCTCGTCTGACGCTTCCGCATAAAAATGTCCAGTTTGGCCAGATTCTCCTTCAACGTTTGGCCGGTTGCTTCGATCTCCCGGCTTAAGGAGCAGCAGGGAGATGATGTTGTAAATACCAGATCGGCTATATCTGGCGGACACAAAGTGCCTCAGGATGTCCAACTCCTTCGCTGTGGGGTGGAGTTTGCAGTATGAAAAAATCATCAAGTTGCTTGATAGTGCTGCTGCTGCGAATCAACAGCCTTGAATCATTTTTGTTGTAGGCTTAATAAACGTAAGATTTTAGAAAAATTTCGAGCAATCCATTCGGTAATATTCGTTTTTTTTTTTCAAAGAAAATTGTAGAATTCGAATCGTGCTTGCCAGGCGTAAATGCTTGAGCGAGTGATTTTCGAGCGTAAACAAAATCTGAAACACCGAAAAGTCACAACTGAGTGCCGATACTTAAAAGAAATAATACATATCACTTCAGACTCGCTAAACTATGGTATATATTCACATAACGTATATACATAACGTTTTGTTATTTGTGTCCCGCGTTAGACCTCTGACCATCTGGTCACTTTATATATATTAGTACTAAAAAGTAGCGTCTGAATGTGGGAACTATATCTAGAATCTGCCTATGGATCTTCTAGCCTAGCATCTCATGTCAGATCACTGCGCTGTTATCTGCTTTGGGACTCAAATCCCTAGTTTGTTTTTTATAGCATAAGATAGGTGTTTCATAAAGACAACGCTTTCTTAAACATTTACACCATTTTGAAGGCAATTATTCGGTTTGCCATTTTAACATCGCCTTCAAGTTGTGCAGATTTTTTCTACAAAAACCATGATTCAGTCCGAGTGCGTGACAAAAACTATGGTTTGTACAGGGAGTGACGACGGAATTTGGAATCCTCGTATGTGAATTGTCTCTATCTGTTGATATGGAACGTTTCCAAATATTCACAATAGGGACTACATAGAGAAACTGTGGGTAAGACGGATACTTACCAATATCAAAGAGGTAAATTTGAGAGTAAAATTTGAGGTAAAATTGAGATTGAATCAAATAATCGTTCTGGCGGGGTAACGCGGGCAACTTGCGTTCTTTTTTTCTCCGGTTTGGTCACATTTCAGTTGCTGAACAGACAAACAATGGGAGACAGGGAATAAAATCATTCCGCTCATGAGAGATAAACTTCTTCGCATCGTATTGCATTGCCTATCCGTCGTACCCTTATCATATGCCCATTTTATCTGCATCTCAAAAACAAGGTTAAATTTTAAATCGTTTCTTATTCCAGTAAAACATCAAAAACATTTTTTTGTGGAATATTTAACAGTAAGTTTGTGGTGAAGAATATGTAGAACTGTAATAGACTGCATTTATGTTTCAAGGACAGAAGTGTACAATGATCCAATTGAAGTGCTTCTTAATCGGTCCGTCTTAACACTTAATATCTTTAATCACTCTAGTGAACTATAATGAATAAGAACAATTTGAATCAAACATGCTTTCAAATGCAAGGTGAACGAAGCATTATCAACAAATATTAAAAGGTTCATATTCTTTCACAGAACGTGAAACAATGAGAAATCATTCGAATAGTTATCATTCAACAGTCATTATGCATAACATTATTAGCAAGTGAAAAATGTTAGATTCTAGTTTGTTTTCTTTATTGCAGCTGAAACCCGCGTCACCACGCCCACCGCTATAGAGGCAGTGCTTCCATGGAAACGAGGTGACGAGGACGGAGGACATGGTGCTATCAAGCAGAACGAGTTCCCATCGTGGGCCTCGAATAAGGAGTATTTAGCATATAATTCACCAAGTGCAACATTTTTAGGTAAGTTCTGAATTCCTTCCTTACCTTCCAATTGTTTGAATCGGGGTTTCACTGTGTTTCTGATGAAATGCACGTGGCCACGCAAAGGACGATTACGATTACGAAGACACACCGGCCTTTGTGGGTGTTCCGTCTTCATCTCCCTAACTTGTAACCTTTGCGTACCTCCCAATCATCCCTCATTCATTGCCATCAAGCATATAGAACTGCCGCAGAATCTATTGGCGTGCCTCAGATCCTTACTGTCTTATCTTTCGTCTCTATCGATGTTCCACCAACTCTTCTCTGCATGGTTGTTTTTTTTTATTCGACGATTCGAGATGACTTTCTCCATTCTCCAATTATTTCATGCACTTTTTTTCGTATGAATATATCAGTTCATTACATCCGATAATTTTTCCACACCACAGACAACAGTACACAGTACAGACATGCCATTACATATCAGATTCACTCGAGAAAACCGGACAATTACGCTAGGCATTTTCAATTTGTTAATAATTTAGTTTGAACTAAATTAACGTGTAAATTGTGGATAGCTCGCACATCTCTCTGAATATGTCCAATCGCTGCACCATTTCATATACATAAAAAGTAGTGTCTCTCTCACTTCCGGTAACCATAGTCAAATACGAATCTTCGCGGAAGCATGCTCGGAGTAAACCCAAGTGCAGTGCCCTAGCTCGGTAAAACGGCTAGCAATCCTAAATTAATTCCAAGAGCTGTAGAATCGCTGGCTAACGAGTGGAGCTTACTTTCGATGTGTTATTTTCGTTTCGTTGTTTTCCAAACCGTGTGTACCGTCTATTGGCCTTTCGAAGAACTGCTAACGTGCAAGGAATGGATACAGCTGTCGATTGATCCCCATGAATGGAGTGATTGACGGAGAGGTTAGGCCTTCGTGGAACCGTGTTTTGAGTTGTAGTGCTAAAGTATTTCTGGTTTGTTTTCTCGATCCTAATCAAATCCTAGATTGAGGTTAAGCTGACGATTGAATAGTTGTTTTTGTTGTTGTGAATTATTAACATGTACGAGTGTGATATTATTTGCGTGATTTTTATATGAGTGTTTATATGTGCGTGTGCGTGACCTACGACACATTGTCATTTTAATTTACAACATTTGTTGCCTAACCCGCGGTTGATCTCAAAGTGTTATTGAAGGATGAAGAATCCTTTAACATTTGCAAGCTGTTTTATGTCCAATATATTCTCATACTAATCAATATGCGACAATATCTTCCTAAAAACGTCTGTCAAAAAAAAATCTTAAAAAAATCTTTAAAAATTGTTTCAGAACGAAAGGATTGCGGCCCAAGTTATTTATCACAAAAAGGAGAATGTTGCTATCATGCCAACTCGTCTTAGGTATTGGCAGCACTATCTCACTACGTTTTATAAAAGGCAATTTTTTTTTCTTATTTTTTCACAAAAAAATATGTCCCGAAAACTATAATACCCACAAATTTTTGGTCAAAGAATGAAATATAAGAAAATTATTCAAATTTTGGTAAAAAATCCCAATTTTTTTTAAATATAACGCTAAAAAATATTCTAAAAATTGAAACTTTTTTTTTTCAGAAACATATTTTTTTTAAATTCTCAAAAAAAATCATAAATAGCCTTCACAATTTCGAACAAGTCATCCATACATTGGAAGATGGAACAACATTTTCTTTGAAAATATTACAACTAATCCTTATTTTGTTTAAAGTCAAGATAGTGATATAGTGTATTCGACAAAGTTTTTCATCTGATTAAAATATGAACTTTTGTCGAAGACGTCGACATTCTATCTTTTATAGTTTCTGGAATATGTGGCATTTTTGTATGGAGACCCCCGAAAAAATATTTTACTCGCAACTTTTTTGTGCGTAAATTCTCGTGTTTCACATGGTCTAGAATAAATAGAATTTTTTAAGGATATGTCAATCGCCATAATTTACACACTAAAATGTACGAGTTAAACATTAATAGTAATTTAAAAAAAAAACATGAAAAAGCTGTTGTTAGGAAAACTTTTTCCTGTAGCAGTGCCCTTCTTCCGATGTATGGGTAAGTTGTTCGTAAATATATGGGAAATTCATATAATTTTTGTTGAAGAAATTTGTTCGCGACATCGCGAAAGAGGAGCAAGTATCCATTAGAGTAGCCTTCCTTTTCTATTCCTATCTCTTTTCCCATCCAAGCCTCACCCTCCATTCCGAAATGCAGTGTGTGGTGCCTAACACAAACACAAAAAGCAGCAAAAACCCGAAGTATAGCATCAAATACAACGAACACCAACGAACTCCAACGAACAAATATGTGCATATAGCTAATTCGTACCAATATCACATCCATTAAAAATCTAAACGTTTACCGTGTTAGACCGCGAAAATAAATACCGTGTTTTTGTAGTTATTCCAAGTGTTTAATTCTCCAACAAGCCACATCCAAACTGTGTGGTCTTCCATAGGACCAAAGTGCCAAATTCCTGTAAATCTGAGCTATCATCATCGTGACCTCCTTCAGTCGGAGGAACCGCCATTTTCATCAATGGGGTGATCCACCAAAATTTGAAAAACATGTTTAACATGTATTTTAAAAAACAAAGTTAATTTTCAAAATAATTTAATTTCAATGAAATTTCTTTTCTTTTTATTTGTTTGATATGTTTGATTTGAAACTTAAATAATTTCCTACATATCATTCTTTAACCGACATTTTGTAGATTTAATAGCTTTCGAGTTGAGATTTAAAAAAAAATGAAAACTCAACATTTCAAAAACAATTCCAACTTGAAAGCTATAAGAACTACAAAATGTTGGTTAAAGAATGAAATGTTTTGCGCGGTAGCTTTTTGTGCGATTTTTCATTTGTGTGACTGATTAGGTGCGATTTCATTATTTGTGCGAATAGTTTAGGTGATTCGAGACCCGATGTCATAATAAAATCGCACAATAAGAGTCGCACAAACGAGGAAAAATGCACTGCGTAAAAACAGGTTTGCCTGTATACACATTTCTTAACAAAATTTCATTTAAAAAATATTTTGAAAATGAAAATTATTTTTTTTCTCAAGAATATGTTTTTTTAAATTTTGAATAAAATATACATGAATAGATCCAATTTTCAACAAGTCATCCATACATCCGAAGTAGGGCACTGCTACAGGGAAAGGGTTTTCCTAGCAACAATTTTTCATTTTCCTTTCGAAATATTAAAACTAATGTTTAAATCTTAACCTTTTTCATGTGCAAATTTTCGGTATGGGACACGTTCCGCAAACTATTTAGATTCATGTCAAGAATTTCATATAGTTTGAACACAAAAATGTTACGAATAAAATATATTTTTTTCTGGACTCTCAATACAAAAAAATGCCATATATTCCAAAAACTACAAAAAATAGAAAGTTGACGTTTTCGATAAAACTTCATATTTTAAAAAAGATCTTAAGCATTGTCGAATACACTATATCGCTAACAAAATTAAACAAAACTAAGATAAGTCGTAATTGTTAAAAAAAACATGAAAAAATTGTTGTTAGAAAAACTTCTTCTCTTTTCTTCCGATGTATGAATGACTTGTTAGAAATTGCAAGGGATATTCATATTTTTTTTTGAGAATTAAAAAAAATTGAGAGAAGTTAATTTCAATTTTTATAATATTTTTTTTCCAGTGAAGTTTTTTTAAAGTGCTGATACTTGTAATGGAAATTTAAACAATTTCCTACATTTCATTCTTTCATCAAAATTTTGTAGGTGTTATAGTTTTTGAGGGATTTTTTGTATAAAATTAAGAAAAAAAACTTTAGCCCTTTTCAAAAAGTAGTCTGACTCTTTTTGAATATTTTAGGTATGCAAAATTGCTTAAATGACCAATGCCTTCACCGTATTCCGGAATTCGTCTTTTTGAATTTAAATGATTCTACATCCCATTAAGAGATAAGAACTTCTTCACAATATTTCGCTAATGCATCCGGACCATGGCAGCAGTTCTCCAACCTTGGGATTTACCAATTCTTGGCCAGTTTGACCCAAAAATCGCTTTCGAGTAATTCCTGTAATAAACAAACTAAATGTAATATCGCCATGAAATCTGAGCTGAAACTGAGCCAAAGATTCTCTTTCCCTACACCCAAAATTGATTTTTAGCTCGTGTTTTGTCATCCTGATTTATTACATTAAATGACCCTAAAAATAACAGAAAAAGTCATGACACTCAAATACTGGTAAGCATTCGTATAACATATATGCTACAGTATTATAAGTTTAATCCGAGCGAGCGAAACAAAAGACAAACACGCTTTTCGCATACTTTGCTACATACACGGCCCAGACCGAGATAGATATAGCTCCTTTAAGCTCTCTTTTTCACTCTTAGAAAACACTTTCCAACTTCATTTTATAATTAGGTGCAATATTATCACGAATTTACTCAACACCATCATTAGCTATGTGGATAGCGTAGTCGTGTAAAACAGCCTTGCATTCCAGCCGGCCTTGGTTCGATCCCCGTTGACGTCGTTTTGATTTTTTTTTGGGTGTAACCCCAAATAAAGATGAGGAAATAAAAAAAGAAAGAGATGTCTGCTTCCATACATACAAACATTTTAAAGCGTTGGGGGACAGATGATTTTATTTGCCCATTCGACGCTTCAAGACACGAAAAGGCACGGTTTCTGCCGAAAATGAAATGCTTTCGGTCAACGCTAGTTTTTGTGTAGAAACATGCGCATTCACCAATTATCAAGATACAACTTGATTTCCTGAATTGATACGCCACACTTTGAATATCAAATGAATCTCCTCAAATCATTACATGAGGATGTTTTATAGTACCTTGAAACCCTAGTATTTTCAATCATTTTGCACTTTTCAACCTCTCTGCTTGAACTTCGATCAGAGACGACCCACAAATTGTATAATCACTACAATGTATGAGAATATATTGGATACGGCGGAAAAAACCACCAAAACAGTCTAAAAAGAACGGCGTAGAAAATTTCCTACCAACTAGCTAGGACCAGTACGGACGCCCCCTCAATCCCTCCATTTGCGTTAGTGTTTCACTATGGAATTTCTCTCCCGTACACACCCATCATGAGTTGATTAATTTGCATCCGCGCGCATTAGCTTGCACCTAACAGCATTTTTATCCATTGTCCGTGACACGCACCGTCACCGTTGTCAACTCCTGTAGGTGGCCTAACACAACCTAAACAGGCTAAGTCTGTAATAGGTCTTTTCCGGCGCGAGAGTTCCGGCTCGGGTGGAATCGTGATCGGCGGGGTAACGGATTCCGAGACATCGACCCCGGTGACGGCGACGACACCGATCGGACGCACCAAGAAGGATAAACGATCCGCGTCGATCGCCGGCTACATCACCATCGATGGGTCCAGCGACATCAACGGAGATCCGCTCGGCGTTTCCAGGGCCGCCGTCCCGCACGCTAATGCCTTCCCAGTGACCGCTAGCCACAGGCGCAACAACAGACGCGGTTCGTTGCTAGAACTAAGCGGGTAAGTTCAGTCTGATGACCTTTGTGTTGTACGTTTTCTTCTTCCATATCCAGAATTTGTACCCTGTGCAACTGTATATATCGATCGACTAGGTGTTCCACCTGTTTGGCGATGCTAAATGTCAAAAAAGCACCCTCTGAGATACTCTTCTACTTAACATGGTTTTAGTGGTTGGCAAGTAGAGGGGTACATCAGAGGGAGCAATATTATATATTATTAGCATGCATACACGTAGTAGATTTTTATAGAAATTATACTTGTGGTGTATCGGTTTTAGTGTTATTAGTTTACAATTGTTGTTTACGTTTTAGTTAATAAAAGGATAGACATAAGACTAACACGGGAAATTGTACCACTGCTGGTATCAGCGGTCCCTTCAAGTATACAGACAAGGCAAAAGACTACTCGATTAAGACAACACAAGACACTGTCCAGACTCTTTTAGACGGAATCACACCTACTCTAAATACTATTCGTACACAATTGTGTTTCCAAGCAATACAATTCTTTCCCGTTTTAATGAATAATATGATTTTTTTTTCAATTTTTCAAAGTTTCATGCGATGGTGTTCAAAACAATGCGTTTGCTTTCAACATGAACGACGAAGAGAGTGTCGGTAATCCGTAGTGGCATTCCAATTGTATCAAGTCTTAGTTCTAACATCTTGATGAACGTTTTTACTGGTTTCAGTTTAACTAGTAGACACTAACTTAATAATGTGTTCTTTATCCACAAATGAACCAAATATATGTTCGATCCAGATATACAAACTAAATGCATCCACTTTATGAATATTTACACGAATTGGAACTGGTGCCTCCACGGAACAAAATGTCTGACATCAGCATCGAGAAAGATTGATTTCTGCTAACTATAGCAAGATTGTGACTTGAATAATGGTAATCATTGAATTATAGAGGCTTTAGAACTTCTCGGGTCTACCATAAACTACAATACCGTCTGGTCACTAGCTGGATCACTGATGAATTGTAAATGCTGTGGAATAGCCAATAGCTTGATCATACTCAATAAAATGAAAACGGGCGGAGCTTAAAATGCGAAAAAAAAACTATCTAAATTGTCCGCGGAACGAACGTTGCATCTGCTATTTCTATTTCATGAAAACCTACCATGTTTTCTGATTTGGTACAATTGATGAAAGACGTCAAAAAATAGTAATGTCTTCTTATGTTTTAGTAGTTGAAAATAATGTAACACCTGATAAGCCAACAGGAAGAACCCGCCGGGCCGCAGCTGGTCTAAATCAAGTCCAGTCTCTGCTAGGTGCAGATTTTTATCTGAAGCCTCTTCAGCAATGGCCAGTTTTGTCGTTCGACAATCTTATTCTCTCACGGTCAATACGAGGTCCAATGGTTCATTAGAAATTCATGGGCTTTTCTGTATATTTCCATGGACCGCTGTCAAAAACATACTTGTTGGCCTTCATAGTTTACTTTATTAGTTCCTCCTCCGTTTTCGCCACGAAAATGTTGGAGTTAATACGCCAAAAATTTGCCCAGAAAATCAAAGAAATTCATGCAATTAAAAGACATTAGGCATCAAATCATTTTTTTTAAATTTCGATTTCATGGGTGATTTTTCGGTTTTCAAAAAACTCAAATTTTAACGCCTGCGATACTAGAAAATGAAATCCAATTGAGCTAATATTTTTTCTTTATATTTTTCTTTCTGTTCTGATTCTCATTTTCGGCACATCAGTGTAGAACATAATTGAACCATTATGAACACTGGGACTACCCTAATCCCATACTGAACGAGACAGTTCGAACACTCTGTATGAATGTCATAATTAGTCTTAGGTTCCATCCAATCCCTGTTCATCTCTGAGGATTGTCCAACGGGTAAGAGATTCAAAGAGATTCAGAATGCTCAAGTGGCCAGTTTTGTCACCGTCTAATATTTTCTTGCATCTTTGTAGCTTTAGAGCGCTTTTCTAAGCCTCTAGCTGAACATGGTGACTCAAAGGTAACAGGCGAAGGATAGCCTCCAATGAGTTATAACAACGCAGGCCAGTCGTTGGAGTTTGATTAGCTTGTTTGTAGCTATAGTCTCCTTAGTAGGCTGACCAAGTAATTCAGGAATAAAAACGGACACGTCAACCCAAAAAAACTTTTAAAAAATGTTTATGTCGTGACTTTTTCAAATTTCTGAAATTTGTTTTCCTTTTCCGAAAATGATTTGCAACTGATACGGATTATATGTTCCACCTTTCTATCTCCTTAATTATAATTACTGTAATCTATATAAAAAGGAAGTTTTTTTTTACTAAATTCACTTTAAATCTCTGGCGATTCCAGACTGAACTTTAATATAATACTGTTATGTTTCTCCTAGACTAGCCTTCCATTTTTCAATGTACTCCAACGCAGTATCGTTAAGATTTTCCACAGTTTCGATAAATTTAGTCTCCTGTATCTTACCTGAATCACCTTGTTCTACGTCAAAACTACGTCCTCCATTAAAGGATCCACATCAGGAAACATGTCACATTTTTATGAAATAGTGTTAACGTTAATAATTATATTTGCTGCCAACGGAATTTGAAGATTGCATACCAATCAAATAGGTCTCCACCTAATGTCTGAGAATTGACATGTTAAACATTACACATTCTTAATCCATAAATTGTTTGAATTAATAAAAATTGGAAGCATACCTATTTTCACATACATTTGTTTTGACCGTGTCTGTGTTTACCTACCTGTGCGGGGCGTGCTTTCTATACCGAGAAACGGAGTGGGTCGTGAGGTATCCGCGTTGACGGCATTGAGCTTCGTATTACAAGTTGGGGGAGTTTGCATGACAATATGGGTTTGCAGAAGGAATGAACACACTTTCAAAATTAAAATTATGAATGAAAATAATTTTTGTTAAATCAAATTAGTACTATATGTAAATTAATATCCCTTTTACCTGCAAGTGGTGAAAAAATGTCATACAAAAATTGTGTCTAAAGATAATTTTATATTATAATTATAAGTTTTGCGGACAATATCTGAGAATTTCTAGAAAATAGTTTAAATTAGGGTCAGGACAACGTACTTCAAGTAATTAAATAACGCAAAGAAAAAACGTATATACAAATATTAGCAATTTAGAACTGCCTTCGAGCCGGCTAATCTGATTGAGAGTAGAGAGTAGTAGTTTGCTAATGTCGTATCGTCATCGCGAATAATTTTCATATACCACTGCAAATGAGGCCGAGGTGACAGTGGATCGGAGTACGCACGAAAATTTGATTGTACGGTAACTGACGAAGAGAAACAAACAATTTTGTTCGCTAGAAGCTGATGAATTCGAGCGAAGGCCATGTAACCACACCAATACAATTGAATACGGTTGTTAACTTTCACTATTGCATACAATTCGTACGGCCACTTTCCGCAGCCAATGTCACCGCCGCCGAAGGCGTGGGTAAATCACTCGCTCGAAATTCGAATGCAGCGCTTGTTCATACGGACATTGTGGATATATTGCAAATTAGCCCCGTCCGTTCATAACTCATATAGATAAACCAATCGCAATTTCTAATACTCAGTCCCGCTCCCACTAGCAAGGAGTTAGTAGTCTATCCTCATTCTGATGTCACAAACAACAAGTTTGCTTGATACTAATTTCAAAAGCAAAATCACTTCGAAGGCTAGAAATTTTTTTTTTTCGAAAACAATCGATACAGAGCCTTTTGTCACCATTTTTATATTCCACGCGATGAATCGGATACAGATGCTGAAACGGTTAAAAATCTGTATACGGTAAACTGTATACATTGGGTTCCCGTGAATTAACAGCCATATTTAATTCCTGAGTTGACATAATTTTGTAGAGATGGAACTTTTAATCAAAGCGAAGCAACTATTATTTGTACACAGACCGTCTCGGTGACTTCTCAATTGAAACTCGTTCCACATTTTCAGAAGTTCTTCAACTCCTATACCTTCTTATGTTGTCCCTTAGAAGTGTGCTTCCTGTGGTAGTTACACTGGTCAATCATGTTCGTATTGCTTTAAGCATATGTGACAGAATCTTAGCGGGGAATGTTAGAATGTCGACTGAAGCATCTTTGTTTCGCAATCACGGACCTTCGATTGTCTTCATAGAAGACGTGGATGACGAAGTCCCGATATTCACTCGACCAAACTATTATGTTGATTACAAATGGAACAAACCGAGTGGAATGGCACCGGTTCTCCAGCCAAAGTGGTGAACAAGCGAAATAATTCCACAGTCCTGCGTAAACAATGCGGGTTTGTCTTGGACATAAGCCTCAATATTTGTTCAGAACACTTTGCACCTCACTAGTCAAAATAACCGCTTCTTTTAAGGTTCAAGAATTTTTTAATGGCGGATGACCCATTCCATGAGGTTATGGACCAGAGAACCAAATTTCAAATCTAGTTTTAGGAGAAAATTTAAAACGTTATTTGAATAAGCAGTAGTTATATCATAATTTTTTTGTAACAAATTCAATTTTTATGCACCCACCTTTGAGAGAGGCGAGTTTAAAAAACTACATAATTATATTTAAAATATTTTAGGTTTTCACTATTTTTATTTCTTGGGATATCTCTGCGCATGCTTAACCAAACTTCAATGTCTATATTACATTGAATGAATAATTAAATGCCTGTTTGAAGAGCCGTGGGTAGACTACGTTTCATATTGTAATTTATGAGAAACAAGCATTTGACAAACAGGTACTTTGAAGCGTTGTCACGTCACACAAATAGACCTTTTCTGTTCATCAGATGAACATAGGTTCAATCATTTTCATACTTGGGTTTCTCTGAGCAAACAATGAAGGCCAACAACCCACAAAATTTGGTTGAGATCGATCGTCAAATAGAGGAGTATCAACTGTCTCCAGAAATTGGTGTCACGTAACGAAAAGTATACGATCCATTCCAGTGTGACGTTACAACATTTTGACTCACTACAAACATTTTTTATGCGTTTTCATGAATAAAGCACACAAAATTAAACGATGTTATAGTAAAGTTAAGAAAATTTGCAACAAGAATCATCAGTTGGAGAATATTATATAGTTAGATTGGCATGTTGTCAGTAAAATACTTTTCTGACGTGGCAACACCTGACTTTTTGCTATTTCGGACTGCTGAACAATAATGATTAATTTAATTAATTACAGTTACGTTTCAAAACATACCAATGATCTTTCTCTTATGTTCTATCAACAATATATGAACGAAGATTCCATAATATAAGATATAATCTTATTCCAACTTCCGGTTTGCTGATGGTAGTATTAAATGCTAAAAAAATATGGAAACCCCATGCGATATGGGCTTACCAGCAGAAGTCGAATATCGTATTCTGATGCCATTTTGGAATCGAGGATGGTGACTTCCGGTTCGTTAAAATGGATATAAAAGACCGGGAATGGCATGAAATCCCACAATACGATCGTGAATGGTAATGATGGCATATATCCATGGGTGCGCAAAGAGGAATAAAAAAAGGATAATGTTTGATAGTGAGTGCTAGGATTGAGGTGAGAGGGAGATAATGTTTGAGTGGAAACAACTTAGCCTTAGAGCGACGTGTGTTGAGCTATACAAAGAAAGTGCACATACAAATGCACACGCAAACATCAACGATCAACGATTAGCGATCAAAAATAACGTCAAAGTCAAAGTCATCTTCAACACGCAAACATAAACGCCCTTGCACGGGTATGTGCGCGGATGCATACAAAGAGTTTAGCAAAAGTTTCTGATAGCAAAATCAAATGCGTTTCCCCTGTAGTGAGCGCCACTCGATGAACCAGGATTGTGCTAGCCATTGATGGCAAGCGCCAGAGTGAACGTGCTAAACAATCATGATATAAAAACTGGAGGTCGGTTTAGGACTACTCCGACTTTCCCCAAATAAAGACATACCGTGTATTACAGGTAACAGGTAGATTCTATTTATATAGCTTATTTTGATAAACATACCATAAACAATTAAAATTGCCTTGATTCGCAATGTTTCACAATCTAAAAGAACATAGAACTAATTTTGCACTAATACTAATTGTGAAATTCTTACTTAATAAAACTTATTGATTGTGTGACGTGACAACGCTTCGTGGAGACTGTTTATTCCCGTTGTCACGTCACAAAATGCATGCTGTCAAAATGCATGTTCTTGCGAGTTTTTTGAAAAACTGAGTACACAGGAATCTACGTTCATCTTTCATTGACAAATCATAGAACAAAGTTTATTTGTATGTTTTGAAACGAAACTGAAAATACAACATTAATGTTCAAAAGTCGGAACCCGCAAAAAGACAAGCGTTGTCACGTCACAAAAGTATTAGACTGACAACATGCGAATTTAACTGCAAAATATTCTCCAACTGAAGATTATTGTAAGAAATTTTCTCAATTTCACTTTAAAATCGTTTACCATTTGGAAATCGTGTGATTTATACATGAAAACGAGAAAAAAACTGTTTTTAGTGAGTCAAACCGTTGTCACGTCACGCTGGAATGGGTCAGATACATCATCTCATCATGACTATTTTTATGCCCAAAATACGGTACAAATTGGTAAAACTACGAAATAATAAAAAATGGTCGAAAATAAGGTACTGTTCCGTTAAAAAACGGTACATTCGGTCAGGCTACTTCTTAGTCTTTGAATACCATATTTATGAGGCATAGGTTATCCTAGGCCGCGCAATTTGTAGATCCATATAACCACTTTTGGTTTAAGGCCCCATGTTCTGCCTATCATTTTAGAACATGCCCATAGGGCAATGTTGGCCTCTCTAATAGTTGAATCCAGTTTAGTTTAGTATCTAGGATCACGCCTAGATATTTCACTGAAACGCTATATTTTATTTCCTCTCCTCCAAGATGTAGAGACAGATGCAGTTTTTTCTTTTTGGTGAAAGGAACGATTGTTGTTTTTGAGGGATTCATGATCCGACCTTCTCTGATACACCATGATTGTGTAGATTGTGTGAACCCGCAAAAAGACATGCGTTGTCACGTCACAAAAGTATTAGGCTGACAACATGCGAATTTAACTGCAAAATATTCTCCAACTGAAGATTCTTGTAAGAAATTTTCTCAATTTCACTTTAAAATCGTTTACCATTTGGAAATCGTGTGATTTATACATGAAAACGAGAAAAAAAACCTGTTTTTAGTGAGTCAAACCGTTGTCACGTCACGCTGGAATGGGTCAGATACATCATCTCATCATGACTATTTTTATGCCCAAAATACGGTACAAATTGGTAAAACTACGAAATAATAAAAAATGGTCGAAAATAAGGTACTGTCCCGTTAAAAAACGGTACATTCGGTCAGGCTACTTCTTAGTCTTTGAATACCATATTTATGAGGCATAGGTTATCCTAGGCCGCGCAATTTGTAGATCCATATAACCGCTTTTGGTTTAAGGCCCCATGTTCTGCCTATCATTTTAGAACATGCCCATAGGGCAATGTTGGCCTCTCTAATAGTTGAATCCAGTTTAGTTTAGTATCTAGGATCACGCCTAGATATTTCACTGAAACGCTATATTTTATTTCCTCTCCTCCAAGATGTAGAGACAGATGCAGTTTTTTCTTTTTGGTGAAAGGAACAATTGTTGTTTTTGAGGGATTCATGATCCGACCTTCTCTGATACACCATGATTGTGTAGATTGTGTAAGGTTTAGGCACATCTGCATCCTACTCGATATCACGTCGTCAAATTTGTCACGTATTATTATGACTAGATCGTCAGTAAAACCCACTATTTCGAAATCTTTTGCCTCCAAGCTTCTCAAAAGGTCGTTAACCACTAGTGACCAAAGGAGAGGTGATAGAATCAGCTCCTGCTCCGAGGAGATTTGCCTATTTGTGAGCATGCCTTGAATCAATTCGACTATAGAGTCATCGAAATGTTTTCATCTCATAGCCTGTGCCACTGATACATAAGAAGCATTATCGAAAGCACCTTCGGTGTCAAGAAACGCGCACAATGCAGTTTCCTTTGACGAAAGAGATTTGTAAATTTTCATCACAAGCGTGTGGAACGCTGTGACTGTGGATTTGCCTGATTAGTAGGCTTATTGACATTTTAATAAGGGGCATTTGGACATTGATGCCGAATTTATGTATTCATGTAATACTTTCTCCATAGTTTTCCACAGTATTGATGACAACCTTATGGGTCTGAATGAATTCGGGGGTGATTTATCACGTTTCCCAGTTTTTGGAATGAAGACAGCTCCGAACTCCGAGTCCCCAAGTAGAAGGAATGTACTCTAGTATCCGACCTTAAAAATCTCGATAGAGGTGGTATTAGCTTAGATACTTCTTTTTGAATCAGGGCTGGAAAAATCTCATCTGCACCTGCGGATTTGTATGGTTGAAAGAATTTCACCGCGTTTCCTACTCCAGTAAACCAGTCCAGCAACTATCTTTGCGACCTCCTTTGCACTTCCAGGTCCTGTGAGACACCTTCGAGAACACTTTATGTCACGATTGTAACTAGGACTAGTATCAGATTGAACAAATGTAGATCCCGATAAGTGAGTCTTCATTGGTAAGTCTAATACTTTTAAGGGAGATTTTGTGAACAAACCGTCGTTCTTTTTAAGGGGATTTAGCCCGTTCGAGTGGTCATTTGCAAATGCCTTACTGAGACTTTCAACGATTGGTGTACTTTCAGTTATTGCGCAGTTATTCACCCAGGATTCTCGTTTAGATCGTCTTAGTTCTCTGCTATATACGGTTAGGACTCTCCTGTATTGAGATCAATTCGAAGTAATTTTAGCTCTATTGTGTTTTGCGAAGCTGCTCGAACCTTTTGTTCCACCGAAGAACGTTTCTTGTCGACTCTCGTCAATGGACAATTACGATTATATGGTATCTCAACTCTGATCGCGACGATGTCCCGTTTTTTGAACTTTACTATAGGAAAGCATTTAATACTTGCATTTACTAAGACAGCAGTTCTCGGGGAGTCACGCTTGTCATCGAAGAACAACTTACATGAACTTGTTTGAATACCTATTATGCTTCCTTTGCAGACCCAAGGCTCTTGAATTAGAGCTAGGGCCGTCCTCCTGGATAGCACGCTCGACGCTACTTTAGCATGATGGAGATTCCTTTGCTGAATCTTAGTGTTCTGTACTAGTTTTGGTCGCTCGTTTGGTTCTTTTGGGAGAGTCGGAATCTCATCTTTTTTACAAAGCTTGATCGAAGATCCTAAACCTCTTGTGATAGCCGCTGAGTCAGTACCGCTTGGTCCAGGAACCGCTAGCTTTTCGAGCTACGCGGGTTTCGAAGGTTCACCGCGTAGAAACTTACAAACATGTGACACGCTCTCTCTCTCATCGGTGAACAGGACTACCGGATTTTTTCGCTTTACCATTTTACATGCCGTAAAGTCGTCGATTCCGTGTTCCTTCGCGATTTTACTCATTAAATGCACTGGATAGGTCCGAATCCTCATTTTGATTGCAGGCAGCGATAACCCTTGGGATCCGAGCAGACCTCGGACGACCTGTGGCCACCTTCGCGAATAGTTACCCTTTCTTTTCTTGGTCTAAGACCCTTTTTACGGTCCACCGGGACACTTCCACGGCGATTGAAATGTCTTTTTGCGTCATTTGCGCGTGGGACAAATTACGAATACGCTGCCCCTTCGGCATGGTGCATCTGCCAAACAAAGTTCTTTCACACGCAGCCTATTGTGATATGAATTAGAGCTTGCGTGCATGCAAAGAAAACCAAAGCATTGTATCCACAGGTGAAACGGGATTCTTATTTGTATGTTGGTGCAATACGGTATATAAACACATTTCCTTGATTCTATGATCAATAAGGTAGGAAACCGATTAGTTGTGGTCAATTCGAGTTCAGAAGGGTGACATACGACCGCATAGTTATTCGAAGTTCTTATGTGCGATGAAATCAATCGACATGCTGCCACCATAGTAGCTATTGAACGGAACTTTGATGGTAAAACTGGAAAAAATGGAAAAATTGATGTAAACTAATGATATGAACAGATTGCGGAACTCGATTCTTCCGCCGGATTTCCCTTCGAATTTCGGAATTTCCGTTTCGGGTAGCTTGACATTGATATCAAATTGCCATTTAGGAACGTGACGAGATCTTCCGTTGCAATTCAACGTGACTGGGTTAGGATAGCTTAGTTGGGACTGAGTCATTTTCGGAAAAGTTTAGATTAATTTCATACAGAAAGAATTCAAACTAAAGAAGTCACAGGAGGGTTGTGTCCGAGACACGACCGCATAGTTGGCGTAGGATTCCGTTAGACTATCTGTTGATTTTGGATAGGTTTGAAGAATTACATCGTAAAACTCTTTGATAATGATTGGTTTCGATGTCTCTGTTAGGGAATACATTTCGGTAAGAACAAAAGTTCCATACTTTCATGTATTTGCAATGCCGATTTCCCCCAGGCAGCTTGGTTTTGATGTCTCTGTTAGGGACAACATTTCGATGGGAACAAAAGCTCCCCCCTACTTTTATGTTTGAAATTCCGATTTTAACACAGGCAGCTTGGTTTTGATGTCTCTGTTAGGGACCCGCCACAAGTGTCATCAATTTCGACCAATCAGAAGTGGGTATTTCCGTTAGGATAGGAGTTGAGATTTTTCAATTGTTCGATAGTTAGTTTCATGACATATATTATTTTCTTCAATATAAAAAAATGGAATCGATTGACGCAAAAATTATATCAATCGATCGATCATGAAATGACTGAGCAATAAGCGTTTGAAATTGAACAATTTTCATGATGTGCTCGACTTTCGATTTTCAATTTATACCCCAATATGTTCCCGAAAGACTATCACTGTAGTATCACTATAGCGATACAATAAAGTCAACCCAATTCATAAGAACTACAAGGAATCTATTTTTCGTCCTTTTTATTTTTTGATGGAAATTAGAATATATTTTTATCAAAGCTATAATCGTACTTCATACAGAATGTTTCCCATGTTTTCAAAATTACTTCAAAAACTTCAAAAATTCCTTTGAAATTAATTTTAAAAAATCAAAAATCATTTGAAAATTTAGCTGCCGCACTTCGTTGCTCTATTTTTTTGTCGAGTGTATTATCGAAATATTTTCCCAAAATCGATTACCACATTCACAACCGGAGCAAGTACTGCAAACAATGCTAAAATTAGTCTTAGTTTCAAAAAGGATTCATTCATAAAATTCTGTGCCACTCCGTTCATATTGAAATCAAACGCAAATATAATTAATCTACAGATACCTAGCGCAAATTCAGGAGACATTGTTTTGAACACCGACTCGTTTTACTTTTGTATTTATGATTTGAACTACGCCATATTTTTCACTTCCTGGAACTACTTTGCTATACACGTTCTGTTCCCAGCAATGTATTGGGATCTGCGATTCACTTTTTATTACTTTCTCCATTATAAATGTTTGTGTGTGTTTCTTCTTCTTTTCTCTTCGTCTAGATAATGTGGCCTTAGCTAAGACTTTTCGGGGGTAAATCTTTACTTAGATTTCACATTTTAGTAGTTTTCAAGCAGAGTTCTCACTTTGTCAACATTTATTTTTTTTTTCGATATTATTTTCAATTGCTTCAACCTTCGCTTTAGTCTTCCCTTCACTACACCAACACACACTCTTGTCAATTATTATGCCTTCTGCTAGAGACTTCTTACATTTATTCACAATTCACGCATATTCCAATAAAAAGAGAAAGAGCATGCATATCATTAGAGTTCGATTTCCTTTAGAAATTGTATCAATTACTATGACAAACATGCAATGATCACGAGAATAAACAGAATTCACATCAACTCGAAGATGCCCCCCGACCATAAAATCAACAATAAGACCGCCGACACCGAAACAAACATATGTATAGGCAAAAAACAACAGCAGTCGTTGAGTACGCAGAAACAAACACAGTCGCATGCATGTTAAGGGCATGTAAGTTACCGAGTTGTTGTTGTTCATCCGCAGACTTCTAGTGACCGGACGCAGACCGAGTCGTTACTCGTTGGAACCCTTCCCAGCTCCTCCACTCGATGACGCAGAAGACTCGACGAAAAGAGTCCACGTATAGTACCGTAGGACACACATCCACATCCCACTACCCCCGGGGCATCCGATCGATCCCTGTGTCATTACTAGATCCTGAACCCAAGCCCAAGCTGAACTGTGGACTGTGATGATAGCAGTCGCTACCGAAAGCCCAAAGTATTGGTGCATGTGTACTTAGGATTAATTCAACATTCCAATCATTGCATGTTGTTAGGGTCAACCGTGTTAAAATCCATGTATGTAATTAAAGGAAAAATTGCATGAGGGTAGAAAATCTTACGGTGGTGTGATCGGCCTTAGTATTACTAGACTCAGATAACCGCATGCACTTACTGTAGAATCAACTATGTACTTATTATTTATCGTATTATTAAAAATGTAGATCTAACAGTAGAGTGACAAAGTATCAGAATAGATCTTTACCCATTGTATCACTCACATGGAAGAGAGATATATCAGCCACTAAAACTTTAATCGTAAGATAATAAAACTTAATATTTTACAACGCAGGGATGGTTCGTCTGAAGCCGACGATTCATAATAATCTAGCCAATATAACCGTTTTGTTTCGCTTGTGTATTTCTTCGCAACAGGTACAACACAACCGATTTTGTCGATTTCACTATTGTCTCCCATCGTCGATTATCGATGAAATGCTGGTACTTTTTGCTGTCTATTTCAACTAGCACCCCCATCACCAAATATCTCCTCCCAACTCTATACTATTGTTATATTGCGCTCCTGCAGAGTTAACCATTCTACTTGTATAGCAAGTTCTGAAACGCATTCCACTCATAACAATAATCTCGCTCTCACCCGACCTGGGGTACCGAACAACAATTGGATCACACACACAGCACCCAATTAGGCCCCCAAACTGCCCAAATCTCTTTTCCTATCAAAAGATCAAGCCAATTTTTTTGTTGGCATTCTGATGTACCCCGCGCGTGAGATTACCACTGCAACAAACCACTTCAATTCGTTCTCATTATTGTAAACAACATACAAGCGCGTAAATATCATACTTCAAGCTCATTATAAGTGTATGCTAACGCTCCACATTTATTCCCCATTTGTTCTTAACCTTTTTAACTAGTTTTAGCTATGAATTAGTTTGTAATTTACAACCAAAACAAAAACAAACCTAAGCTGCTGGCGCTTGCTTTCCGAGATCTACATTTTTAACTTTCATTATTCTTCTATTATACTTCTATTATAAGGATGCTAGTGTTTATCGTAATAATTATTCCTGTATGGCTTTTGGTTAGTCTTATCACTGTAGTATTTGTAGGTTAGTTATTCGGGGTGAATTCCCCAGCGGTGAATAATATATTATAAATATGTTTTGACTGTTTGAAAATAACACGATTTTTTTGTTGGGTTGATGTTAAATATCATATCTCCCGGTAATAAAAATTCCCTATCGCCAGTTTTGGATGATGTATTCGAACAGATCATGGGAACTGTAGATATTAATAATCGCCAATGCAAGCTGTAGATTGGACGGAGTGTGTTTTTATAGCATGTAGTTGTTGATGGTGCTTATTAATAAACGATGCAATATTGAAAGTAAATATTTTGCGATTTTGTTGTGTTTCATCACTATGGTTTAATTTACTTCGAACCCTTTGGGTTATGGTAATGATCTGGAAGCTGTTGCGTAAAACCCCCCGGATAAGGAATGCTAACATTTTATTGCAATTTTCGCAGCTTCCAGATTGATCAGCCACGTGTATACATTCTTAACATTGATCGAGATTTAGATATCGCTAGTGAAAATCAACTGAAGCTATAAAATCCGAATACAGTGAAAAAAGAACTGGATTCGTAAACCGACAAAAAATCAATACTACGTATTATCGCCTAAAAACCGGTTTATTCTACCCCAATCCAACCCAGTTTTCTTATGAATAAGATAGAATCAGACTATTTTATACGGCATATCCAAACCTTCCAAAATAAATATGAATTTGAAATATATTGTTCCAATAGTATACGAGGGTCACTATTTATATTTCGGGAATTGGCAACACTGATGTCATGTGAGTCCATCTGACGGTTCCATCGTAAATTTTGACATTTTTGACGATATACGTACTCAGAACATTTTGTCATACGGACGCTATTTGTTTATTTTATATTTAGTTGAAAGTTTGGTCTCGGCAAAAAAATAGAACTGAATCGTGAACATTTTCGTGCGATGATTTTTTACGACTTTCGACGTGGATTATCACAACAAGAGTGCGTCCATCAACTTAATTTGACTTTTGGCGATGAAGCTCCATCAAAAACCACTGTGTATCGCTGGTATAGTGAATTCAATCGTGGTCGTAGTTCGCTGTCCGACGAGTTTCGTGAAGGTCGTCCAAAATCGACTGTAGTGCCAGAAAACATCGATGCTGTGCACGAAATGATTAAGCAAGATCGTCATGTAACCTATTGTGAGATTGAGGCATCCCTAAGCATTAGTTCCACCAGCATATATGCGATTTTACATGAACACTTAGTTGTGCGAAAATTATGTTCACGTTGGATCCCACATAATTTGACAATCGCTCAAAAAAAAGATTCGTGTCGATTGGAATAAATGCTTTGAAAATTGGTTTAAGCGCATGCAAAAGTTTATCGATCATCGTGGCGAGTACTTTGAAAAACAATAAAAATATATTCGCAGCTTAACTATTTGTTTTTGTTCCTATTCCCGAAATATAAATAGTGACCCTTGTACAATATTTAATAATCACTTGAGAAAAAATAATGGACTTCAAACAAAAAATTTATAAGTTTGGAACACTCCATTGTGCACTTGTGTCGCCCAGCTGCAAAACCGGCCAACTCTAAAAATAAAATTTTTACAGGAAAGACGATTTTCTGTAGCATCATACCACCGGTTTTGCAGCACATCGTGATTTTCAAACGCATGTTTTATAGGGAATTGATCGATATTGGTGCTGTTTCTCACTACCAATAAGTGGAAAAATGTACCTAAGGTCGAAAAAAACGAAAAAATGAATTTCTCAAACTTGTGGAGTTGGCCGGTTTTGCAACTAGGCGACACACTTGTTCAAAGTTGACATTTGAAAACATATTTCCGTTCGAGCGACATCTGAGAGAAATCTCTTCCCGACAAGCTCTAAAACATTTTTACGCAGCATGCCATGTATTACATTTTTGTCATCGTTGTATTGACTTCGTGAATATATGTACAGTCTATCGCAAAATTGAGTGTACAAATGCTACTTGACGATACTTTCCATTTATTTGGTATGAAATATTTTGAATACATTGATTCTTTTGATGCGCATTTATTACTAACGCATTCAACTAGCAAACCTTAAATTTCTGAGGAAAAATTAGTCTTGGAGGAAAGTTTCTTTGCGAATTAGCGTCCTTTTTTCATCAGTGATTGGTGTCAACATTTAACCATTGCTTGGGCAGTGTAGGTTTTTGTTTTTTATTGATGTTTGCATTTTTTTTATCAAAATGAAAAGTTTTAGGAAAGAAATTGCAGGAAATAGCAGAAATAGTCGAAAGAACTCACTTTACAGCAAAAAAATCATAAACAATTGGAAATGCGAAGGAACCATGGAAAATCTCTCGAGTAGAAGACACAAACGTATCCTGTCTTCTGATGATGAACGAGTAATTGTGCGAACATTGCGAAAGAACCGTTATAGGGCATTCCTAAATTGACTACCGAAGTGACCGGCATCATTGGAAGACCTGTCAGCGCAGATACTGTCCGGAGAGCAGCATACAGGAACAATCTGAGAGGTCGTATTGGCCGTGAAAATTATTTCATCTCAAAGGCGAAACGAAAAAAACGTTTGCTAATGCATATGTAAACAGACCTAAAGAGTTCTGGAACAATGTCTTTTATACGGATGAGCCGGAAACCAATCTCTTTGAACCGGATGGAAGGCAGATGGTGTGGAGGAAACCAGTATCGGCGCTCCACGTTCAGCATTTGGTTCCCACAGTAAAACTCGGCTGCAGTAGTCAGATGATGTATGGGACATTGGTGGCTTCTGGATCTGGTACCTTGGAGTTTATCGACTCGGCGATGGACAAAATGGCCTCATTGATCTTCCTGAAACGTAACCTGCAGTCTCCCGTTCTGAAATTGGCTCTCCCTCGTGATAACTACTTTCAACAGAATAATGACCCGAAGAAGACTGACCTCATCGTGCGGGAATATCTGCTCTATAATGTCCCAATCAACTCAAAACACCTCCGAAATCACCGGATTTCGACACTGAGTATCAATGGTGGGAAATCAAGAACCATCTGAAGAATAAAAATTCAGGGGACAAAGCGGAACTCAAAACGACAATTACGGAAATCTGGGAGGCTACAGTGTTCAGAAATCTCGACACGGCGCTTCCGGAAAGTGCTGGACGCCAAAGGGGGACTATACCAGATACTAGGGAATTGATTTTTGTTATCTGTTAACATTTCTGAACTGATTTTAATTTTCTTTTTGAAAAAAACTTAAACTGTATATTCCATTTTGCCACGTCTCAATTGGATATTTTTTGTTTGTATTTTAAATGTGAAGTAGGAATATGACAAATTTTTATTTTATTTTTTTTTTCTTATCACTACATGAGAGTAAAATGGATCAATTTTACGATGAATATGAGTCGCATTTAATTATTTACTTTTTAACCCAGAAAAACTCAAAAACAACAAAGCCGTATGAGGTATATACTTAATTTTGCGATAGACTGTAAATAATGAAAACTCCATGAACTGGGTCACATGCGTATTTTTAATACTCGCTTGTCCGATTGCAAATTTCCAACCTGTTAATATTTCCAACCTGTTAATATTCTTTGCATCTTATTCGTGACCGGAAAGAAACACGAAGGAAATCAGAGCTACAGAAATAATAGCAGAGGAAAATGCTCAATATCACAACAGCCTACTAGAAATATTCTGACGCGGAACAAACATAATGAGTACTAACGGTCAGTGTTTAGTCAGAACGGACTAAGTAACATAATTGAATCGTTCGTTTGAGAAACCCCATAATTCCATTTGTTCCAATTGAAAACGACGAAAAAAAATTTCTCAAAATTTTGACCTGGTCCTCCTATTTGTTGGTATCAGGTTCGGTTATTACACTCAAAACATATAATGTGAAAACACTTATCAATATAACAGTTTAAGTTCAACATATTAGGTTGAGGAAAAAGTAATCCATCATTCCCTAGATAGCTGCCTTTAGTGATCAATATCTCGCGTAATATCAATTGTACCATTTTAAGTTTATGCTCGTTGTAAAGGTGACATTTCACACTAAAAAAATTGTTTGCTGTTTTTTGTTTGTTCCATCCAGTTGTGAGTCACAGGATATCAGCAATGGAAGTCAACAAAAAGAAAATTCGGTACACATTACACTTTTTCCATCATAGAGGCGAAAATGCAAGCCAGATCGCCGTAATTGTGAATGGTATTTATGGTGCCGATACTGTAACAGAAAAATACGTGCAACGATTTTTTTAGTTTAATGAATTTAATCATTTTTTGATGTTTTTAGTGCAATATTCAGATCTCTACTGTCAACAACTGGACCGTTTAAAGCCAGTGATTGACCAGAATCGCCCTGAGTTGATCAACAGAAGAGGTGTTGTGTTCCATCAGGCATCGGGTGCTTGATTGGGATATTTTAATGCATTCATCATAAAGTCTGAACCTGACACAAAGCAATTGCTACCTTTTTTTTTTTGGTTTGCAAAACTATCAGAGTGATCAGAGATTGGAATCAAGAGAAGATTGTAAAAATCGATTGCTAGAGTTGATGAGGCTATCTTTAGAATGGCAACAGACAACGAAAGGATGTATATTTGATCCAAATCGGACAATACAAAGCATATTAATTGAAGTTTTGAATTTCACTCAAAAATAATGGATTTCTTTTTCTTCAACCTAATGTAACTCTTTGCAGTTGAAGTTCTCAAACAATATTTCTAGAAGGCTGTTGTGACGACCTATTTCTGTTGTTCCTATTTCCTTCGCGATTTTTTTTTCCAGAAATCGACTTTATTCACAATATTGTTTCGCCAATGAACCCGATCCATGGCAGCAGTTCCTCCCGGCCGCGCCGAATCTTGCTAAGTTCTGCTCCACCTGGTTCAACCACCTCGCTCGCTGGGCTTCTCTTCTTCTTGTTCCTACCGGATTCGATGCGAACACCATCTTTGCAGCGTTGCTGTCCGGTAATCTTGCAACATCACCCGCCCGTCGCACTCGTCCATCCTTGGCGACCTTCTGAATGCTGGGTTCGCCATAAAGTTACGCCAGTTCGTGTTTTATTCGGTCGAGTCAGGGATCTGTACATGTTTGTAGAGCCCACAGTAGACGTGACATCCGTTGACTATGCGTCTTTGCATTTCACGACTGTTGCTGTTGTCAGTTGTTATCAATGAGCCAAGGTAGACAAATTCCTCTACCACCTCGAGCTCGTCGCCATCGATCACAACATTACTACCAGAAAGGATTCTGTTACAATCAGTCCCTTCTGCTAGCATGTATTTAGTCCTAGACGCATTGATCTCAAGCCCAATCAGCCCTGATTCGTGTTCTTCCGATTATGTCCACGTCATCGGCTAAGTAGATAAACTGATTGGTTTTGTAAAAAAATCGTGTCACGAAAGTTGAAACCCGCTCTCCGCATAACACCTTCCAGCGCCACGTTGGAGAACAGACAGGAGAGTCAATCGCCTTGTCGAAGTCCCCTGTGAGTCTCAAAGGATTCCAACAGATCGCCTGAGATCCACACAATACACTGCACACCGTTTATCATTGCCTGAATCAGTCTTGTCAGCTTTCGAGAAAAGCCGTGTTCGTCCATGATTATCCATAGCTGTCGTCGGTCGATTGTATCTTACGCGGCTTTGAAGTCGACGAAGAAGTGGCCCTGATACTCGCGGTACTTTTGAAGGATCTGCCACAGTGTAAAAATCTGGCCCGTCGTCGAGTAACCGAATGAATCCGGCCTGATAACTTCCCACAAAGGGCCTGACCGGGTAAGGGAGTAAAATGTGCCCCCAAACCAAATCATCAGCTGTATGGCAAATATAGTATAGGATATTAAATAAGAAATTTTGGCGGTTTTTTGAACCCCTATGCAGAGCTGTCATTTTTCATCAATATCACTGACAACTGACGAGCCACGTTAGTCACCTCCTACTGACAAAAATCTTGGTCAAATGGTGACTGACGAAGTACGATGTAACACTTAGCCTATTACTGAGCTTCGTCAATACGCTTTGACCGATCAAGTAGGCGGTAAAATTGTCCGTAACGAATTGATGATTGTCGCAGATTGCATTTTATTTTCATCGAGCAAAGCTTTGATTTTCGTTCCGGTTGTTGTTTATTGTATTTACTGAAGTAAATACTAGGTCGAACACGCGATAATGTGAGAGCGATTGCAAATTATTTAGGCAACGGAATATATAATTGACCAAAGCTTGAACAATCTCTACATGCTGAAATAATGAAGAAATTTCTCTCTTCGATGAAATTTCCGCCCGATATCGAAATTCACGTATTTGAAAGTCCGTTTAGACTCATTCATATCCTTTGTTCTCCTCGAAGTTTTAAAATTTTATATAAGAATGGTATTCAGGTAGCAACGTGAACAAACACATCCTGTTAAACGTGTAACTTCCCTTACATCAGGTGACATGGTATTTCTCGTCTTGACGATCACAATGTGCTGACATGCAACATATTTTGAACGTCAAAACACTCTGACAAACTATTTAGCATCAAAGAATGAAGAATTTGTTTTGTCGGTTTATGTTTTGTTGTACGTCGTTTGGTGGTAATGGTGCAATGGTCGTCATAGTAGCCCAAATATACGCAGTGACAGTGACAAATTGCAGCTCTGCCCCTAGGTGGTTTAACATAGGATCTATAGTCAAAAACGTACTTTTTCGTTTATTTCACGCCATCCTCAAAAGCTTCGAGATAAAAATTTTAAAAAAATACTGAATGTGCATCTCACTTCGGTGTATCAAGAAAAATTATCAAGTTTTATGAAGTTATGAAGTTTTTCATCAAAAATTGAAGTATTAAAAAAATATTGAAATTTTGAAAAATTTTGGGATTTAGCGATTCAGTACTACTCTAATTCATATTTTTAAATGTATTCCTACGGCGATTTTTTTCAGTTTTGCGCAGTACAAAAAAATATTTTTTTTTTAATTTCCAAAGGGCCTGACTGGGTAAGGGAGTAAAAAGTGCCCCAAACCAAATCACCCGCTGTATGTAAAATATTGTATAGGAAACCAAGTAAAACATTTTGGCAGTAGTACCATATATTTGAGTCCTTATATGGTACCCCATGGGATCTATAGTGAAAAATGCGCTTTTCCTTTTCTTCATTCTATTCTCAATAGCTTTGAGACAAAATTAAGAAAAAATCGATAAATATCTTCAAACATTTTTTTCATCAAAAAATCTAATGATAAAAAAATTAAATACGCGGTACAAAACAAATTATATATTTTCTAGCATTTCGAAATTTTGAAAAAAAATATAACTTTGAGACCCACTTCTGCTATAACTTTTGTTTAAATGCGTTCGTATGTGTCTTTTTTCTACATGTAGCGTAATTTTTTCCTGAATTTTTAAGAGCATTGCGAGACACAAAAATAATTTTCTTCATCGTCTGCATTATTATTTTTATTTACTTGAAATCGATTATTTTATCCTATTCGTGGTTTTGAATTGTAAGATTATATTTAAAAAAAATAATAAGGATTTTTTAAGTGTTCATCTCAATTATCCGAATGATCTTTCCACAAGGACTTTATTTTTTCTCACAGAGCTCTATCGTAATGCTGACTCCTATGAATTTGGTAAACCATCTAAATCCAATGTAAAGATAATCTCATTTATTTCAAGATACGAGAAAAAAAAATCTTTGTACAGCACAATGCTCTAAATATACCGACAAAATTTAGACATATAAAAAACTAAATTTAAATAAATATTTGAGCAGTACTGTGTCTCTAAATTCAGAATAAATTGAAAATGCCCAAAAAAATATTTTTTTTCGCGCAATCCTCTTAAAAATTCAAGAAAAAATTACGCTACATGTGGAAAAAACAACACACCTGATAGCATTCAAATAAAAATTAGAGCAAAAGTGGGTCTCAAAGTAATACTTTTTTTCAAAATTTCGAAATGCCTGAAAATATATATTTTTTTTTGTACCGCGAAAAAAACTCTAAAAATTTTGAAAAAAATCACATATACCCTGAAGAGACGTAGGAAGGAATTTGAACACAAACTAGAATAGTACTGAATCTCAAAATAAAAAAAAATTAATTTAATTTAAAATTAAAATGAAAATTAATTTTTTTTTTTAGTATTTGATTTTTTGATGAAAAAATTGTTTGAAAATATTGATCGATACACCTTAGTAAGATGTACTTTCAGGAGTTTTTTTTTATATTTTTGTCTCAAAGCTATTGAGAATGGCGTGAAATAAAACGAAAAGGTGCATATTTCACCATGGATCCTATGTTGTACCATATGGTCGGGGTTCTGCCAAAACGAACCAAGCGCCAAAAACATTATTTTGAGATATTTCAATTTAAAGTTTGAGATCCCACTAATTGACTGTGTCGGATCAAATCTATCATTTTATCGCTCACGTGTTGGATGTCGAACATAATTTGTTTTTTTTTGTTTGTTTCATGCTGTAAGCACACATCTTTGTCAATTTCTGATTCAAAACCTTTAGAAATATGGAAAAAAATTACGTTTCTGCTAGACACGCAAAACTTCGTTTTCTTTGCAGCCAGAGCGAACCAAGTCCATGCTAGCTATTAACATAGCATCATTACATAACACACTAGTATTTTGTAACGGCTCTTGACTAATTTCATGAATGGTAAATATATTGACTCACTTTTGCTGTTTATGACAAAATAATATCCTCATAAATGATAAAAAATTGATTTAAGAATCCTTTAAACTTGGTTCGCTGTGGTTGAACGGAACTTTGAAAAATGCAGATCAGCGCTTCTACACTTCATTGTAGCCCGTAGGCTGTCTTACTTATTCCAGGAGCTGTCCGAAGCAAAACAATCTGTTGAAGATTAAGATCTGCCTTCTTGGAGAAAACGATCACTATCGTCCGATGCCATATTGTGGGTTTATGGTTCGCTTTGGTTGAATGCAGTTTCGTTTTTTTTTACAGTCTACTGTACAGAATTTTTGTTTTTGAACTGTTGTCAATTATCCGAATGACATGGACATTTTACATTCGATAGATTATTATTTTCTGCATCCAATGGTGTAAGTAACTCAATTTTGAAAAAAATGGCGCTTGGTTCGTTTTGGCAGAACCCCGACCATAAAAGAACTGAAATATATGGTACCACTGTCAAAATTTCATATTTATACCCTATACAATATTTTCCATACAGCTGGTGATTTGGTTTGGAGGCACTTTTCACTCCCTTACTCAACTAGGCCCTTTGGAAACATGAAAAAAAAATTGTACCGCGCAACACTGAAAAAAATCACACATATCTAGAAAAGCCATAGGAATACATTTAAATATGAATTAGACTAGTACTGAATCTCTAAATCCCAAAAAAAAAAATCAAAATTTCAATAATTTTTTGGTATTTCAATTTTTGATGGAATTTTTTTTTTTTGATAATTTTTCTTGATACACCGTAGTAAGATGCACGTTCAGTATTTTTTTTAAATTTTTATCTCGAAGCTTTTGAGGTCCCTTAATCCAGGTCGTCACCTTTTTTGAAGATGGGAATGATCACCCCATCTTTGCACTTCTCCGGTAGCTGTTCTGTGTTCCAGATCATGACTATCTCTTCGCTCAGCTGCGAGGTCACCCTTACCAGCTGCTTTGAGGTTCCTTAGCTGGTTAATGGTTAAAGACTTCCTCTTGGTATTCCAAAATATTAGACTAGAAGATGTAGTTTCTGGTGGCTACAAAGACGCCGAATAACAATACTCGATCAACCCTACAAGTTATGGAAACTGGAACAATACATAAACATTTAGTCGCGTCTAACTGTCAACGAGATCCAATGCGAAGCAAACTTTCTGTGAAATTTCATTTTCAGAGAGATTGCTAATGAAGGATTGCCTCGTGTCGAACGCAATAAGGCAAGAACCACTGAATTGGAACAAACAACCTGTGATTCGGAAGAACATCGATCTCAGGCATACACTGCGTTTCATAACTTTAGAACCACTCTATTTTTCTGAGTTTCCAGAGATATGTAAGAAGTCGGTTGAATTGGAGTATATAGTGTGGGATACAATAGCTATCTTCATACATAAGACTGGTCGCTTGAACTTCATTATAGTATCTAGGTGAGAAAAATAAAATAAAAAACAAAAATTCCAGTGTTTCATAACTATAGAACCAGATGGAAAAACTCTCACTTCTTTACAATATTAACGTCAGTTTCACATGAATTACAATAAGTTTTTAATTCGTATGTCATCTTCAATTCTCAATCAGTTCAAATAATCCATTCGGGGTGGTTTCGATCAAGCTGCACCATGTTGTAGTGTGTATAGTGTGTATTGAGTTCGGGATTGGATTGACAAAGTGAAACTCCACAATGAACTAAGTCGCATGTGTATTTTTATCACTCGTTCGCCCAATTCAAACTTTTCAAGTTATATCATGCAATTGAGAAAATTTTTTTATCATAATTTAGAAAGTTACAATCCCGTGAGGCTTCGGTTTTACGACCTGAAATTGAGCCTCGAGATGTAACTTTTCTGATATAGGTGAAAAAGCAAAAGACCGAAAACGTTTACTCTTTGGCTAATAACATTCGTCGGGTTTTTATGTGTATGAAACCCATCTTTTTATTGTTCTAATTAAAGCTTGAGTTTGAGTAAAATAAATTCGTCACCATTCTGCGTAAGAAATCTTGTTGAAATAATTATCCGAAAATAACCGCTTTCGATATATATGGCAGCGTGGTCTCTTCATTAGATTTTTGGCGACTTCAGTTTTGAATAGTTTCGTAGAACTCTCAGAACTCTCAAGACATACCTAGGGGTGGTTCTTTTTAGATAAAAAATGTTTCTGTTTCAAAAAACATAACATTGTTTAATGATTTTTTACAGTGCTTTTTAGATGTTAATTTACCTGTATAGGCCATTAATTTTCCAGCAACTATGGCTGAGATAAAATTGCAATGATACAGGAAACAGCAAGAAATGCCACTGGGAGTTAGGACAGTCGATAGGATGGCTACAGAATTTTAATTAGAAAGACTCACCCGAATGCGTTTTTGGTTCAAAGTTCATAGGAAGGATGAATACGCTTAATACAGTTATACATTTGTTTCGACTAGAGAAGCCAGAACCTTGCAACTAATCTAGTATTACCTAACGACATCATCTTTCACAGCAATGTATTGCTGTTATAACATATGGTATTTATACCTATTCCTTCGATCGAAATTTTTCAAGCATGATACCATCAGCTTGGAGGAAACATTGGCTATACTAACAATTTTTAATAACAGCTCTAATGACAACCAGTCAGTCTAATCAAATTCTCACTATGTATGATATCCAGCTGTTTTCGAAGGTATGTTTAGTTGATCCAGATCATACGGATTAGTGTGAATTAACCCGAGTTGAAACTAGAAGATCTATTTTCTCATGCTCACATCAGCATCATATTCAGTTCCAACTTACGATACTGAATTCTGATTCAACATAATACGCAATTCCCGAACTTTTGTAATAATTCCTGGGTACAGTTAGCTCATTTTTTTCTTGATATGATAGTCACCCAAGGATATAATATGAGTAATTACTACAATAGAATTTAAGTTGAAACTCGTACCTTATAGATCATATGAACACTGGCTTTATGTGCACATTCAATGGCAGCAATTTAACCCTTTCGAGGGTTAAACCGTGCAATCAGCAACACCATCTTACCAACACTAAGTGTGTCCACTACAAAGTATTTTATAGAAACCGTTCATTATAGCTTCAGTTGATATGACTAGCGTTGGGCTTTTATCACAATTCAATTTATCGTTTTTGTAAGGTTCACTGTAAGACACTCTTTTCACGCCATTATCACAAATCTTGAACTCTTATGTAGAGCTTAGAATCTTCTCTTATCTAGAACTGCATTCCGCCTACCCTCACTTCTACTCAACCATTGTACACTTCTCGTTTCAACTATCAAATCCACAATAGTTGACAATATATGAATAGATTTATGCATACACTCCCACTGCATCGACAACCCAAAGCTCACTCTCTACCACTCTCTCTCTCTTGATTGCAACGAAAAAAAAAATCAAATTTGAAAACATATATTTCCCCCTCGTTTTCTTATTGGCGCTCGTGAACTCCATCACACACAAACACAAACACACTGACTTCGTCGCCGCCCGGTGGCCATTTCGAATATCGGTAGCGAGGCGATCCCAGAAGAAAATTACACCAAGTCCCTGCCAGAACGAGACAGCTACGGAGCCCGCCGAGGACCAGCTCTAATCAGGGCCTCGGGAACGCCCAAATCGGCCAACAATCGCAAGTCCACCAACCCGCAGACCACCGCCCTGCTCTCGTCGAGCTCGACCGATTCGGAGGAGGAGGAAGAGGAGGATGAGGACTGCGGCGACGAGCAGCACCCCATTTGAGAAATATTCATCTAGGTAGTCTTGACTTCGCCTGCCTCCGCCTAAATCGCTTTTGGCCCCCGCAGTTGTTCCCCTGTTTGTGTGGAAGAACATAACCCGGCGAGTTGAGCGAAGGATGCGTCCTTCTTACACAACTGTAGCAGCATTCAGTATACTCGGTATTGTTACTGTAACTTATAATTAACCTAATTTTCCCCCACTTTGCGGGGAATGTGAAAGTTCTTATGCGATTAGGTTACCATAAAATATTTAAATTTTCTTCTAATAATTGACAAAAACCGTTAGGAATCAAAGGTAGGAAAAAAAGTAACTAAACACGGGAGCAATAACTATAGAATATTTTTTAGAGGAATAATAATGCAATTTCTGTTATGGTAAGATTGATGCGTAATGTCCAGATTCGTTTGTATGTTTTTTTGTTACTGTCTATCGTATTATTAAGCACAATGTCAGATTTTCATTAGACAACAAAACGTTTGTTTCAGTTCACACATACACTTCTTGAACTCTAGTCTTTCTCAAAAGGTAGGTTGGTCGATGGTGTGATTGAGCAAATCACTGGTTCACGTTCCATATTGGTAAATCAATCGAGGAATATCCAGCATTTGAAAAACAAGAATGGAGTCATCGGATGTTATCCATAACAAGTGAGCTTCTTTTGTTCACATTTACACGGTTCACCATCTGTGATGCATCTATGAGCTCCATGTAAATTATAGACTTTGTTTTGGAAATTCTCTCTTAAGAATACGAATACTAAAGATATCTTCAAAAGCTCGAACCGCCAAGGACCCTACACTTGATTCCTACAATGCCATCGAACACCTTCGATCTTCTACTACCATTTATCATCATCCAAATCACTAGCGTAGCAGTTATCCAGTTATTGGATTAGTAATCTCTCTTTTTATGATTCATGTACACAACCTATCAAAGTAGTTATTGATCAGTTTTAATTCCAAAAACTGTAGTGTTGATTGTTATTCGAAGAGATGACGAACCAGTCAAATCGACAATGGAATCAAGGAGCTTTTCTGATCTTCGAAACTAGATGAAACCAGAAACTGCTACTCCGTAAAGATCCGATGGACACGTATATATGTTGAGTTAAGAAGGGTCTCATCACGAACGTCACTTAACGGTGAAAACGAAATGATTGATTTGCAAGGTTAGATACGGTTGATTCTGTTTTCACCGTGAAATGATGTTCGTGATCAGGCCCGAAGAACCTGAATTGTCGGGTTTTGAATAAGGTAAACATAATTTGAGGGGTCTGATGTGTGAATTGGAATGAAACTGAGGATAACCCAGCCTGACGTAAACTCATCTGCACATCAGATGATATTAAGAGTTCCAATGGACACGTTTTTCCCGTCGTAAGATCATAAAAAACACCAAGTACTACTCGTGAGTCTTCTTCGAGCATTGCCCATGCTTCTTACCCATAGAGGACAACCGGTCGAATTAGGAATTTGTACATGGTACACTTCGTATGGGGTCGAAGTTTGTTACATCTTAATAATTTACGGAGCCCATAGTAGGCGCGACTTCCATTGACTATGCGAAAACGTGTTTAAAAATTCGTTCATCAATACTAAAGGGTGTCCCACATCAAATTAAATCACAGAAAAAAACGTTGTAGAAAATTACCTAGTTGACCGATCCTTTTCAAACCTTCAGACAATAAAATATAACCCATTGGTAAACTTGTGGCATATTTATATCATTAAACTTCAATACTATAACCGTATGCTCGCACCTTACTCTCAACTCCACTCATAAGGTTCTGTACACGTCTGGCTGCTGCTTCTTCTGTACGGAAACCCACTTCTTCATGTCTTCCTCAGATTTGATCTTCTTGGGATGCTTCCGTAGTGCCTGCTCCATAACAGATCTGGTTTTTTCGAACATCAAGACATCAGTAGGGTTCAAGAACTATATAAGTGCGTACATCTCAGCTGATGCATCTGTCATAGGTTTCAAAAAACAAACAAACAGCCTATATCACAGCTGTTTTGATGCTCGTGGTGTTGGCATCAAAACATGGCTGCCTATGAGAGGGCTGGGAGACACCCACGCCATAATAAGAATATTGGGCCCTTTGATAGAATTCGAGTCGATAAGAATTTTGCTCGTTAGCTCTCTTTTACTATTATAGATACCGAGCAAGTCGATATCATCGACCGAGTGATAGCAATCGGTGCAACTGTCTGATTTGTTCGAGTTGATTGCTTTGCTTGTGGCATATGTTCAGTGAATTATTGTGTTTTGGTTTGCGTCCCTGTTATTTTCATTTGGGAAACATTTCAGAAACGCTTAAAAATATGCAATCGCAACCCATGAAATTTGAGCTCGGCAAGACATTAGGCCGTATGAATAAAAGCAAAATTCACCTTTACTTTACTTCATTTGAGCAGTCGAGCAGTGAGATTAAGTTTTTACTACGTTTGGTATGAATAAAAGAAGCAACAAAGTATTTACTTTTCGAAAATGGATGTTTAGCTGATTTCGTATGAATAAAACAGCATTCATCAAGTATTTACTTCGTTATTATCAAGTTTGCTCATGAGCATACTTTGGATCTGAAAACACTATCATTCGTTTTAATGTCATATCCGATTTATGTTTAATGCTATCTTGCGCTTGAAGTTAAACAAGTTAACGATCCGCATTGATGGCATTGAGCTTCGTTTACTAGTTTAGGGGAGCGTGAAAAAATTGATTGATTTTCAGGCGGAATGAACACGTTTTTAAAATTTAAATTATGAATGAAAAATAACCTTTCCGTACCAAATTGGCATTCTGTTTAAATGAAAAACACTTTTCTTTGCAGGTGGTGAAAAAATCTTGTACGAATATTGTTTTTGAAGACAACTTTATATTATAATGAAAAGTTTCAGTAATGATGTTGGAAATGTATAGACAAAGGGTTAAATAAAAGTCGGAAAAAAGTGTTTTAAGTGATTAAATAACATGATGTGAACATTTTCATTCAAATTTTAACATTTGAAAACTGGCTTCGTGTCTTCTAATATGATAGGTATCACACTAACGAGATAGGGACCCAAACTATGGTCCCTAACTGAAAGTCGCCACCAGACGTCGACACTATTCCTTTTTCATCGCGAATTCATGCTTTGTCCAAAAAAAAAACGTTTTGAAACGAAACCTAAACAATCAGTTGATAGATGTTTGAAAAAGTAAAAACTATGTTCGAATTCGAAAATCAAATTAGTAAAGTAAACTTTTATTCATACGGATTCAAGTAAATACTAGGAAAGTTTACTTTACTTGGAAACGGGCAGAATAAGTAAATACTTTGTTTTATTCATACGACCTATTATCTCGATTATAATAGGACCCATTATACTACAGTCGACTGTCCCTAACTCGATGTTCTGTATCTCCATATTTTGCCTAACTCGATGGATTTCATGGCACCTTTGATTGATTTTACAAGCATTCTTCTATCTATAACTCGATACCTCGATGGTCCCTTGGATATCGAGTTAGCGAGAGTTGACTGTATTTCGAAAAATATTCAGGATTTTGAATGAACGTCGGTCGTCAGTGTTGGTGGTATTGTTCAGTGACAAACTTCACTATGGAGAAGGTCATGTAAACGAATCTTTCTTGTTTTTTTTTCGCATTGGATGGCAAAAAGGACGCGTCCTGATTTGAGTAAAGATTGGGGTTACCATCTGCCTTGATTTAGCAGGACATGTCCTGATTTTGAGATTCTTTTGGGGTGTCCAAATTTTCCCTATATTCTAGTATTTGTCCTGATTTCTATAAGAAATTCAATTTTATTGATGAATCATAATCAGGGCCTTACAATTTTGCTTTAATTGACATTTCCTAGCTCACTCATCAGTGAGTCCTTTCAATTTGCTGCATACTCATGCAGGATGAAAAAAATGCTACTCTTCTCAATAAAAGAATATCACTTCACCTCTGAACAGTCTCGTTTCGTTTCACGTTCATTTGATCCATTCTTCACACTGAAGCGAAGCTATCAAATCGTCAAATGAAAATGAAAATGTTTTAAATCTCAATGAAAATTTCGTGCTCGGAGCACGGAGCTCGAACCGTATTTACTGAAAGTAATGAAAATGACGATGTAAAAGGATGTGCAGTATGCCAGCAGGCATAATCAGTCGCTTGCGCTGGTTGTAATACTAATATGCCCTCATATGCCTCTTTTAATTCCACTTCTTTCGAAAAGACAGTCCGGGAACATTCAATTTGGAGAAATGAAACCGAATGAAACATTCAATTGGAAGCAACGATCGTCCTTTTACACGGGAAACTGAAACTGACATAAAGCCCATTCATATGATAATGAATTCGGGTAGTTTCAATCTGCAAGAGGAAGCGTTTGTTTCAAATTCAAAGGAAATGACAGCAGAAAAGAACGAAATAGATGTTTCAGTTTGAGTAGAGAATACTCACAATCGAAAAAGATTCTGGCTAATGAGAAAAGGTGAACTAAAAAGATAATTTTCATCTTCTTGTTTCGAAATTTTCAAGCTCTGATCATAATTAAATAATTTTTGTTTTTGTATTTTGTTTTTGAGTAAAAACTTTTTGGCCTCGGATTGCATCTATCAGGAACATATTTGGTACAAAATGAAAAACGAAAAATCTGCCGCATCGCGAAAATTGTCAAATTTCTAGTGCTTATTGCTCAGTCATTTGCTGATGGATTTTCGAGATATTTGCATCAATCGACTCCGGCATTTCCTCATAATTGAATACAATAACGAAAATTATATATTTTATGAAACTAACCATCGAACAACTGAAAAATGTCAAGCATTATCTACACGAAAGTCCCGCGTTCTGATTGGTCAATTGGCACAAGTAATCTGTACTCTCCCAGTTAATCATTCAATACGAATACGGGACTGTGCAATGAATTATGCGTTTGATTTGATTTTTGATGCGGTAAATCATACGTTTTGATTGGACCAATTTGCTCTCCTCCAGTTCTCACCTCAATCCCATTCGGCATTTTTTATCGTGCGCCATCCAACGACTAATCATCATCTTTCAGCCATCATCGCTCGATTGTACCTCTGGTGTAGTGAACAAAAAATACTGAACAATCAAATTAAACGCTCCTTTTCAGGGCCATCAAATTACTATCCAAAAGTTCAATAATGGAATGTTTCAAACATATACAGAATCAATTTTGCAAGAAGAGCTTAACGCAATCCTACGTCATATGCTGTCGTTTCTCGGTCACAGCCCTCCTGTAATTTTCATTGGTGACTAAAATTTTAAAATGTCTAAACGAGAGTGTCATTTTACTAAAGGATGTATATCTGGGTAAGGTTGTGACCAGACTCAATCGAAAGCCATTCAAAAGGCTTGATTGAAGACTTTTCGGACCCGCAATAACAATGGAGGAGTAAAATAGGATGGGAATGTTGGAGTAAATTGATCGTTTTCATCGAAAATTACAAAGGTGGTGAATATCGTCTAAGGATGTAGCAGAAATTTTCGAGGCAATTCAAGCTCGACACGTGTTAGCATCTAACAGCGAACTGAAAAATCGACTGAAACAAATTTCTCCCCAATTTTGTGAAGGAAGCTTTCGCTAGAGATACTAAGATTCCGTGGATATTTATGCAGGCCGCTGAAATTAACCTGGCCCTTTCCTATGCCACCCACGCTCAATTTGTGTTGGTTGTAATAGGAATCCAAGGGCTTTGGTGCAAGTTCATCAGAACGAGAGAGAAAACTCTGCTTCGGTTAGCACTGATCGCTTTCGGTGCGGAATCAATTTGTAGTATATCTTGCTTGCGCCGAAAATATGTTCGAGTTAATAAATAAATACAAAACCATTTTACGCAAATTTGAAAACAAAACCCGCCCGGGTGTAACTTGGTCACGCTACGCCACTGCCTTGACAGAATTTTGCAGGAAACTGAACCTGCGATAATCTGAAGGTGCAATATTGCAAAGTTCTCCCAAGGGAAAAAAAACCTATGCACAACATAAAACTAACCTTCAACAGTTTTGGATGATGCTGCTGGAATAGCACCTCCCGATGAGACTCCTAAAGAATTATATTGGCAAAAAGACATGAAATTGAACATTACCCGGATGGAACACGACGACAGAACATTGATTAATTCTGAAAGTTTGTCCTGGATTAGATATTATATTCATAGATATATAATAAATGAAAGAATAAGTAAGTAATATACTTTTTTATGTAAGCAGTTCTAATTTCTAACCAGGAAAACTTTGACAGCGATCCCAGTATATTTACAAAAATCAGAAAAATTGGCATATCTGGTTATGAGAGCAAGCCGTACTTTGTTTTTACAATTTCATTTGTGTGTTCTTGAAAATGTGTTCACACCAAACGCACCTAGCCAACTACACATACGTCCTATGGAGGTATTCGCATCAGTATTGATTGAAATGAAGCAATATATTCTAAATTTGTATGAAACTCATGTTTTCAGTAATTTCAAAAAAACGGAAAAGCATTCTTCCAGAAGGGATGTTATGATATGTATTGATACGACAATGCCGTAAATATGCTGTAAATAGTGCAAAAATCACGAAATTTTCCATATCGACGTTCAAAAACACCAAATGATTAGGAGTCCCCTTCGGGCATCCTCCTTGCTACGCTCCCATAGAGGACTACCGGTCGTATAAGAGATTTCAGTCAGTCAATCAATCAGCCGTTTCTGCACCCCCCTCATCACGATGAAAGCTGTACTCAGCTCGTGTATGTTGTTGCAGCTGTTGTAGATGGTATAACTACCTTGCAACGATCGCAACGTCAAACCTTTCCAGTGCATCTCCTGTAGCGCTACGATGTTGAAATTGCAGGTTCTTACTATATCCGAAAAAATTCGGGTACTCGCAAAAAAGTTCAGAGACTTGCAATTCCATGTCCCGAGTTAGGACATGAGAAACATACTCTGTCGAGGCACCGGTCCCTAAGAATGGAAGGCCCTCAAAACAAGCTGCTGTCAAAATATTCTTAAATCGACTACTTGGAGCACTGCTGTTAAATGAGCAGGTCTTGGTCTTGGATTGTAGTTGAATTGAACTTTTCGTCATCACAATCTCGTCGGAAGTTCATTCCCGCGCTCATTTGATCAGCTTTTGAAGAAATTTATCTGATACAGTTTCTCAGTTAGAAACTCATTACCTCACACGCTGAGATCAAGTATATGACACATGCTATCTTACTGGCTGTGTGCTGGAGGTGTTAAATTGTTTGAGAACCCCTCTGACAGCTGGTTCCGGTCTGGATTGAACTGCGACGACCAAAGCAAAGATTTTTGATATTTGTGATGCTCCAGATCAGTGCCGAAAATATTCACGTTCACGACATTCAAATACGGCGAATTTCAGCCTGCCTTGTATTGATAGCCTACTGCTCAAGCACCAAGCACCAACACCAGTGGAATGAACATCAACCACAGCTTGTCATGAAGTTCATTTTTTAATTGCATCTCCATTTTGGTCATGATATTCGTAACGTGGAAATTGAAGATCATTGCGTATTAGTGAAAATTAAAGCATAAAATTCAACGTCATCCAATTGAGAGTGAAATCGATTAATGGTAAAAGATTCTTTCTTGTTTCTGGCGACTTCGACAATTGAATGTATAGTAAAGCTATTGTATTTTTTATGAATCTACTCCCGATTGATCGGAAATAGCATACACCCCCCATTTTAAATAACAGACGAGCGGAAAATAAGCATTATCTTGTTTTGATTTCCGGTTTAATGGTACTGGCTCTAAATGACCAGCAATTATATAGAACCCCTACGACATACGATACATCAATATCGTATTCCATTTTGGAAAAAAATTGTGGCTTCCAGGTCATTGAAAGCGGCCGAAAATGGATTTTGTGAAGTGCGGTTAGACAAAGAAAGTGTTAGAAACTAAGTTCGTGTTAGGGCGAAATGGCGGTAATAAAAGAGCATAGAAAGCGGAAACGGAAACGGAAAGTGACTGCACCTCTCACGCTAAAGGAGTTTAATTCTCACTCCCGAAATTCTTCCAAAACTGAAAGTGACGAACCAGCCGAAAAGTGTTGAAAGTCACTTAATACAACATAACAAAAGAAACGGCAATGGAACGCTCAATGCCGTTCAACATCGCACAACGGTCACCGCTCAACGGAAACAAATGTTGCCTTTTCCGGATTTCTGGTCCTTTCTTTTTTCCTAAATATGAAAATTAAACACGATTTCAATAAAAACTCACTGCAGACGGTGAAGATCAACTTAAAGTTCGTAATAATCACCAGAAATTATCGACAGTAATTAAAGTGCCTGAATGCAGGCTTTACGAAGTTCGTTCATGCTGTTTTCGTTTAATATACCAGACAAAGTTCACGCGTCTCGACTTTTGTGTTATACTCATTATGACAGAATATGGTGTTGAGTTTCAACAGAAGAGAATTCATCCGACACTGGGAAAAAGCTAATTTCGTCATTCGTGAATAAATTTTGATAATTTGTGGCACTGCTCGAGATGATGGCATCCAAAATGATGACATGTCACATTTCTGGTTGAGACTGGATCGTTTTTACTCGGATTTCGTTATGTCATCTCAGGAAGAATAACAATCTATTCACTTTGAAACCCAAAACTGTATAACTTCTACGCTAGAGTTCACCTTTATATTTCATAATCATCACACATTCCACACATTCTAAGTTAGTACACGTTTACCAAACTGAAGATGAGAGCTTATTACAAGCTCTCGTCCGTATTTATGTTGCCGAACCCAGCATGAACATTGTTTGCAAGCACATTTAACAGTGAAACTAAGTTTTAAAAACAAGTTGCCACAGGCCAGAGCTCATGACTGAATCAATCATGATTAATTACTAGAGATTCACCGAACAAAACAGCAACAGCAGCAAGATAGTGATGAATGTTATTGCAAGAGGATATATTTAAACGATAATTATTTAACAAAAAAACAATCAGTATCCTACGGTAGGTAGCATAGATTGCATAGTTTTACTTATTATTGAAACGACTCGGAGACAGCAAGTTTGATTTCCGCGTAAAGGAGTCGTCTAATAGCCAAATGCATTTATTTCTCTAAACATAGGTTAACTGCGGTATATGACTTCCAACTGTATTATCAATAATTATTTTTGTTTTTTTTTGTTTCTACACGAAGACATTATAGTTAATTAACTATTCGCGGTATGGCGAATCATTTAGGGCCAATAGCATGTGTCAGAACACAAAAACACTGTATACCAATATGTTACTTAAGACAACCAGCGGTATTTATTACTTAATATTTACATTGTAAACATAGCAAGTAACTAGCGAAAGCTCCGAGTGGGGCAGGAGCTTTCGATTACTCGAAGCTCGTTGTAATCCTAGCAGGTAACAGCAAACAGTCACAAATCATCACAAGTTTTTTTTTCACTTTAGACGTATACTCGTATATTTTGTCTGTAAGAGCTTATCATATGTTTCTTTTGTACATTTTATATTTCGATTAAATATTTTTTCTTAAGAAAATATTTGTTTTTGTTTGTTTTCCTGCGTCTGGAAAGGCGGCGATGGTAAGTTATTCATTTTGAATTTTGTTCTGTTCAAATTGATCAGCTGTAACCCCGAAAACAGCTGCTGAATTAGAATCATATTACTCTTTTATTTTTGTTTATTTGTTCGTTTGTTTCAAAATGTGTATTAAGACAAAGCTAAAAAAAACATCCGAAAGATCCAAGTTGCGGAGGAAGGAAAGACTCCTAGATGAATGTGACAAAAGATGATTATGACGTCCCAGTGCCAGATTATACTGTCAATAATCACAGCGCTGAATTCAAACCAAAATCACTCCCGCTAGAGAACCATAGTAAACATGATAATGATTTATATATTCCGCTTCCTTGATGCCAAAAAATTGCTACGAGGGAAGTCCCAGAGGTACTCGACCAAGCAAGGAATATGCAAAAGGGATATCCTTGCTTCTCGATATATTAGGTTTAGAAGTATGACTTTATGGATCTGGAAAATGTGGAAAATACCATTCACTAGTGTATTCGTACGTAAAAAAGTAAACTGAGAGATTCTATTTTACCCGTCATATTTCCCAGACATCGTTTCTTCACGTTACTATTTGTTCCGATCCATGACGTCGACCCATTCTGGAGATCGGTTCAGATTTTATGGAGAAAGCAAGGATTGGCTTGAGAACTGAATCTCTTCACAAGAATCAGATTTCTACCAGAGCACAATGATCCAGGAGATGCATTTAAGGGGGTATTCTAGTGCAGAGACACGAATTTCTGTCGTTTTTTCGAGTTCCGTAAAAATATAAGAAGAATATTTCTACTATCCATTATATCATCATTTGTTCATCTATATTTTAACAATAACACAAAAATTGAACGAAGAAAAAATATTCATAACTAGCTGACCCGGCAAACTTCGTCCCGCCCACAATTACTTCTCCGATTTAAATAACACTCTTCTTCTTCTTCTCAAATGGCACTAACGTTCCTAGAGGACTAAGTTGAGATTTCTATGCCAAATAACACGCCTTGAATGCATTCTGAGTGGCAAGCTCTAGAATACGCGTGACCACAGTGCAAGTCGGAGGAAATTTTTTTGACGAAAAATTCCCCCACCAGAACGGGAATCGAACCCGAACCCCCGGCATGTTAGTAGTGACGCTAACCACTCGGCCACGGGAGCACATTTCGAACACTCACGTTCCCCGAAAATTATTTTTCTGTGCCCAATCTATATTCGTAGTATATAATTTCTTTCTTGACATATACACCTGACGCAGACTGAGACACTTCAATCCTGATACTGACTGTTTAAATCCGTTGCTCCGTTCTTGAGTTAAATCGTGAGGGACGGACATCAAATCATTTTTATTTACACCCAGGTTATTTTTACGCGGTTTTTTTGTGCGGTTTTTTTACGAGATTTGTTTACGCGGATTTTCCAATTCACGCGGTTGTTTTTACGCGGATTTTCCCATTAACGCGGGTTTTTTTCACGCGGACTTTCTAATTCACGCGGTTTTTTTTGCGCGGAATTTCCAATTAACGTGGTTTTTTTTAAGCGGATTTTCCAATTAACGCGGTTTTTTTACGAGTTACGTATCCCCCGCGTAAAAAAAAATCTGGGTGTATATAGATATGCAAAATTCGCCGAAAAAATAACTTTCCTATTTTCCAAATTTCCGAATGGTTTTCATAATTTTTAGAGCATATAAACCTGATGCAGACTGAGACACTTCAATCCTGATACTGACTGTTCAAATCCGTTGCTCCGTTCTTGAGTTAAGTCGTAAGGAACGGACACCAAATTATTTTTATTTATATAGACTAGAATAGTTAAGAACTGATGAAGTGAGAGGGTTAAAAAAAAGTTGTGTCATGGCGTACACGATTCCAGCCCTTTTGGTTATCTGAAACAAAAAAAAATCGAGCAGATTCTCTCAGTGAAGATGCCGCTATCGCATGAACCTTCTTCTTCTTCTTCAATGGCACTAACGTTCCTAGAGGAACTTCACCGTCTCAACGTAGTATTACTTGCGTCATTTTTATTAGTACTTAACTGAGATTTCTATGCCAAATAACACGCCTTGAATGCATTCTGAGTGGCAAGCTCTAGAATACGCGTGATCACAGTGCAAGTCGGAGGAAATTTCTTTGACGAAAAATTCCCCCGACCAGAACGGGAATCGAACCCGAACCCCCGGCATGTTAGTAGTGACGCTAACCACTCGGCCACGGGAGCACATTTCGAACACTCACGTTCCCCGAAAATTATTTTTCTGTGCCCAATCTATATTCGTAGTATATAATTTCTTTCTTGACATATACACCTGACGCAGACTGAGACACTTCAATCCTGATACTGACTGTTTAAATCCGTTGCTCCGTTCTTGAGTTAAATCGTGAGGGACGGACATCAAATCATTTTTATTTACACCCAGGTTATTTTTACGCGGTTTTTTTGTGCGGTTTTTTTACGAGATTTGTTTACGCGGATTTTCCAATTCACGCGGTTGTTTTTACGCGGATTTTCCCATTAACGCGGGTTTTTTTCACGCGGACTTTCTAATTCACGCGGTTTTTTTTGCGCGGAATTTCCAATTAACGTGGTTTTTTTTAAGCGGATTTTCCAATTAACGCGGTTTTTTTACGAGTTACGTATCCCCCGCGTAAAAAAAAATCTGGGTGTATATAGATATGCAAAATTCGCCGAAAAAATAACTTTCCTATTTTCCAAATTTCCGAATGGTTTTCATAATTTTTAGAGCATATAAACCTGATGCAGACTGAGACACTTCAATCCTGATACTGACTGTTCAAATCCGTTGCTCCGTTCTTGAGTTAAGTCGTAAGGAACGGACACCAAATTATTTTTATTTATATAGACTAGAATAGTTAAGAACTGATGAAGTGAGAGGGTTAAAAAAAAGTTGTGTCATGGCGTACACGATTCCAGCCCTTTTGGTTATCTGAAACAAAAAAAAATCGAGCAGATTCTCTCAGTGAAGATGCCGCTATCGCATGAACCTTCTTCTTCTTCTTCAATGGCACTAACGTTCCTAGAGGAACTTCACCGTCTCAACGTAGTATTACTTGCGTCATTTTTATTAGTACTTAACTGAGATTTCTATGCCAAATAACACGCCTTGAATGCATTCTGAGTGGCAAGCTCTAGAATACGCGTGATCACAGTGCAAGTCGGAGGAAATTTCTTTGACGAAAAATTCCCCCGACCAGAACGGGAATCGAACCCGAACACCCGGCATGTTAGTTATGACGCTAACCACTCGGCCACGGGAGCACAACCTCAACCAACCGCACATCCAACCGCATGAACCTTGGACAAGTCAATAACATCTTTTTTTACAAAATGACGGCCGTTTGAAAGACAGAAGCGGATTAAAACGTTTTTCTCACGTTTTCCGATTTTTTAAAAATAGTAAAATTTTAAAAATAAAATTTTTAGAGGTTCATGCGATAGAGAAATTCCTGCAGATTGTATCCATACAAATTCGACATGAATCGGTTCAGTAGAACTTGAGATACCGTGTACGCCAGTTTGAAAAAACTAGTTTTGAGAAAAACGCGGTTCAAGTTCATTGTTTTGGTCGTACCAGGTTAGATATCGCATCGCCAAAATGGCTCTAACTCGGTAAATAATAGGATTTTCGATATGTCCTTTCTAGGGTATATTCTTGAATGCCTAAACTACAGAAATATGTAGGATTGTTTTTTTTTCAAACTTCTAGACTAGAATACTCTCTTAAGTGGAAATTAGCATTTAGAGCTCGACAGATAATCTCTAGATAAAAACTGTCTTGGAAAAATTTGTTACACATGATAGAAGGCTTATTTTTATGTTATCAAAAATGATCAGACTCTTCGATGAAATAAAAAATCTAACTTTCTTATCTTTATAGATAGATGTAAACATAGTTCGACAATGTTGTAGTTCCAGTTATTTGTATCTTTGTAAAACGAAGTTTTTTTCTATCTCTTGAAATAACCGATATAGTGTCTTTTTTCTAAGTTGCGTTAGGGTTACCATGAAAAAAAACTGTTTTTACTCTAACTTTCATATTTCAAATTCTACATGCAAACTGTCTTCAAAAGACTATTAGAGCTTACTAATACAAACATTTTGTGATGTAGAACTAGTCAATAACTCAAATTCACTCAAAGTTATTATTTTTTCTTCCCAAAAACTACGCTCTCTTCATTTGTTTGCCATTGTTGCTGAGGCAAACATAAACACAGTTTATTAGCGGCATTTTAAAGAGCATATTTAACTCTACATGATGTGTGATTTTAGAAACTATGTTATTTTCGACGTAGGATTACGTCTTTCGGGAACATATTGGTGTACAAATTGAAAATCGAAAATCGAGCGCACCGTGAAAATTGTCCAATTTCAAATGCTTATTGTTCAGTCATTTCATGATGGATTGACGAGATTTTTGCGTCTTCTGATAGGTCGAAATTGACGACATATGCGGCAGATCCCAAACAGAGACATCAAAACCAAGCTGCCTAGGGGAAATTGGCATTGCAGACACATGAAAGTAGAGGGAGCTTTTTTCCCACCGACATGTATTCCCTGACAGAGATTTCAAATCCATGGTTTCTGGGAGAAATCAGCATTCAAAAACCCTCGAGCCCAAAAACCCTCGACACGCACAAATGGATAGTGCTCATTGTAACTAGCGTGGGCATTGCTGTTTGCATACGTGCTAGCGAATAAGTTGGGAGCGATGAACAAGTGTTTTTCGTTCCAATAAGAATCTTTCGATTGAAGAATGATGTTTCAATGAACTGAATAGAACTTATGCTTGATAGAATTATAAATAAAATTTAAATTTGGAACTTTTATGTTGGTTGCTTCGTAAAACTTTTAGCACAACTGTAAGTGTAAAATTGTGTATGGTAGCTATTGTGTTAAAATGACTTGAAATATGAAACGATTTTTTTTCTCCCAAGGAAAGTTCATGCGACGAGCAAAATTGGAAAAATGAAGGAATATTCGAAAAAGTGATTTCACATATGCTCTACTAATCGTATTGGGTGCTGTTAGCACAATTGAAATTTGCATTGAGGCATGTAGCATCGTGTTCCGTTGGGTTTAAAGCGAAAAGGAAATGGGTTGAATAAACACTCAGAAAATAAAAAAATTATGAATGAAATTACTTTTCCATTTCAAATATATTTTCTCTATACTAAAGTAACACTTTTTTTCTGGTGAGAAAAATTGGGTTCGATAATGATAATTATCTTATATTGCTTTGATGAGCTTTTATTCTTTATTTCATCCATACATAACACAGGCGCCATCTCGTCCAGGACCACAGAGGGCGGCTTTGGTACGTGATACGCACCATCTAATGACTAATCACCATCCTTCTATCATTATCACTTGGTTATGGACACTGGTGGAGTGAACAAACAATACCTAACAACCAGACTAAACGGACCCAAATCATTATCGAAGAGTTTAACAATGTAATTCTTCAAACATATCCAAAATCAGCGTGCAGCAGATAGCCTAACGGAATCCTACGTCAACTATGCGGTCGTGTCTTGGACACAACCCTCCTGTGACTTTTTTTTTTGTTTTTGAGCAAATTAAAATTTAAATCATGACTTTTTGGGTAGAAAACCATCAATAACTTTGAGTAGGATTAAGATATTGACAAGTTCTACATCGCAAAATGTTGGTCTTGATATGCTCTAAAAGTCGTACAAAGACAGTTTTGATGTAGAAATTGAAAGAAAAAATATAATACAAAAAAAAAACATTTTTAATGGTCACCCTAATGCAACTTAGAAAAAAAGCACTAAATCGATCATTTTAAAAGATAGAAAAAAGCTTTGTTCTACACAGTTATTCAAAATAACTGGGGCTCCAACATTATCGAACTTTGTTTATTTCTATCTTTAAAGATAAGAAAATTAGATTTTTTATTTCATCGACAATTTTGGTCACCCTATTTTTGATAACATAAAAATGACCGCTCTATTATATGTTACAACTTTATCGAAGACAGTTTTTGTCTAAAGAATAAATATCGCCCCCAAAGTTGTTTTTAGCGCTTTCTATCTAAGTTTCATTAGGGTAACCATGAAAAATCGGCTTTTACTCTAACTTTTATATTTAAAATCCTACATTAAAATCGTCTTGGTACGACTTTTAGAGTTTATCAATACCAACATTTTACGATACAGAATTTGTCAATATCTTAATCCTACTCAAGGTTATTGAAGGATTTCCACTCATGATTTCAATTTTCTCTCATGAATTCAATTTTAATTTACTAAAACAGAAACAATAACATAGCTTTGAAAACCACATATTATATAGAGTGAAATTTGTTCTTTCAAATTCCGCCAGCGAACATTTTCTATGTTCGCCCCAAAAAAATGACAAACAAATGAAAAGAGCGTATTTTTTGGGAAGAAATATCAATAACATTGAGTGAAGTTGAGATATTGACAAGTTCTGCATCGCAAAATATTTGTATTAGTAAGTTATAAAAGTCTTTCGAAGACAGTTTGTATGTAGAATTTAAAATATAAAAATTAGAGCAAAAAAAACAGTTTTTTGCAACTTGAAAAAATAGCGCTATATCGGTTATTTCAAGAGAAAGAAAAAGAACTTTGTTCTGAAAGATGTCTCAAATGGCTAGAGCTACAACATTGTCCAACTATGTTTACCTCTATCTGTAACGATAAGAAAGTTGTATTTTTTATTTCACCGACAATTTTGGTCACCCTTTTTTTGATAACATAAAAATTAGTGCTCTATCATATGTAATAATTTTGTCGAAGACAGTTTTTGTCTAGAGAACAACTGACGAGCTCTTTATGGTAATTTCCACTTAAATGCATCTCCTGGACCATTGTGCGGTGTGGAATCCGTACATTACCTGAAAGATGAGTCAAGATTGGGGCATACTTTGATTCAAGTAACAGTAGGTCTTATATTTCAAACGGATGTCTAGAACTCAACCTTTCACTATTGATGGCTATCCAAATGTAATAAACAACATTGTGCATCAAACTTCATGCACAGATCGGTTAAAGTAATTTTGATGAATGAAAAACAACAATCTATTCTGCAGGTCGAATCCGTCTGTGACAACCCTCGTATACCACTGTTTCCCTCATGATAACTACAACAATTGTCCGGTGTAAGTAAACTTGAAATGTTCCTCCGCTGTGATTTATTGACAATTCGTATGCTGGCGATATTCGACTGTAACCCACTGAAATCAATTACACAAACAAAAAAAAAGTTCGATTCTTTACACACTGAATGAGTCCTGCAACGCATTCAAATCAGTATCCAGTGCCAGCAAATATTTATAGAGAGCTCGGTCCTTTTCTCATCTCCTAATTGCCTTACTTCGAGCCAAGCACGCGTAAACTTGTCATGTCGCACCCGCGTTGCATGCGCGCCATTCAGTGTGTAACTATTGTACGAGAGCAAATTCGACAAAGGTTGATAGAAATGCAACCGAAACTAAACTGTACATACTAACGATAGAGAACAACAAGAGGTAATATTAGAAAAAAAAAAACCATTCAAGAAGAGAAAAAAAAGAACTAAACGTGAATCCGACTGTTAGTGAATGGATGTAGCAAAAAAGAAAACCCTTTCTGCTAACAATTAACTTAAAACTATACTTTTCCGAAGCTTATTGGGAAACTATAGGGTAACTGAATAAACGAAGCTTTAGTAATGAACTATGAATATTTTTACTGTAGATAACATTCGAATTGGCTTGTCTCTTTCAACAAAATTTAATATTGGATATTCTTCACAAGGGCAACAAAAAGTCTTACAAGTTTGGAAAGGTGTGATTACAATAAAAACAAAAAATGTAATATTCATTAAAACAAGCGCGCAAGGTGAAACAGAGTTTTATGGGAGAGAATGTTTGATAGAAAAAATATGAACTAGATGAGAACTGTTACTAAATGCGTGGAAAAGACGATTCAGATAAAAATTGATGAAAAGAACTGTTATTTTTTAATAAATTTTAAAGCCACATGAATTCGTCTATTTTGTCTATCCGAAATGTACCGGTGTTCAACTCCAAATATTTTGCCAAAACCATTCGCAACCCCAATGGAGAGTGCCACATGAGTTATCCGACTAGTTTATCTTTAACAAATGGATAAGAGTGAAATAAGATACTCTCAACTGAAAGTTACCATAGTGGGGTACCGAACAATCAAAAAGACATATGGTAGGTATTTACCGTTATGAATCATATTTCGGACGCTTAAGGCATATGATGCAGAAAGCAGGTCTAAACTTTATGCACAGGTATTATTTGGTTGATATTTTTATTAAATTATTTCAATATGCTTTTAAGCTTTCTACTTTGGTACCTATTTGATTGAAAACATAAAAAAATCATCGAATAAAATGCTTTTCGAATGAAACGAATAAAAATCAAACTTCGGACACTAAATCAAATTTCGGACAGATTGAATTCAAATTTCGGACATTTTATTTTGTAATTTTTTGAACGAAAATTACATTACACTTGATTATATTTTATAGTCAACTGCGAAACACTTACCAAGCTGATGCAGACTAAGACGCATCAGTCCTGATACTGGCTGTTTAAATCCGTTTTTCCGCTCATGAGTTAAATAATGAGGAACGGACATCAGATCATTTTTATTTATTTAGATCAAGTTTATAAATACATAATTACCTTCACTTGATTTATTTGAAACTCATTGTTGAAAAAAACAATATTTATTTGAAGTGTATTGAGAAAACATAAACATAAACGAAACATAACCGTTATTGAATTGAATGCATGGAGAAAATAAAAACATTTTTCATTTGAAGTTGATTTCGAATTATTTTTAAGCAATTGTTTATTTTGATTCCTCATCTTGGATTCCGGTTCTGAGGATTCCGACGCTTTGCCTTGGAGCGCTGACGCTTCGTTGTACTGCTGTGGGGTTCGAAGAGACAGACGATGGTTCCTCATGAAACTAGAATCAAAATATCTTACTACCTGTTTTGCAACTTGGTTGAATTCGTACTGAAGATTGTAGGCTTCCGCAAAATCAAACGCCAGACGCCGTAAATGAGAGAGTCATACCATAGAAAGCTTTGTCCAGTGGCCTGCAGTGGTCCGCCAGAACCTCAGACTGCTCACTCGTAAATACCTATCTGAACCGCCCTAGGTGCTCGCTGACACATCCCAGCAGAAGTAGAAATGTCAATAAAAGAAGATTCGAATCTTAAATCACTTTCTGATATGAGCCTCTTCCTCAGAGCTGATTCATAAATATCGAGGTCTGCTGCAATCCGACGCTTCAAGAATCCCTCCCAAAGCCTCTGTCGGGCCACTTGAGCTTTTCTGGAGTGCATTTCTTCAAATCAGTTTCCTTCTTGTGGGTCCCGTTAAAAATGTGGTTGAAAACATTTTAGATTTTTTTTTCTGGTGCGAACTTTCGCACCACAGTCACTGCGCACCTTCACCCCACAAGAAAATTTTTGAACTAATAGATTTTTTTAAAAAAAAGCTCTTGAAATTTTTCACAAAAACGAATACGCACTATCATCTACTATGGAAAGAAGGTTTCCTTGACAGTGTAGTTTCGAACTTTCCAGTTAATTGAGGTAAGTAAATCGTCATCTCCAAAACTGAAAAAAATAGATCAAAACATCGCAAAACTATTTTTACCTCATAACTTTTTGCCAGTTTTATGAAACGTATCTTTTTTTATATGTGTGAGCTGCTGGTGTAATAATGTATCAAACGACTACACTGTTGTCGAAATTTTATGCTCGTTTGCTTCAAAATGGCCAATGCGCACATTTGCCCCGCACTACTCTATATAAAATGGATTGCTGTCTGTCTGTCTGATTCATATGGACTCGGAAACTACTGAACCGATCGACATGAAAATTGGTATGTAGGGGTTTTTGGGGCCGGGATGGTTTTCGTGATAGTTTGAGACCCCTCCCCCTTCTCTAAAGGGGGGCTGCCATACAAATTAAACACAAATTTCTACATTACTCCGGAATTATACAAGCAAATGAACCCAAATTAGGCATGTGAAGGTTTTAGAGTGCAATAAATGTTTTCACGGTAGTTAGACACTCCACCCCCTCTCTAAGGAGGGGCTCTCATACAAATGAAACACAAATTTCTGCATAACTCGAGACCTAATCAAGCAAACGAAAACAAATTTGGCATGTGAAGGTTTTAGGATGCAATAAATGTTTCTATGGTGGTTCAGCACTCCTCCCCCTTTCTTAGGATGGGCTGTCATACAAACGAAAAAAAAAATCCTGCATAACTCGAAAACTGATCAAGCAAATGGAGCCAAAGTTGGCATCCTCCCGCCTCTCTAAGAGGAGAAGAGGGGAGGGGTCTGTCTTTATTCTATTACTAGCTGACCCGGCAAACTTCGCCCCGCCCAAAATTGTTTTTTTTGTTATCAATACCTTCAAACATTCACGTTTTCTTACTGAGCGCAAATTCATGAGTCCAAACGCAGAACTGTTCATTGATGGATCTTCTAATCGACCCCGTTGAATTTACCTTTCACTAAAAAAATCCTAGTACTTCTACCAAAACTCATCATTATAATATCAGATTATTTTCAGACACAATTCTCGTTCAAGATTTTTCAACCACTTGCAAATAATATGTTTCTCCGTTATAAATGTTTGATACAGAAAATATGATAGAATAACGACAGACCCCTTCCTTCTTCTCCCCTTAGAGAGGAGGAGGAGTGTTTATTCACCATAGAAACATTTCGTGCCCCCTAAAATCTTCACATGCCAAATTTGGCTCCATTAGCTTGATTAGTTTTCGAGTTATGCATAAATTTGTTTTTCATTTGTATGACAGCCCACCCTAAGAGAGTGAGGAAGAGTATCTAACCACCATAGAATCATTTATTGCACCCTAAAACCTCCACATGCCAAATTTGGTTTCGTTTGCTTGATTAATTTCTCGAGTAATGCATAAATTTGGGTTTCATATGTAATGGCAGCCCCCCCTTAGAGAAGGGGGTGGAGTGTCTAACCACCATAGAATCATTTATTGCACGCTAAAACCTTCAAATGCCTAATTTGGTTTCATTTGCTTGATTAGTTCTCAAGTAAAGCAGAAATTTGTGTTTCATTTGTATGGCATTTCCAACATCCCCCCCCCGCCTAAGAGAGGGGGGAGGAGTATCTAACCACTGTTAAAACATTTATTACATCCTAAAACATTCACATGCTTAATTTGGTTTTATTTGCTTGATTAATTATCGAGTAATTCAGAAATTTGTGATTCATTTGTATGGCAGCCCCCCATACAAATGCCTAATTTGGTTGCATTTGCTTGATTTATTCTTGAATAATGTAGAAATTTGTGTTTGTTGGGTGCACCCAAACTAGCGTTGGCAGTTGTCATCTTTGGCAGAAATGATGCCATTTAGTGTGCTGTTGAGACAAACGCGCAAATAATGAGCTATTTTGAGTTAGGATGGTAAAACGCTATGATGATTGATTCACAAATGGTTGTGTTTAAAGTAGAACAAGAAGGGTGATATGATCAGAAAACCTATGCGATATTTAATTTGTCCTGGAGAATCAACTTGTTTTTATTTTTATATCATTATTATCTAATTCTGTTTAACGTACTTTTTAATGATTTCGTTATGTTACACATTATTTTAATTGATTCAATTTTGTGAATACAGATTAATGATATTGATATCTTATATTCAATAACTCATACATGGAATACAGTTGGTAATGTGTTTATGTTTCTAATGCTATTACATGCTTGTTAAAACGCAATACTCTAAAATTACTCTGATATAGCGGGTTTTTTTTCATTTCGCGGTGGCTTCAGCGTTTACCCATTATAGTAAATAATAAATTGAAACGGATGAATGTATTTTAGAATAACTAGTGTAGAAGTTTGATTTAAAACAATCGATTTCATTATTTATTTTCTCTGGCAAAATGAACCTACAAATTAACATACCACAGTGATCAGCTATGGTGAAAAAACTTATGAGTACTAAAGATGCCGAAGATTTTTTGTTCAGGGTACACAACTCTGTTACACAGGGATTATTTATCAACTTTCAGTTGAATGCATTTTTTTTATTTATAACACTTTTGAAAGAAAGATATTGATCTATAAGCAAGAGCGCAGCTTAGTCAACTGGTTTTGTTCATCAATTCATGGATTGAATAATCTAATAATCTAGATATTATATAACATATTCTAAACGAACTCGTAACAACAATAAACAAATGGTTTTCTTCCGTTATTAATACGTTGGATATCATAGAAGAAAAGAATTCGTTTCTCTCAGGTAATGATTGCTAATGAAAGCCGTTAGCTTTTTTTGCAGTTCTTTGGTTTCCAATGAAGTACAGTGAAGTAATTTTCGTTCGCGTCAAACGACAGATAGCTATAGGGCTCATAGAATTACCGCAGATTCCAGCATGGTTCAACTCTGACTATTTCGCGTTCATTCCTCGAAGTAGAATGAGTATGTGTGTGTGGTGCCGTTTTTTTGTGTGTTTTGTTTGTCAAGGTACACATACATAAACATATACATATTTAGTTGTAATTTCGGATTGTTTCATGACTCAATATCGGTCGGTTAATGTAGTTATTGTTGCTGTTGCTATTTTCATAGTTATTATTGATGCTGTCTTCTTGATTGGGGGTGGTGTCGGCATTGCTGTATAAACCATGTGATACGGTAGAGACCCACGATTCTCGTTATACGTTCCCTGTTGAATTCAAATTGGATGTGATGCATGAGGTCAAGCAGAAAGTTAGTAGCAGCTAATTCACAACGCTACCTACCAGAAGTGTGCACAATAATTATGAGAAAAACAAGCAAATATGAAAAATCTGATGTCCAAACGTAACGCTAACGAATTATAATAACCAAATTACAACAAAATATTCATCGAAACATTTATGGTTTATTAGTAAGTGATTTAAATACGTCTTGTAAGGCGTCGTGCACTTATTACGTAACGCCAGAGGGCATAGGGAAGGGGGTTCGATGTTGCTTATTGTGTTTTAGAGATAAGAATTGCGTTACGTAAGGGAAGGTGGGGTGTAGGTGGTCCAAAATCCGGATTTCCGGATTTTCAGCGTTACGTAATTTGTACACCATGCCTCAAAACAAACTTCGAAAAATACTGATTAGTTACAACCTACCACGGAAAGAACCGTGCCAAAGGTCAGCGCTCAACGTACAAAATTTATGTCAAACTCACTACATCTTCTTGGCCACTTCTAGTGCTTAATATACAGGGTTTTCCAACTTTAAATTCCGAAAGAAAATTGAAATAAAACACGGAATTCGAATTTCGATGAAACTTTTATTTCAAATTAAAGTTTGGTTTATGCCATTATGTATGAAATACAACATCATTCAAATGTCCACCTAGGGCTTCCTCGCACACCTTGATCCGGAACAGGTAATTTTCGATGACTTTTCGGCACATATGGGGCGGTATCTCGGTCATAACTTCACGAATGTTGTGTGGCACGTGGCGCCATCCTGCTAAAACCACATGTCATCCGTATCCATATCTACAGTTTGTGGCAAAAAAAATCGGTTAACATGCGGCCATAGCGCTCACCATTCACAGTTACCGTCTCGCCGTCCTCATTTTCAAAGAAATACGGCCCAATGACTCCACTAGACCATAATGCGCACCAAACAGTGACTTTTGGCGGATGCAATTATTTTTATTTATTATTTTTCTTCATATCTTATAGTTACATTTAGGTGCTTATTCTATCAAATTCCTTCTAAAAATCCTACTCAATTCGAGCGAGGAAAGTGTCACCCATATCTGGGTGACGGGCCGTCGAAAGTGTTGAAGACGACAATCTGTGCTACAAGTGTCGTTTTGACAGTGTCGTGATTGTCCTTTTCAGTCTCAAGTTATAGCGCGTCAAAGATGGAGTCCACCAAGCAAGAAATTCGCCATATTTTACGTTTTTACTACCTGCGAGGTAAAACTGCAACGAAGGCGGCCGAAAAAATTCGTGTAGTTTATGGACCCGATATTGTAACGATTCGCACAGCACATTGTTGGTTTGATCGATTTCGTTCTGGTGTAGTGGCTGCCGAAGATACACCCCGTACTGGTCGGCCAATCGTTGTGGAAACCGATAAAATCGTTGAAATCATCCAAGTAGACCGGCATGTGAGCACTCTCGATTTGCCAGGAACTGGGTATAGACCATAAAACCGTTTGGAACCATTTGCAGAAGATTGGATTCCAAAAAAAGCTGGATGTATGGGTGCTACACGAGTTGACACAAAAAAATCTTTTAGACCGAATCAAAGCCTGCGATGCACTGCTGAAACGGAACGAACTCGACCCATTTTTGAAGAAGATGGTGACTGGTGATGAAAAGTGGATCACGTACGACAACCTAAAGCGAAAAAAGTCGTGGTCGAAGCGCGGTGAGCCGGCCCAAACCATAGCCAAGTCGGATTGACGGCCAGGAAGGTTTTGCTGTGTGTTTGGTGGGATTGGAAGAGAATCATCCACTATGAGCTGCTCAACTATGGCCAGACCCTCAACTCGGTTCTCTACTGTAAGCAGCTTGACCGTTTGAAGCAGGCGATTGACCCGAAGCGGTCAGAAATGATCAATAGGAATGGTGTTGTTTTCCACCAGGACAACGCTCGGCCTCACACATCTTTGATGACCCGCCAGAAGCTACGGGAGCTCGGATAGGATGTCCTATTGCACCCACCGTATAGTCCGGACCTGGCTCCAAGTGATTATCATCTCTTCCGGTCCATGCAAAACGCTCTTGGTGATACTAAGTTGGCCTCAAAAGAGGCTTGCGTTTTTTGCAAATAAGCAGGGAGGGGGTTTATAAGGGGGAGGGGGGATAATGAAGTTGCCTTCTAAATGGCAACAAGTTTGCGAACAAAACGGCGCATAATTGACTTAAATTGGATAATTTTAAGTATGTTAAATAAAGCGTCAAATTTCGATCAGAAATACGACATTTCTTTTTCCCTAACCTTATATTTCGAATGAAGAATCCTCTGAGGATAAGGAAGAGAAGGAGGAAGATTGGAAAGAAAAGGAAGCTATAAATGTAAAATCTGACTTTCGTCTTAAAGAATACCCGAAGGCACTTTTATTGTACACTTTAAACGAAAGTCAAATCCACTAAACGTCATCCGAATTGCAAAGGAGTTGACGAAGCATTTTTTTCAGCGTTACTGAGATACCTCGGATGGGGCAAGATAAATTGCGTTTTGTCGTCTTCAGCATGACCCAAGCCAAGGAAATAACGCGTTGCGACCTCTTTGCGATAGAGTATTGCGTGTATTTACCCGGTCGTGAAGTCGAAATAGACGGCGTCATCTCTGAAAACGGGTTGACCCGAAAAAAGATACTCGATGACTGAGTCTGCCGCTTCAAGAACGCCTCACTTAACGGGTGTTAAATAAAAAATGAGAATTTTTTCAATACCTTTCAGTAACTAAAGAAATAAAGAGCGTAAAATTTTCTTTCTCCAAGAAAATTCCTCTTTGGGCTCCCTAGAAACAGTAGGCGTGTTTGGTTTTACTAGTTTGAATTTAGTCAAAGCAAAGATGGCGTCGAAACAGCACGTGCTCCGCGAACGCATTGTACGGTTCTACGAAACGCATTTCTAGCAAGGAAAAAAGTTCACGGTGGCACATTTTAAGGAAGAAAATGTACCTGTCAGTACGGTATATCGTATCCTGGGTTCCCTGAACTTAGAGCGGAAAGTCGGAAGTGGTCGTCCGGTGACGATAATGACGAAGCAGAGGAAGACATCGTTAAAGAAGCTGTTTGACAACAAGGACGCAACCAGCCTGCGTGACGCCGGTCGGAAATATGGCTGCTCCCACGTATTGATCAATCGGACCCTCAAGATGGAAGGAATCGTCTGCAGGAAAAAGTCGAGGTCGCCGGAGTACACTGAGGAGCAGATTGAGACGATTAAATCACAGTGTCGGTGGATGACCAAAAAATACAGCGGGACGTCTTTCGTTTTGGACGACGAAAGCTATTTTCCGCTGTCCAAAACGCATATTCCAGGATATAATATGCTACTCCAGCGACAAGTCATCCACACCGCCTGAAGTGAAATACAAGATCAAGCACAAGTTTGAAAAAAAGGTTATGTTGTACATCGCCGTTTCCGACCGGGGCATTTCAAAGCCTTGGTTTAAGCCGAGCGGTCTGGCAATCAACCAACAAAACTATCGAGAAGAGTCGATAAAATCCTGCTGCCATTCCTGAAGAAGCATCACGCGGATGGGAAGTACGTCTTCTGGCCGGACAAGGCGTCTTCCCATTACGCCAAGAAGACGCTGGCGTATCTTGAGGAGAAAAAGATACCGTTCGTGCCGAAAGATCGTAAACCAACAAACTTGCCCCAGTGCCGCCCAATAGAGGATTTCTTTGGCTCACTCAGTGCCCTAGTGTATAAAAACAATAGGAGGGCTAAGGACACGAAGCAACTGACTACAAGAATCCGGAATTGTATCCGGAAAATGGACGTAAGTGCCGTACAACGTTCTTGTGAGAGCATCGCGACAAAGTTGCGTCGAACAGCAGACCACGGCCCTTACTCAAATATTCACTGACATTTTTTTGAAGAAAATACATTATGTTATTAATAAAAAATACTGAAATCGATGAAAAAAAATTTTTTTTATATGTGATTGAAAAAATTCTCATTTTGTATTTAACACCCATTAGAACTGTGAAGATTGTTGCATGTGACCGATCTCAATCTGTGTCACATGAGGACAAAAAAGTGCTCATTCGGACAAACTCTTTTCCTTCCCAGCTACGTTACTATAGCGGCACTAAATGCAAGCAGCTTGGCCACACGACCGCCTATAGCTGCAACAAAACACGTTGCGCAGATTTCGGGGAAAACCATGATGAGATTCCATGTCTCAAAGAGAAAAGGTGTCTTCATTGCGGCGGGGCTTCATTCAATACCCGGTGTATAGACAACGAGGGAAAAACATCTAACATTCCTCGAAAGAGTGGACTTATGCCGAAATGCTTAAGAATTATATGTCAACGGCACGAACAAACCTAACTCTCTCCTGCAGAACGATGAGCCTGTTGCTGACGCTTCCAACGCGAGATGTACCGGGACAACGCAGGGTGCCATCAGATAAAGAAAAATTACATTACAAACTAAAATTACATTACATTACTTTTCCGTCACTCCCCAGAAGAGGTCCGAAACTTCCCAAATTGGGATGCAACATTGGAGCGAATGTGCTTGACCACTGTTATACAGTGGAATTGCAGAGGGAATCCCCGAACTAGAACAATTCAAATTTTTAATTCACAGTTCTAACTGTGATTTATTTGCCCTTTGTGAAACTTGGTTCTCTTCAGATAAAAATCTGAACTTCCACGATTTCAACATATTGCACCTGGATCGGAGAGACTCGTTTGATGGCGTTCTCTTGCATATCAAAAAGTGTCACTTCTTCCTTCTATAGAGTCACGCTCCCTTCGATAACCGGTATTGAAGAAGTCACTTGTCAGACACAAATCAATGGCAAAGACTTTTGTGTGGCCTCGTTTTATATTCCTCCTACAACTGGGATAGTAGAGGAGATGTGTCTAAAACGCGCCTGCCGGGCAATTTGACCCGCCTGATTTTCTCGTAAACCAACAAGAATAGAAATGCAATGGATAAAGGCAAGCGTGCTAGTCAATGATAGAATCCTACCATGAAACCATTTGTAACATACTTTAAAAAAATAAGAAAAATAATTTTCTTTGGATTTTCGATGTAATTTTCTACATCATTTCTATAAGGTTTTTGTTACTTGAAACCGATTCAGAGGCGATAATTGTGGGTCATAATTACTGAGTCGAGTTCCCAGTGAATATCTCAGATGAAGAAAATGGTAAGGAAGGATTCTTTTCTTTCTCAATTTGATATTTTCCGCATCAGCTTACCATCGAGCAGTATGGCATACCCTAGATCGGAGCAATTTGCTCGCTTTCGGTCGTAAACATTTTCACGAGAGAAATAGCTTGTATGCAAACCATCACGATATTTCTAAACCCAGTTCGATAAATCACACAAACAATTGTTTCCACATACTTTGAAATGACCTCAGTATGTTTTCACAAAATTAAATGTCTTGACAACGAAAACATGTCTTCACATCTGGCATCTATATTATGTGCTCAGAGAATGCAGGAAAACAAGAGCGCGGACTGGAGAATTAATGCACGAATACTGGGAGAACACGCTCACCGAAGGAACGGTTTCTTCTCTTCGCTGGTGGGCATGAAGGGAATAGATTGATGGAATCTCTCATTCATACAAGCTGTTTCTCTGAGCTTTCTAGTCTCTGAGAGAAACAACTCATGGGCATATTATACTTCTGCTGGGCCAATTAACACCGTATGATTGGAAATTTGGGCGCCTTACAAAATGAAATTCGTAGCACTTTTGTTATTCAGTATCTAAAAGACAGAACGAGTACAGTTAATTGAGGGTTAACTAATCTACGTACTGACGTAGTTGTTACCCTAAATTTTGAGAGCACGGTCAAGATAAATCCATTTTCGCTTAGGGGGTGCGTATTACACACTTCTCCTATACTTATCGGACCGCCCTTGTAGTTGAAAATTCTTCCATACAATTTGTTCCGTCCGAGAAACGTACGGAAGGGGAAAACGCATCCCATCGTAAGTACCACCCCTTCTCATTTGACAAGAAGCGAGGGAGAGTAAAAGAAGTCACCCGAACGCCCGAAGATCAGTCTTCATTCGGCTATCATCAAGTGGAAAGGTGCAAGTCTAGAGCAAGGCGCCTAGAAGTACATACTAAGGTGGGCCAACTTGCTAAAACCACTCTTCAGCCATCTTGGAAGTCTACTGTGTTTTGTTTGTAAACAAAACACAATACGCTATTGCCGAAGCTCGCTCGTGATCAGTCTGTCTCTTTCACGCTACAAGCAAATAATTCCCCTTCTACTTTCTTCCGTGCTGTTTTCATATACCGCTCCCCTAACCAACTTAGTGACGAAACGGCCTCACCTAGTACCATAGACCCGTCTTGGTCTAGAGCAAGTTCGACAACACAAGCAGCAATAGACACCATCGCAAGAGTGCGATCCCATCAGCAAGGGCAAAAGTAGCCATAAGAACAGCAGCAATATTGCAAGTGTACAAATATCATCAGCTTAACAATAGTGGCGCATTCACATGCACATCATGTGAATAATGTACATAGGAAAATTTAGTAAAGATTAAATGATGTACAAAGTGTGAATAGTATTCCACCGCCATGTTTTCATTCTGCACTGCTCAGAACTCTTTCCGAAGCATATCCCAGAAGGTTAGGCCCTGACAGCACGGAGCGGAGCCGCAGGGGCTCCCATCCGTCGAATAAAGCGTGAGAAACACGAGGTTTTCTTCCACGCACCCGTTGTCTCCATGAGTGGAGTAACATAAAAAAAATACAGTCCATCCCACAGTTCTCAGCAGACGGAACACGATTGAATAAAAATAACTTTGTGTCAGATGCAAGCAAACGTCAAACGATCCGAAGAATTACGAGCGAACCTATACCCTGAGATTTAACATTTGATTTGTATGTATGGGGCAAACGGGCGAGTAGCCAAAGAACGAGCTGCCGACTATGTATTTTATTCAGTGGTGATAGATGGAAGAAAGATTTCGAAGTTACAGAGGAATTGGTTTGCCTTTTTCCTATGGATGTAGGATTTGAGGATGTCTTGAATGATATCGTCCAAAACATCAATCAACTCGCACGCATTGGATCATCGTGAGTTCCAAGCTTCTTTTTTTCTTTTCTATATTCTTTTTTTTTCACTCGAAAACAAACTCAAGTTCAAATAACAATTATTTTTCATTTCACCCGTTTGCTGACATTGAGAATCTCTCAAGTGTCGACACTTCGTGTGTCAAGCTTCGCATCGTTATATCTCACATTCAAGTTGATTTCGATAAAATGGCTCAAGAAAAGAAGTTCGAGTGAAATCGATCGTTGAAGTATGTTTGTATTTAAGGATTTTCTATATTGAAACAAACAAAACATATTGTAGAAACTTTTTGATGATGAAAAGAACGTTCAATTCAATCGTGGTACCGTATTCACATTATCAAGTATAGCTATGATTCTGTGAGTGAAATCGCGACTACTCTCAGCAGAGAAATTTGGAGCGAAAAAAAGTGGTAACACTGCAGTCGTGTAGTTCGATGTCCCTCTTCACTCTATCCAAGTTTCGTGGTCTCATCAGTACTAGTTCGGTTTCCTAGCAATGATAAAGTTCGATCTGTACGAGAAGCGTGTCGCAATTGTCACGTTATTTAAGTGCGGGAAAGCGTCAAAACAGATCTACGAGCTGCTCAAACCGTTTTCTATCGATGAACGATTTGTGTTCCGTACACTACAACAGTACAAAGAAACAGCTGATGTGGATGATATGCCCAAGAATGTACGTCCGAGGTCCGTGGGGCTGCACAATGTTATCTATGTTTTTCATGAACACGTTCAGCGCCATCCTCTTCGGAAACAAAAGCGTTCATCGGTCGAAATGAATTGGATTAATTGATTGGTGCGTACATCGATGTGTGAGTCATTTTTTGACGCCCAGATTGAAACGAATATGTTTGGAACGATGCAAAAAACTCCTAGAACGGTGAAAAAACGAGACTAGCAACAAAACTACCAGGCTACATCTACTACCAATCGTTGAAGAATTCTATCGAGAAGCTGCAGCGATTAACGATTGGCTGTAGCGTTTTCGACTCCGCGTGAAGAGATGGTCGAATAATTTTGCCAAAAATGTTGATTCTGGATATTTTTATACCTTCAATAAAAGATTTGGATTTCTATCTCATTTTGTTCTCGAGTTTTGAATTTGAAAAGTATAGAACTGAATGCTTTCCAATTTGAAATAAAAAGTGAGTCAAAAAGTACCAGTTAAATACGTATATTTTACATTTCATCATGAAAAGTAGTGAGAAAAATATCATTGTGACCCGCGGCTATAATGCAAATTCTAATGCGGCCCGCACCATGTATATACCTGGCCACCACAATGGTCCAGGAAATGCATTTAAGTGGAAATTAGCATTTAGAGCTCGACAGTTATTCTTTAGACAAAAACTGTCTTAGACAAAGTTGTTACATATGATAGAGCGCTCATTTTTATGTTATCAAAAATAGGGTGACCAAAATTATCGATGAAATAAAAAATATAACTTTCTTATCTTTAGAGATGAAGGTAAACTTAGTTCGACAATGTTGTAGTCTCAGTTATTTGAGATATCTTTGTTGAACAAAGTTTTTCTCTATCTATTAAAATAATCGATATATATATATTTATACATATTTCACTCTACATGATGTCTGATTATCAAAACTATGTTATTTTTCGTGTTTGAGTAAAATGAAATTGAAATCATTAGTTTTTGGGTAAAAAACCATTAATAATTTTGAGTAGGATTAAGATATAGACAAGTTCGGCATCGCAAAATGTTGGTATTGACAAGCTCTAAAAGTCGTACGAAGACAGTTTTGATGTAGAATTTGAAATATAAAAGTTAAAGCAGAAAAAACACGTTTTTTTATGATCACCCAAAAGCAACTTAGAAAAAAGCGCTAAATCGATTATTTTAAAAGATAGAAAAAAGTTTTGTTCTATAAAGTTGTTCAAAATCACTGGGGCTACAACATTGTTGAACTATGTTTATCTCTATCTATAAAGATAAGAAAGTTAGATTTTGTATTTCATCGATAATTTTGGTCACCCTATTTTTGATAACATAAAAATGAGCGCTCTATCATATGTAACAACTTTGTCTAAGACAGTTCTGGCCTAAACAATAAATATCTCCCACAAAGTTGTTTTTAGCGCTTTCTATCTGAGTTGCATTAGGGTGACTATGAAAAAACGGGGTTTTTTACTCTAACTTTTATATTCAAAATTCTACATCAAAATGGTCTTCGTACGACTTTTGGATGTTATCAATACCAACATTTTGCGATGCAGAATAGGTCAATATCTTAATCCTGCTCAAAGTTATTGATGGGTTTTCATCAAAAAACTCATGATTTCAATTTTAATTTACTCAAACACAAAAAATAACATAATTTTGTAAATCACATAATATATAGAGTGAAATCTGTTCTTTCAAATGCCGTCAACAAACTTTTTTTATGTTTGCCCCAGAAAGAATGACAAACAAATGAAAAGAGCGTGTTTTTTGGGGAGAAATATCAAGTCATTCGAAGACAGTTTGCATGTAAAATTTGAAATATAAAAATTAAGGCAAAAAACGGTTTTTTTTCATGGTGACCCTAAAGTAACTTAGAAAAAAGGCGCTATATCGGTTATTTCAAGAGATAGAGAAAAACTTTGTTCTACAAAGATGTCTCAAATAATTGGAGCTACAACATTGTCGAACTATGTTTACCTCTATCTATAAAGATAAGAAAGTTAGATTTTTTATGTTATCGACAATTCTGGTCACCCTATTTTTGACAACATGAAAACGAGCGCTCTATCATAAGTAACAACTTTGTCTAAGACAGTTTTTGTCTAAAGAATAACTGTCGAGCTCTAAATGCCAATTTCCACTTAAATGCATCTCCTGGACCATTGTGCACTGGTTTAAAGTAACCAAATTAACTGTTGCCAACGTAATGAAAGTGTTCGGGGAATGTTTGTCGACAGCCACGAAGCTTAGATCAGGGGGAAACCGAAAACCGTAAGGTTGGTACAGATTATCCTCTTACTTATAAGGGAGATGGGGGTAAGACGGACATGTTAAGAAAAAACTTCAATTGTATCTTTGGAAACTCATGTTTTCCAAAACTTAAAAGCAGTTTCCTACAGTTCAATATACTAGTTTTCGAAATAATTGGCCAAATGTTTGATAAAAATGGGTTTTCCATGTTCTTTACTGGAATTAAAACAAGCCGAAAAGTAGAACATTTTTATCGATTCGGGTATAAGGACCGTATCGTTATTTATGGGTACGCCTTAGGAGACTCTGAAAAAGACTATAGCTTGTTTTGACAGCTGTTTATTTTTCTCCTGTTGTTGACACAGTTAGCGTTCAGTTAGCATTGTTAAAAGATCGTTTTTTCCTAAAAGTGCAATCATGAGAGGGCTAACAGAAGAAAAACGAAAATCCATTGTGACCAGATACTGCTCCGAAACAGGAATATCAATGAGAAAATTGGCGAAGGCGGAAGGAGTAAGCGTCCATGCGGTCCAAAACGCTATCAAGCGATTTGGTATGTATAATACATTGAAGGATCTACCCGGTCGCGGCAGAAAACCTGGGCCATCCAAGCCAAACTTGGATAAAAAGATTTGCAGGCAATTTGAAAGAAAAAAGGAATTATCGATACGGGATTGCGCAAAAAAGTGTGGAACATCAATCGGTATGGTTCAACGTGCCAAAGAACGTAACTCACTGAAGGCATATAGAAAGCAAAAATGTCCCAAACGCAGCCAAATTCAGGCAAGTTCCGTGAAAACCCGTGCCCGTAAGCTTTACGATGGGATTTTAAGCAAACGCGAACTGTGCATCGTCATGGATGATGAAACCTACGTCAAACTGGACTACAAAACTCTTCCTGGGGCACAGTTTTACACTGTAAAGCAAGGAACAGATGTCCCGAACGCGGAGAAGTCAATTTTTTGCGAAAAATTCGGTAAGAAAGTGCTGGTTTGGCAAGCTGTTTGTCAATGTGGCATGAAATCATCTCCTTTCTTCACTCTCGGGAATATGAATGGTGAAATTTACCGGAAAGAATGTCTCCAAAAGCGTGTGTTACCGCTCATCCGAAAGCACACTGGTCCGACACTATTTTGGCCTGATTTGGCATCATGCCACTATGCACGTTTGACCTTGGATTGGTATCGCGAGAATAATGTCGATTTTGTGGAAAAGGAGATGAATCCTCCAAATTGTCCGCAAATAAGACCTATTGAAAAATTTTGGGCTTTGATGAAGGGACGACTGCGGAAGAAGGACAAGGCAGCCGATGACCTTGAGCAGTTCAAAAAGGATTGGATAAATGTGAGCAAACAAGTCGATGAGACGGTTGTCCAGAACCTAATGAGGGACATCAAGAAGCAGGTGCGATCATTGGCGCGAAAATCAGAATCTTGATTATTTTTTACTGTTACTCCTTTCTTTCATTCATAAGATACAATATTTTGATATCAGAACTGAAAAATAAATGCAATATTTGAAATAAAGCTGTGTTTTGAGCGTACCCATAATTAACGATACGGTCCTTAATGGACATGTAGTGGGGGGAATATGGACAGGTCAATAATATACGAAGCGTAGAAGTTTATCGCTCGCGAGAGCAATAATGTCGCTCTCTCTCAGTGTTTTTGCGTCCAGTACTGAAATAGAACAAAAAAAGAAAGCAATATAAAAAAGAGTTCAATAATATTCCCTTCACTTTCCATCATGCATTGGATGGGATTATGAATGAGACTGTCCATTTCAACCTCACCAGTGTTATTATTTCGACAATTTTAATTTACCACATACGAAAGAATTTACTTTTCCGTACGTACCTAATATCGCTTCTCTGTCAACTCACAAACCGAAATATAACCATCAGCGAATTCAATTTTGCAATTAAGTCACTCAAAATGCTTAATATCGAAGCCACAAAAATTACATCCACACGCGGAATCATGTTTGATTTTCGGTTTTTGTTTCCCTATTTCACTTTTGATCAGTATTCATTGTCATAGGATGGTTTAAATATTCTAGAATAGCATGTAGAAGGGGTTCCCATCAACAGAAATTTGCAATTCATAATGCAACTATACAAATCAACCACCTGGCCATCATACCCCCTCTGTCCGTCTTACCCGCGGCTCCCCTTCATCTTTTTCAAATAAAGGCGAAATTAACGTTAACGATGTTCTTCCTCTCTCTATACATATTTAAAAAAATCCATCGTTAACGTTTAATGATGTTTCCTTTCTTGGACCTATCTCTCAATGCCTCTCCTCTCCAACCATAATTTTCTACCATAAATTTCTATTTCTACAAACAGAACGGGTCGATCATTGTGGCGGCCAGGGTCAGACAAAATAGGTCAATCGTTGTAGCGGCCAATGATCTTCTAAATGACCTCTCGAGCCGACAGAAATGCACCACAATCCATACGAGATGCAGAGTAGTTAGGCGCTGCTGATTGATGGTTAGCAGAATCCAAATAGCATCTCGTGTCGATTTCGCGGAATTTTAATCTATTCCCTTATTGCAACTTTTCACTTCACCTGTTTATATACTATTACGGAAAGTTTCCATAAAATCCAATGAAACGATATTAATTATGTACCTTTTCTCGCTCTGGAAATAAAGCACATAATTTCTTAAAAATCCGTCGACCAACTGGTCATCGTTCTAGAAAAATGCGCTCGTTCGTTAAAGGTTAATGGAGATTATGTAGGAAAAAAGCGGAAAATCCGAAAAGGAAGTTTGTCAGACTTATAACTTTTCACCCCAGTCCCGTACATCAAATGTTTTTGGACAGAGAAATAATATTATTGCATATATCGAAGAATTGGGCCTTCAGAGTTAAAATTAGTACCTATATTATCTTGAGTTATAACATTTCTTTTCAGTTCCTTTGAGTATCAAACAAAAAATCATTGAATAGAATTAAATAAGGGCAAATTTATGATAACCAATAAATCATAAATATACATACGTATCCTGAACATACAAATACAATAAAACACATTGTATACCGAAGAAGTACTATACATTGAAAAACAAAATAATCTTGTATAAACGTAATAATCACAATCACATCAACATAATCGTACCCTAGCAGAGAAAGGCCCCGGCTGGAGCAGAACAGAGGAAAAATGGGGAAAATGCAAATTCTACGTTTCACATGCATATCCGTGTCTTAGTTAATTGTCATGAACGCTGCCGCTGCTAGCTGCCGGTGGCTGGCGTTTTCTTACCTGACGTCACAAACGGACCAACGTAGTTGCTTGGGAAGAGACCGGTTGTTCCGTTCAGCTCACCGCGCCACCATTCCGGTTCGTCCCTTCCCATCACACTGATAATGTCATCCTTCTCAAACGACAGCTCGTCGTCATTTAATGCTTTGTACGGATAGAGTGCTATTACTTTATCTGAAATGATGGTACTCATGAATATGTTTTACGTTTTTAAAATTTTTTAAAAAACTTCGTACCGAGAACCGTTTCGGTGAGCTCCACTTTACTTGCAGATACTGGAGTATTGCGACCACTGTTTCGTCCACCTTGCAGGATTTTGACGTAAGTTGCTGGGAACCAACCAATTTGTCGCCGTCGACCCTTTGCCTGTGAAGCAGAATGCTCATGATTGAATCCTGTAACAACAAAAGCATTCGCAATTCTCACCTGTAGCTCCCCTTCCCACCATCCGGAGTCAGTCTTTTTCCTGATCATGATGAGCTGACCCCTCGTGAGCGACAGTTGCTCTGAGCTGGTAGCCTCGTACGGGGCAATGACTTGTGCAACTTCGCCTTTTTTCCGCAAGCTTGGTGTGGCAGATGTGGACATCGATGAGTAACGGATGTTTTCCTCGTTTGCCGCAGGCGCTCGTGGTGGCTGAGTATTGATTTGTGACACTTCCGAGTCAGCTTCGGCTTGATTGCGAGCATCCTCCGCTTCATCTTGTATCGATTGTTTCTGCGCAATTGGCGCTTCTTGTTCCAGAATCTGTTGCTGTTGTGTCGGTTGCTGCATTCCATAAAGCTGCTGATTTCCGTTGGTTACCTCCTAGAAGATATTGTTATTTGTCAGTTCGTTTTCAAACTCTATCTAGTTCATGTGGATATAATTACTTCTTGTCCGGCTACTACACTATCTTCACTACTGGTCTTTATTGCAGTACTTACAGTTTCCTGCTTTTGAACGTAGTTTGACGGGAAGATACCAGTGCGATTACCAATATTACCAGTCCACCAATCACCTTCTTTCTTGGTGACAGCAATAACCTCGCCGGCATCGAACACCAGGTCGCCAATCTCCGCGGATTGGTACGCGTAACAGGCAACGTAGTATTCGACATCACCGTTGTAGGTTGCTGCAATTTGTTCATCGACAACGTTGTTATTACCAGTGCTGTTATCATAATATTCAGTGCTAGGTTCTTCCTGTGGTATACCTCTGTAAAGCAAAACGAATCGAATGGTCATTTATTTGTACGCTCGTATCCTGCATCGTGTGTAAACACTTACTCTACTTCGTTTGTGGCAGTATAGTCTGCGGCGACTGGTTCGGTATAGGCAATGGTTTCCGCAGCGGGTGCCACAACTGTGTTCAAATTACTGTCTACCTTCTCCACGTACGACTCGGGGAACCATCCAGTGTGTCCGTTGATCTCACCAGCCAACCAGCCTGGTTCTGCATTTTGTTCCAGTGGTACCTGAGAAAAGTTTCGGATGAAATGGTGGCATTGTTTTAGATCCGACTATAAGTTACGTTTCATCAAAACGCATATTTGGTTAGCTTTGTGACTAGCCAAACAAATTATATCAATGAGAAACTTATCTACATTCCAGAAAATCATATACATTTTGGACGCATTTTGACTGGCTCTATGAGCTATTTATTATCTCCCGAACAAGAAGCTATAGGATAACGTTAAGTAATAGGTGTTTTTAAAATTTAATAATATTACATGTCTATCGCTTTAAAATGACAGAGGGTGGGACATTTTCTGAAACTCATATCTCTGGCACTGAAACAAATGACGCCATTTTAGTTGCTCAAACGGGAGCTGGGAAATCGCTCAATCGCATTCCCACCTCGGAATATTTTTCTTCAGAAGAAGTGTCAACCCACCCCAAAAAAAAATACTCCCTAAAAACCTGTAAACTCCCTCCCACATCCCACTATACAACTCGCTTTCGCTCAATCATAGATTTTTTTGTATCGTGCACGAAAATTACTCACACGTATAAAATACCGTACATTGTTGTGTTCAGAAACACTGACAAATTTGTGAATTTTGACTTTGAAGAAAAATAAAAAAAAATCAAAAAGAAATAATTACGCATATGGTCTCAAGTGAAAAGTTTGTCCAAATGAAATTCATTTAATTAACTGGAATTAACGTTGATGACATTGAGCTTTGTGTTCCGTTATTGTGGAAATAATCATGGATTCTCAGGTGGAATAAGCATATCGAAAAGTGTTTCATTCAATAGTTAAATTCGAGAGTCATCTACTGTCGATCGCAAATATACGAAAAAATAACAATTTCAAGTGAAAACTCAAACACCACTTTTTGGCGGAACGAAGTTCCCCGGGTCTGCTAGTTTGGTATAAACAAACATGGAATCATCCGCATTGAGGTGTTGTTCAACCTTTTATAAGACCGCGGAAGCTAGGCAACGAGACTCCAACTTCAGAGAACATAATTCTTACATGAAAAGAACACATATTTACCTTTGATTTAAAAAAAACTATTGAAACAGTTGAAAAAATTGGTGGCAAAATAGTTGCCACTGACCGTTAACCCCGAAAACACTGTTTACCGCTGCTTTGTAAGCTCACTTTATTGTGAATAATATTCCCTTGAAAGAGATCCTCTTATCATTCCACGCTAATAGTTTGTTTACACCGAGTACCGTTACCTCTTATTCATAGAAATTCAGTATACATTCGTATAAAGGGTAACTAGACCTTAAGGTGAAAGTGGAAGGAAGCCACAAATGGCTGCCACAATGGCGCTCATTTCTTTCATCTCCCTCCCTCACCCTTCGCCCGAAAATAAATAATTTTGCGAAACTATAATGTAAGTTTCAGCAACTTTAACATTGGTTAAGAAAATTGTATTGCAGAGTTCGGAACACTGCCACGGCTGCCTATGCTTTAAAAAATAGTAAACGGAAAAGCATTACATTCAATCAAAATACCTCGGCCAACGAAGAGAAGGGTTAAGGCTCTCCAACGTTAATATGTGAAAACAATGCGATCAACGAAGGAAAATATTAAGGAATTATCAACATCGAGTTACTGTGCGGAAGAACTTGTTAATACCAGAGATCGAAATCCTCGTTCGGATGCACGATAAATATTCAATCAATCAATCTAGTTTTCGATGAAGCGTGTATTGTTGATATTTTCGTTTCTTCGTTTTCACCGAAAATTCTTTTTCAGAGAGAAAGAGATGTGGAAAATCTCATTCTCGGAAGTTCAACGAGAATGGGTTTTCGTCTCTCATTTGGTACTGAAAATATGGAGCGAAAAATCATAGCTAACTTTACCAACGTTAATCTGTTAGGACAGCGTCCAAACGATCTGCATTTGGACAGCGTCTGAATTGTACAAATATTAATCCATCTCATGTTCACTTCACGATGATACCCAATATTGCCGTATATTTTCATGCAATGTTTTCAGCTGCACTGAAGAAGTGAAAAACCATTATCGGCATCAAGGAGTCACTGAAAACGAAACAATTTTTCGGCAATCATAACTCATCGAAAAATAAAAATCGGCTTTGCGTTTCTCGCGAGAATCAAAGTGAGCGTATAACATTCTCTCGCCTCCTATATCCTCAGCTATTTTTCCCTGTGGGTGAAAACGGATGTTTTTCGTCTCAAATCGGCGAGCATTTCGATCTCTGGTTAATACCAAAAGAGCCCCAATTTGCATGTTTATAAATTTGCTCATGTTACACTCGCGTATAATCAGAATTTTACTTCGTAGGCAAATACACCTTCTATATTTATTTATATTTGCAATTGTTCATCGGAACACATCGTTCATACATTTTACTTTAGTATTGAATTGTTATTTTTTTCGAATGTATTATAAGACTCGTGTCAGTGAAGCGCCACACAGTCTGATAAGTGAATTGATTCATTTGCGTGTGCTTTGCTCTTCTCTCACAAACACATTCACCCCATTTTTACACGTGGTTTTACCTATACTATTACAATGGCTTCCTTCCACCTTCACCTTAAAATTCGTTTAGAAAAAATGTAAACTATTACATCGTTGAATAAAGTATTTAGTATGATTCCTTGCTGTTTTGGCTGAGAGCAGACAAACGACCGCAAAGGATTAAACAGAATTTTCTATCGGCGGTTTTCTACATAAAAATGACTGCCAAATGATTTTCGTACATTTTGAGCAGTTCTAAAAAAATGGAGTATTTCTAAATACCTTTAGAAGTCTTTAGTTTAACACAATATAAATATTTTAAGTGTAACGAAAAAAAATATTTTTTGGCAATATAGTTACCAGGGCCTTATTAAAGGTTAACACGAAGTTAAAGACTTTCAAAAATCACGAAAGAATGTCGGTGCTACACTTTGCTTCGCTGTTTTTCTTCGTTTCTCATATAATATACGACGAAGGAATTGGAACCAAATATAAGAAACAGAAGGGTGGAAGCGATGGTTCCTATCAGTGTTGCCACACGTAGGGGAAAAGGGGGGAATTTGGACCACCTAAGCAAATCGGCTAATATTTCCAAACCAATACGGTTTAAATAAAAAATGTCACATTGTACACTAAGCTACACTTATTTTTCTCGATCAATAATGTTTAATAATTATATCAAGCTTTAAACTACCAAATATATCATAAAATAAAAGAGATGATTTTTGGACATTAAAATTTGATACGGGGTGATTTGGACCATCTGGGGGGTAATTTGGTCCAGTGTGTTTCATCGAAAAAAACATACTTAGGTTTATGTAAAGTATTTTGGAATAATGTTACAATCAGTAACAGTGTTCTGGGCTCGATACCAGGTGTCTTGGCCAGATTCCAGACTAGAAAAATTGGATTGAGACCATCTCGAATTCTGCATGGATTTTTTCACTGTTTTTCGAGCATTTTCAAACACTTTCGATGCTTGGTCAAAGAAAATCCGTTCTTGATAGCCTGCGTTGCTCTTTCAAGCACCTCCTTCTTCCAACGTTGTCTGCCCATCCTCTTTTTGTAATTCAGCGGCATCTGAAATCAATTAGACCAAAGAAAAACCTCAAATCTGTAGGACCAATTCACCCCACAGAAACGTGTTCATGTTACCCCACACAACATGTAAAAATTAAAATGCAATTAATTTTATTTATTGTTATCAAACTTAGAGTTTCGCTGCATCAAATTGTTCCTCTTCTGTAGAAGAAACAGAACTTTACTGCACAATACATGAAAAGTTTGTTTAATCAGCGGGAAAACCTTAAAACCACGATCGGACAACTCACATTTTTTGACAATCAAAGTGCTTGCTGTGTTCATGCTACCATTCCCTTGCACCTGTCGAATTTTACCAAAGTTTTTTACGTTAGTTACATACGGTTCAACAAAAGAAAAGAAGATGACATGATAAAAAATTCAAGTTGAGCCGTACTTTCTGAGATAATGGGGTGGTCCAAATCACCCCGTATGTCCAACTCACCCCGTGTTACCCTACATATTTACCAGGAAAGGTACAGATTTTTTCGTTATTTTTGGTACAGATTCTGTACGGTACAGAGTAAAAATTTCGTCAAAAAGTACAGATTGGTACAGATTTTTTCCGCGTGTGAAATTTCTTACATTTGAACAATGCAACGTTGAGTTACAAGACAGACCTGATTCTCGAATACACTTGAAATACACTTCATGGTGGAAACGTAATGAAACGTATCCGCGATGACAACGGTACGGAAATCACCATTTTTGAATGAAAACATTCGAATTCACAAATAGATGTTGCATTTACCGTTGCTTGAGTTTACTTTCATCATATTGATACATTCATAATTTAGGCTTTCTTCAGAATATTACCTTTTCTTGGGCATTAAGTGTTACCCTCAACACAGAGGGAACTTTATTTCTGCAATATGCGAACTTTATTTCTGCAATATGCTATATGCACAATAAAAAAAATGCAGCGCGTCAAGCGGTTGCCATAGAAATCATGTGGACAAAATAACATCATTGAATTGGACAACTCATGATCAGAATTGAATTCATCAAAATGCTTTAATTTAATAGTTTTGCTATGTAAATCTTATACAAATGGTGTGCAAGCATGATGATTACAATATTTGTAGGTGTTATAATCCAGAAAAGGTCTGAATACGTGCGAAATAATCATCTAGTGATCGATTTAAAGTTAGCTCGAATGAGGGGCACATTGACACAAATACAAGGTGTATTTTATAATCCTTTAAAACGTGTAATTCCGTAAAAATATACTGTAAAACAACTGTAAATCATGAAAAAGACTATTTTATTTATATGTTTTGAAACATTCGAATACCTTATTTGACACAGGAGCGCTGAATTACAGCATTCAAAAAAGTGTGCAAACCATGATCACATTTTTGACTGGACAAACCAAAATCATTTACCTTAAGCGTCATCAAACACACGAATGACTTGCAAATGTAAATGTAGTGTTTGTAGTAAATAAATGAGTATTTTTTTCATGCTAATAAAATAGATTTTTCTCTATAACGAATATTTTCGATGGTACAGATTTTGAAAGAAAAAAAATACAGATGAGAAAGATTTTTAACCCCGTTGGTACAGATTAAAATGTGGCAACACTGGTTCACACGAAGAACCTTCCGCCCCGGAAATAGAAATCAATCATTTAGTTTCCGACAGCATGTAATAAAAACGACACGCTGTGCTTTTGTAATGCAAACACACTGATGAACGCATAAAACGGGGCCATACTTACCATCACAATATCTCCTGGCTGGAATGAAATCTCATCTGCATTGCGGGCGCTAAACTCATATATGGCTCGATATTTTACGTAACCGGGAGGAGTTTCGATTGTATCGTTCGGAAGCACCGTTTCCGCTGCCGCTGGAGTATTATCCACCGGCCATGAGTTGGCCGTATCCCAAGCACTGGTGTAGGAATCATTCTTGCGATTGTTTTTCATTTCTAAAATCTACAAACGAAACAAGTTTTTACAGCAATTTGAAGAAAAACCTACGCAGTTCGCGTTTCTAACCTGAATTCGTTGCATATCGTACTCCGAGTATAGCGTTTCACATGAATCAATCAGATCGGTCAACTGTGATTTAAGCTCACTTAACTGCTCGCTGTTGATTTTTATATCCGTTGTCTTATTTTCAATTTGCTGCTTAGTGTTCGACAATTTATCCTTCAGCTGTTGTATGATAATCTAATTGACACATTAAAGTTACTGTAAAATAAATCAGTTCGTCCCAAGACCGCATAATCACCTGCTTGTTCGAAAACTGTAGCTGACTTTCAGTTTCTCCTATTTTATTTTTAGAATCCAATTTAACCTTCTCCTGGCTCAACTGAACCAACCGCTGATTTTGGTCTTTAACCTTCGCCTTTAGCTGGGCCATTTCGCTCATCTGAGTGTCTCTGGTGGTTCTCATGCCGTCGATAGTACTTTTAACGTTAGTGACTCCAACGCGAGTATCGCAAATTTTCTGCGATAGCTCCTTAATCCTCTCGTTAAAAGTACTCAGTTCGACGCTCAGTGACTGATTTTGAGCCTTCAGTTTAAGCACATTATCTTGTTCGCGTTGACGCAGTTGCTGCATCTCAGCTATTTTCTGTGCTTCCCATTCGAGTTGACGCTGTTTCTCCAATTCCCTGAAATATTTGTTTACTGAATAACCACTCTCGCACATACGACGTTGATAAATACATACTTTCTAGCTAATTCCTTCTTCTCAAGTTCACGCTTACGCTGTTCCTCTCGCTCTTGCTCCATCTCACGTTGACGTTGCTGCTCCATTTCGAGCTCTTGCTGCTTTTTCATTTCGGCTTCCATTTTCGCTTTGCGAATCTTCTCCTGCTCTTCGCGTTCTTTGCGCTCGCGTTCTTCCTATTGATACCAGGAAAAAAGTTCAAAAAATACATGATGAAGTAAATGAGTAACAAACCTGTTCTTTTTTCTGAATGTCCATCAGCACTTTACGCCTTCTTTCTAGCTCGGCCTGTCCCTTGTCAAAGTTTTCCTTCCGTTTGTCCTCAAATGAAGCTGCAAAACAATGAATCGTTATTGTCCGTCATCAACAGAATAACAAAATCAACGTGTGTACTTTGTGGTAAACCAGTTGTCGGATCATATTCCACGGCAGCAGCATGCGCTGGGGCTCCCTGCGACGAGACCGAACCATGACGAGAGCCCACTGTGGAACCATGACGCGATGTTGTTTTTCGGAAGGAGGGTGGAATGAGCTCCGGCGGAAGCGCTGTTGGAACTTTCTCTCCCTGCAGCGCCTGATCGCACAGATACATAGCGAGAACAAACTCTTCGCAACCCAGACGACCGTCGGAGTCCATGTCAGCCAAGGCCCAGATCTGAGCCAGCGAAGCCTGCGGTAGTTTGCTCTGCACCATAATATTACGGGCTTGAGACCCAGTGAGAAAACCAGACCGATTACGGTCGTTTGTATTAAACAGCTGAGTATACTTTAGTTTGATTGGTCCTTTGATGGCCCACTCAGTTTGTCTGAAATAGCACGCAATGCTAGAAATTGAAGTAGGTTCTGATTATAAAGAAGATACACTTACGGAGATTCGAGCGAAGGTGCACGTTCCGAAACAGACATGGATCGTTGCGGAGTTCCGCTGGTGGAGTGTGGTGGTGTTGGCGAGGCAGGAAGTGTAACTGCTGCCGCTATAGAAGCAGGAACAGGCTGAGGAACGATTCCCTGAACGGTCGCCGACGGGACACCTCCCATAACTGGTTGCATTGGAATAGGTGGTGGTATTCCAGGTACGAGCGGTGTGCTTGAGATTCCCATTCCGGTGTCGATCAATGGTTTAACAACACCTACCCCGACAGGTGCAGCAGGGCTATGTTGAACGGCAGGCATTCCAATACCGGCAATCAGTGGCTGTTGTGGTATCATCGGTGGAATCTGAGCGCCCATTTGGGGCATAACCCCAGCTTGCGGAATCAGTGGCTGCATGGAAATTAGCGGCTGCTGAGAGGCAGCTATCAGTGGTTGTGGTGGAATTGGGGGTTTAACCGGACCCCCTGGAATTAGCGGCTGTTGACCCATGCTGGGTATCTGATTGTTCATCATTGGGGGAACGATCGCATGTGGAACGCTGTGAGGAATTATTGCTGGCTGTGGGGGCACTGCCGGTGGCATGTTTGAGATGGTATTTCCCATGGATTTCAGTGGATCCAATGGACTAAGGCCAGATGTAGGTGTCAGCGTTGGAGTGCCTCCAACGGCAGTTAGAGAAGCAACCAACGTTGGGGGTAATGTTTTTGGAACCTCGAATCCACGAAGCTTCAAGTTGATTAGTTTGCATGCAATACTGAATTCGCCCAGTGTCATCTTTCCATCGGCATCTGTGTCAGCCAGTGCCCTGTGAATAAAGAGAAAACCGGAAAGGTTACAAGTGCTTTCAAGGCTGCAGATGACCAGTCATTATAGGTCTTATTCCCGTTTATACTTTACGATGAAAAATAAATGAAGTGTATCCGCCATGACAACGGTACGGTGTAGACATCATGATACGAAATTATTTTGTAATAAAACATATAAGGGGGTCTCCGTAGCCACATTGGTTGCGCGTTCGCTTAGTAAGCGATCGATCGTGAGTTCAAAACTCAGGGCCCTCATTTGACCATCTTTGTGTTGTTACAGAATAACTACGTCCACGCAACAATCATCAGCGATGGAGATCGATTCACGGTCGAAATTAGATCGATTCATCCATACAACTGCTCTGCTCTGCAAGAAACATCAGGCTGCTGTTCTATAAATAACTCAACAATGATCAATCAACTGTCTCCGCTGTCCGGTCTAACTAGATAATGGAAGAACAAATAGAAAACTCTTACGCCTAAATGGCTACTGTGTAAAAATTTGTACCATATGCAATGGTATAGAAGGGAATACTCTAACCCCGAAAAATGGCAACTGTGTAATGTGCTAATTATATATGATAAATATGTGACATGTACACGATTAAAATTCTGCTCTGTTACAGCTAAAATGCTAATGAGCCTTAAATAAAAAAATAAATAAATAAAACATATAAAACTTTTAATATAAAAATAACCTCGGATACAATTTTTGTGAGAGATTACAAAAACAAAGTTTTCCATTCACATTGAACACAATTTGATAGGGAGAAGTTAATCGCCCGGCCAGAACGGGAATCACATCCGAACCCCTGACATGATAATGTCGGGCGCTAACCACTCGGCCACGGGAGCACAACCGGAAGATATAGGAGGTAAAATGGAAATCTAGAACTGCCGAAATCGCGCGACGTAAGCGCCAGAAGAAAGAATTTTCAATACGAGGCTTTTCATAAAGATGCATGTATAATCAGCATACGCGTATGTTACCAATGCCATTTTGTTTGTGAAAACAGCGAATCATAATCGCTGATCTTAATGAGGCTACGAGGATGATCGATCGAGGATGTATCAGTCTACCTAGCTGCGGTTATGGAGTTTCGGCTGCAGAAGTGCTCGAGTTGGCTGGCAAAGCTGACTGTGATAACAAGAAAACTCAAATCATCCCTCGTTATCTGCTACTGCGTTTTGGTGGTCGAACAGAAAAGTTCACACCTTAGCACTTCAGAGGAGTTTAGAGAACAGTTTTCGACTTTATACTATTGAACAGCCTTCATGAAGGCTAACCTATTCTTATTTTTATTTTCACTGCGGTACCAAGCATCCGACGCTCTCCTTATACCGGCTAAAAGGGCGCGCTTTCTAACGTCCCCGAAGCTACTTTTCTTCAGATTCAGAAGACTCTTTGAGCAACAGTTTTTTAATTGGCGTGGTGCTTTGCAGTATTATTTCCAAGTGCAGAGGAAACAAGTAGAATTTTTGTTTCCTCAACTTCGAGCGAAGATAACAAAACATAAAAAGAGGAAACGCCTTTCTCTAGACTTCTTCCGTTTTTTGTAACGTGTTTTTGGGAGCGGTTTGCGGTCAATGCTTTTTTTTTCTTCGAATATCACCGTAAAAGAAAATGAAGTGTGGTAAAAATGAAAATGTCATTATTTTCGTTGAAAGAAAATAAAATTTGAAGAGTGACATATTATTTCAATACTCAATTAAGTATATTCAATGTCAAAACAACACTGTTCAAGTATTACTTTGGTATTGGAATTATAAAATTTTGGTATTGAGAAGCTATTTCTCTATTTTTTTTTTGGTTTTTATTCATTGGTATTTTACTTCTCATATTAGACTTGTCCAAACCAATCAATATCAAAATAAGATATCCTTAATTATTCCCTTTTGCTCGAGAAAGTACTTTTGGAAGAATATGCATAGTATGCATACTTGCAAAATAAACACTATGATGCGTATGCATTTTATGCAAAATATGCATTAGCTCTTTATGAGAGTTTAGATTATGCGTAAAATTAATGCTATGTAGAATTTAAAATCCATGACCATGAGAAGCTAATATCCAATTGTTGTAAACGGAAGCAAGGTTGCTTGGGTTTTGTTTATATATGTTTATATAAATTCAAAGGGTAAGTTTTCTTGCTATGAACTTTTTACCAGTCGATGAAACGGTTAATCAATTGGTCTGTACTTCAGAATGTTTTGGCGGACCTAGAACATGTGATATTCATATAAATTCAATGACAGCGAAGCACGTTGCTTCTTGGGTAGGCTGAGTGGCGTAGCGTGACCGGGTGACACCCGGGGCGGGTTACTAGGATGTCACCCCTCACCCCTCCATAACACTTAGTTTTTGTTTTCGAATGAAAAATCAACCTTATCTAAACAAGAACCTATTTATTATAATATTAGATAGGACGAACAGGAAATCACAAAGTCTTCACGCGTTGGTCACGGGAACTGACAATTACAAAATAAGAAATTAAATAAAATATGGATTAATTGTGGATGTCGAAATGTGACTCAAATAAATAAATAAGGGACCGTACTCTTGATCCAGTATTTACGTCGCACAATAGCCTAGTGGCTGTGATCAGCCCATGAATTGGTTTCTGCATTATAATGAGCACTTCATCGAGTTTGCGACAATATTTTAACAAGACTCCTGTGTGGTAACATTTCTGAGTTGAAACTGCGAAAAACGAATAAACAGATTAAACCATGTCACACACTGTAGATTCGTAGCAAAACCATGTTGTCCTCATTAGCCCAAAGTGTTGTCTACAAACTCTATGGATCCGGCTTTATTGTTTTGCTTTCTCAATAAAACCTGAACTCCTTCATTTGATTCTGACATGGTTGGAGCGATCGATAGCCTGCGAACGGGACTAAACCCTGACCTTCCAGTTGTTGAAAGATGTCGTTATTCAAATCTGAAACTTTTCCCACTCTAAACGAAAAAACAGGAAGTGGGTAATATCTGTGGTATAACCGCAAGGATAACGTAGGACTATCGTTGATTTAGTGATCATTTGTTTTTAGTTGCATCTGAATCAATTCTGGATGAATGAATAAATGAATATTTGGGGGACTTCGGAAACGAGAGCGTTACGTTGGAGGCACAATGTTCAGCAAAAGAAATAATCAAACAAAAGTTGTATAATACATAATACATTGCTTGTATTGTGATATGATTTGTATTCCATTTCCAATAGATAAAATATCTGTTGCATCAAATCAGTCTACACATTTTTTGTGTTCGCTTATTCTTTCTCACAACACCCATTTCTCGTTTGAGAAATTCTTGAGTAAACATCGTTTGCCATCGTTTGCTTGTTAAGATTCATTGCACCTCTAATAAATTGCCGAAAGACGTGGTCTTACATTGATCGCACTTGATTGAAAAATCACAAAACGAAATGTATAAATGTATACATGTATTATATGGATAAAAAACTTAAAAATAAACTCTTTCGCTTGAATGTAATGTTCAATTCCAAGGGGAACTGGCAGATTAAGATTATTTTTCAGCAACGATGACATCTATCCGGAATCTTCTCAATGCTGGATGGCAACCAAACGAAAAGAGTTCCGCGCGCGCGTTTGTGTGTGTGTGTTTTTTTTTATATAGATGTGAGGAACGCTCTTCCAGCCTTATCTGGGAAGGGATAACCCAGACGTCGAGTGGGGATCGCACCCACAAAAACCAAGCCCTCTACTCGTAGCCTCATTCCCCCAGGGACCACATCTAGGCGACTACTTCAGGGGGCGGCTGTGCTCATGCACTTCACGAGTTTTCAACGCTAACTAGCGTTGATCCTTCCCATTTTCTCTGTATATCTCATTTACGAATCCGTTGTACTCCTCCACGCACAGGATTCCTTTTACCTGTCGAGACGTGTACCGATTAGGAATTGCCCTCCAACTTGACGCTGTAGCTCGGACATGATGTGCACGATTACACTGTTCACAGCGTTCCAGGTGCCCTCCTCGCGACACATTACCTCCACTATGTTCCCGGCATGAAGGGCAGGCAGCCCCTCGCGTCTTGCGGTGAACCTGGGACCCTCGAATACCACGTGTTCTAGTTTCCTCCACGTCTTCACACTCCGGACAGAGTGGCGACGTTGCGTGCCCGAACCGGTGCAAATATTGCCTGAAGCAGCCATGTCCAGACAGGAACTGTGTCAGATGAAAATTCACTTCCCCGTGCTTCCTGTTCAGCCAGGTCGATAGTACCGGTATGAGCCCATACGTCCACCTGCCTTTCTCCGCCGTGTCCCATTCCTGCTGCTGATTCTACTCTCGCTGTTTTCCGGATACCTCTGATTTTCTTCCGTCTGTAGCACTCTCCGTCTTCCGCCAGAGTGATGCCAATCGGGATCATGCCGGCGATAACGCAGACTGCCTCCAACGAAATCGTCCTATACGCGCTCGCAACTCGCATCGCCATGAGCCGAAACTTACGGTCCAGTTTTCTACAATTCCGGTGGGTTTCGAGAGCCGCAGACCAGGCTGGTGCTCCATACCGCAGTATGGACGAGGATACAGCAGCCAGAAGAAGTCTTTTACTACTGCAAGGTCCTGCGTTATTCGGCATCATTCTCGCTATCGCGCTAATGGACTTCTCTGCTTTCTCGCAGACGTAGTCGACGTGGTTGTTGAAATTCAGCCGGTCGTCGATCATGCTTCCCAAGTATTTCAACCTACGCTTAGAAGTTATCACGTGTTCCCCAACTGTGATTTCCGCTCGCTGCACGGCTTTGCAGTTACTCACCAACAATACTTCCGTTTTATTATGAGCAATCTGCAGTTTCGCTGCTTGCATCCAGTTCCCTACTGAGACGATGGACTCGGTTGCAAGCATCTTCACTTCTTCGAGTGTCTCGCCTGCCACAGTGAGAGCGATATCATCCGCGAAGCCCACGATCTCCACGCCTTTGGGAAGCTTCAGATTCAGTACACCGTTATACATTACGTTCCAGAGCGTTGGTCCCAGGATAGAGCCTTGTGGTACTTCGGCCGTTATATTCAACGTTGTCCGCCCCATGCTCGTCTCGTAGACTAGGACGCGGTTCTGAAAGTAGCTTCCTAGAATTCTGCACAGGTACCCAGGAACCTTCATACGGTGTAGGGGCTCGGCGATGGCTTCCCAGCTAGCGCTGTTGAAAGCATTCCTCACGTCGATCGTTACTATAGCACAATGTCGGTCGCCCCTCCGCTTTTGCTGTGATACTTTCTCTGCTTTTTCAACCACTGTCCGGATAGCATCAACGGTGGACCTGCCTTTCCGGAATCCAAACTGCATCATTGACAGACTATGGTCACTCTCCGTACATTTCATCAGTCTGTTCATCCTCTCCAAGAGTTTCCCGAGCGTATCCAGCAGGCATATAGGCCTATCTGATGTTGGTACTCCCGGGGGCTTTCCTGGTTTTGGCAGCAACACTAACTTTTGGATCTTCCATTTCTTAGGAAAGTGACCATCATCCAGGCATTTCTGTAGCACTATCCTGAAGATGTCCGGGAGCGCCTGAATCGCCGTTTTCAAGGCCGCGTTGGGGATTCCGTCGGGGCCGGGCGCTTTCTTTACCTGCAGTCTCTTCGCCAATGCTACCAGTTCTTCATTGGAAACTTGAGAACGTTCGGTAACTATTACGGCGTACGGTGTCGGTGGCCATATTGTTGGATCATGCATCGGAAATAGACCCTCCACAATGATCTTTAATTTTTCGGGACACGATTTGACGGGCGTCACAGGTCCTCTGATCTTCGCCATCACGACTCGATACGCGTTGCCCCATGGGTTGGCATCTGCATCTCGGCACAGCTCCTTAAAACAGTTCGCTTTGCTCAGTATAATTTCCCGTTTCAAGGCGGCTCTAGCTGCTCGGTACACCTTAATACGTTCCTCTCTATCAGCACTGTTTCATGCTCTCTGAACGCGTCTTCTGGCTCGAAGACAGCTAGCGCGAAGGTTGCGGAGAGAGTCGTTCCACCAGTAAACTGGGCGTTTTCCATTTTTTGGTGCAACTTTCCTCGGCATAGTAGTGTCGCATGCTCTCACCAGTAGATCTGTCAACTTTTCTGCGTTCCAATCTGAAGCTCCGCTATCTAGACGAAGTGCTTCGACGAAAAAGTCCTTGTCGAAAGCATTCGTCTTCCACTTCCGCTCACAGCTTGTTGTCCTCCGAACTAGAACGAGGTTTCGTTGACCGATTCTGTACCGGATCGCCTGGTCACTGTGCGTATACGACTCGCACAATTTCCACTCCGTACTCGCCAATAGCGACGGACTGCAAAAAGTAACGTCGATGATGGATTCGTGCCCATCTTTCCGGAAAGTGATGGTGGTACCTTCGTTCAGTAACGTTACTTCCAGCTTTGCTAGAGCTTCCAGTAAACTGTACCCTCTGATGTTGGTACATCTACTTCCCCACTCCACCGCCCAGGCGTTGAAGTCGCCTCTAATGACGATCGGTGTTCTACCGATTAGTTCCTCGGTCATTGCGTCTAGCATCTGATGGAATTGCTCAGTTGTCCATCTCGGGGGTGCGTAGCAACTACACATGAAGATTCCATTAATTTTGGCGATTACGAAACCTTCATGTGAACCTCCAACCAATTCCTGGATAGGATATCTGCCCATCACCTGTATTGCAGCAATCCCTAAACTATCCGTCGCCCAGCTGCCGTTTTCACGGGGTACTCGATACGACTCCGTTATGATTGCAACGTCGCATTTTGTCTCTGTTGTCGACTGCCACAACAGTTGCTGAGCTGTGTTGCAATGGTTCAGATTGATCTGAATTATCTCCGTTACTGCGTTTCTGCTAACGCCTTCTTATACGAGGGACACTTGAAGCTTCCTGTCGCATGGTCGCTGCCGTTCTCTGGTTTGCAGAGCAGGCATTTCGGTTGCTTCGTGCAGTCTCTCGCAACATGCCCTTTCTCACCGCATCTCCTGCACAGTTCAGACCTGTCGGGGCCTGTGCAGCTTCTTGCCTGATGTCCAAAGCCCATGCACTGGAAGCATCTCTCCATCCGCTTGGTCACCCGGGGCACCATCTTCAGCGAGCAAACCGACCAGCCAACTTTTATTTCTTATTGGCTGCGACTGTTGAGAGTCGTATCGACGCCGTCTGCGTACCATACGCCTTCCTCATACGGATCGTCATTGGTGTATTGTCCAGCTTACACTGTTCTATCAACTCGCGCCTTAGCTCCTCGTCTGTAGTGATTTCGTCCAGATTTCTGCATTCGACCACTGATTCCTGGGAAAGAGCCCTCACCTTCACCTCCTCACCGAGCGACTTCGCAACCAGTTCCTTGAAGGCTGATCTTTTGACCGCCGGATCCCTCTTGAGCTCGAAGAGCATCTCTCCTTTCTGGGTACGCCTGGTTTTCACCACCTTCTCTCCCAGTTCTTTCAACTCCGGATCGTCCCTCACTTTCCGCAGGAGTGATGCATAAGTCTTCTTGACCTCCACACCTGCAGCCCTTCTAAAGAAGTGGTAGTGTTGGCTTTATGCGTTAGCACTTGTATCAGGCTACTCTCTCCTTGTTGTGGATCCTGTTGGTGTCCTGTAGGATTTGCTATGGCTGTCTAGTTGCGAATTGGTGATCTCTGAAGCTTACCGCTCCTTGCGAACACGCTCGCCTCTCCTGTTGATGTGTCTTCATTCCCGTCGTTTCGTCTGTTGAATTGTTCGAAGGTATTCATGTATGTTGGGTTCCAACTTCAGGCCGCTATCTCCGTTCGTTGTACATAGTCGCTATCAGTGATCCTATGGTTATCTATGCAAGCAGTGAGTCCATGCAAGGGTTGACACGGTCCTTCATGGGGACCGTGTTCAGAGCCAGATCAGCGCAAGTCAGGAATGTGACATCTGACGCCTAGTACTTAGTGCCTGAGCCTATACGAGCATCGAACGTACCCGAAGACTTGCCAAATTATTACCGGGACGGGGGCAATCGCACTATTAGCCCATACTCCGTTTCAGGAAGGTGTCACTCTTTTCCTTACTCAGGGAACAGGATAGTACGACTGTCAGCCTTTAGCGTCGTGTTGAAATCGTTTCCGTAACGTGTTCGTTTTCGATGTCGTAACCAGTATGTCGTAATCAGGATCTTACTGGCTGCTCCAATGTCTCAAGCGAAACCGTTTTTCGTCGCTGATACAATCTTGATCGCCTTCTCTTCTCCTCCTGACGGATCGACTTTTCTGCGCTCCCTCACAGTTCGAAACAACTGAATGCGTTTCAGGTCAGTTCAGATAATGAATCAATCGATCCCTCGCCGTTCAGCAACGATGTTGTCCAGTCGGTGTCTTCACGAAAAATGAATGCGTTTCACCACTAGAATATTGCTTAAGTATACTTTTTGTCCGTGATTGAATCGAGAAAAGGTATGGTTTACGATGGCAATTTGGAAGGCAAACTAGAGGCGAATGAACTCTCTGAGTTTGAAACTTTCAGCGACTGAGCTTGAGCTTGAGCTTGGGTAGACTGTATAATTCGTAGTTGCTCTTCGTGATTGACTTGAACCAACCAAATTGCACAAAGAACACACAGAATGAGTTTGAAACTTCCAGCGACTGAGCAATAATCGATTGAAAATTATATGATTTTCGCGATGCGAAACATTTTCCGTTGCGCACGCATACAATATTGGATACGAATCCTACTGATGGGGAAGAACAATCTTCAGAAGTTTTCCTGCTAATTGCACTTGATTGAAAAATCACAAAACCAAATGTATTTGGTCGCAGTATTATATAGATAGAAAACATTAAAATAAACTCTTTCCCTTGAATGTAATTTTTCCAAGGGGAAGTGGCAGATTATTTTTCAGCAACGATAACATCCTTCCAGATTCTTCTCGATGCTAGATAACAACCAAACGAAAAGAATTCCGCGTCTGTATGTGTGTGTGTGGCGGCTGCTCCGATGCCTCAAGCGGAACCGTTTTTCGATGTTGGTACGTTCTTGGTCGCTTTTTCAGTGGCATCCCTCTCCTCCTGATGGATTCCCTTCTGGCCTGAAGTACACAAACAGGTTCTTGATGACACCGAAGTTAGCTTCACCACAATAGCGACAACATGCTACAATCGCTGTTATATTATAACTGAGTGGATTTCCGAGCGGCGCTCGCTTATATACCGATTGGTGAGTTCAATAGCCTGTTTTGAAAGCAATTTTAAGGCTATTGAAACAAGTTTTTGGATCAAAAGGTAACAAGTACAGGGTTTTCCATTTCGAAAGTATACAGCCCTGCGCTGACAACAACATAGCTGTCAACCAAAGCGTCATATCGTTAGTTGAATGTCTGCCGTTTTACAATATGGATCATTTTAGCATCGCACAACGTGTTAATTTTGTTAAATTATATTATTAAAATGATGAAAAACCGGCAAATGTTTCTCGAGCATTACGGACGGATTTTGGTCGTCATGGACGGCTTACAGAGCACACAATCGCTAATGTAGTGCGTAAATTCGAACAAACTGGATCCGTAGCGGATATTGTGAAACCTGTGCAACGTCGTGATGTGCGTTCGGCCGAAAATATTGCTGCTGTTGCTGCCAGTGTGGAGGATGACCCGAATGTTTCGATTCCACGGCGTGCTCAGCAATTGGGCTTGTCAAACACATCATTGTGGAGAATTTTGCATTTGGACTTGCACCTACATTCATATAAAGTCCAACTGGTACAAAAATTAGAGCGTGGTGACCATGGAATGCGTCGGGCATACGTCGATTGGGTGAACGAACAACAGCAGCAAAATGATGAATTTTCGCATCAAATCTTCTTCAGCGATGAGGCACATTTCGAGCTCGGTGGCTATGTGAACACCCAAAATTTCCGTATATGGGGCTCAGAAAATCCACACGTAATTGTTGAGAGGCCATTGCATCCGCCAAAAGTCACTGTTTGGTGCGCATTATGGTCTGGTGGAGTCATCGGGCCGTTTTTCTTTGAAATTGAGGACGGCGAGACGGTAACTGTGAATGGTGAGCACTATGGCCGCATGTTAACCGATTTTTTTTGCCACAAATTGAACATATGGATACGGATGACATGTGGTTTCAGCAGGACGGCGCCACGTGCCACACAACACGACCGAACATGGCCATATTGCGAACGAAATTTGAGGGACGCATAATTTCGCGTTTTGGTGATGCCAATTGGCCGTCCAGATCATGCGATTTGAACCCGCTAGACTTTTTTTGTGGGGTTATGCGAAAGACCGTGTCTATGCCAACTCTCCGCAAACTCTTGATCATTTGAAAGACAACATTCGTGAAGTTATGACCGAGATACCGCCCCATATGTGCCGAAAAGTCATCCAAGAATACCTGTTCCGGATCAAGGTGTGCGAGGAAGCCCTAGGTGGACATTTAAATGATGTTGTATTTCACACATAATGGCATAAACCAAACATTAATTTGAAATAAAAGTTTCATCGAAGTTCGAATTCTAAGTGTGTTTTATTTCAATTTACTTTCGGAATTTAAAGTTGGAAAACCTTGTATATAACGCGTAGACATTTTATCTTTTGAATGAGGTGTTTATCATACCCCTTCGTTCAGTTGTTTAGGAGCTATTAACGCTCAAAATCTCGTCTCCGGCGTAACGCTTTCGTTTTCGAAACTTTGATTTAACACCCCGGTATAACAATGAAAGACGTAGTCCTACGTTAAGCAGTGGGCAAAGTTAATGTAGGACTACCATTGGCTTAGTAATCATTCGTTTGAAGTTGCATCTAAATAAATTCTCAATAAATTGATGAATGGATATTTTGTTTTCCTTTGGAATTATCTTGCGATCTGTTCGAATATATAAGAAATAATATTTTTTCGCTTGTGGTCTCTTTTGGGCGTTCGACACTCAAATCATCAAGACAAGGTTATTCAATCCTCCGTAGATCCGAAATATCTTTTCCGTGATATAAAAAATCACGGGAACACCTAGTTAACGGCCAAATGTATGCGAAATCATATTCTACCCTTTAGGTGCATTCACAAACAAATATGCTAGGCCAGCCGACGCATCTTGCATCATGCGTCCACCCCAAACCAATCCACAATGGTCCAGGAGATGCATTTGAGTGGAAATTAGCATTTAGAGTTCGACGGTTATTCTCTAGACAAAAACAGTCAAAGTTGGTACATATGGTAGAGCGCTCATTTTCATGTTATCAAAAATAGGGTGACCAAAATTCTGCATCGCAAAATGTTTGTTCTAGTATGTTCTAAAAATCTTTCGAAGACAGTTTGTATGTAGAATTTCAAATATAAAAGTTAGAGTATAAAACCCGTTTTTTTCATGGTGACCCTAACGCAACTTAGAAAAAAGGCGCTATATAGGTTATTTCAAGAGATAGAAAAAAAACTTTGTTCCATAAAGATGTCTCAAATAACTGGGACTACAACATTGTTGAACTATGTTTACCTTTATCTATAAAGATAAGAAAGTTATAATTTTTATTTCATCGACCATTTTGGTCATCCTATTTTTGATAACATGAAAATGAAAATGAGGACAGTAATGAAAGATGTAGTATGACGAAATAATAAACATAAAAAAACAAATAACATTCTATAACTTGGACTTTTCCATAGTGAATTGTTTGTTAGATAATACCATAAGTAATAACAGGTTACCTTCCTTCAAAATCATGATTTTTTTTTCAATATAACATACTTGTCATGGTCATGTCACCCTTCTAAGGGTGACACCTGAGGCGGATTTTGCGCAAGCACCTGGAAAATCTTCAACTCTCTCATCGGGACATCGGAAAACTCGGAATCGTGCAGTAAACGGTAAGTCGTGTGATTGAACATTACCACGATATCCTGAGTATCGAACGGAAGGAGAAATGCGGTCAGAATGGAAGTTCTTATAGTGATTAGTATCACAAGCGTGTCGTGAAAGCCTTTAAGCGGACTCCCAATGCTTCAGGGCGTCAGGGATGTAGCCAAAAAGTTCTGTCCAAGTCTTTCCTTCAAAGAGCCAAGGATCGGGATGGACTGCATACGTAGAGAAGCCTCCAAATCGTGACGAACAACAAAATACGGTGGGAAAGTCACGGGCCCGGAAATTGTACACCTAGATGCTGACGAAGGCTCATTGTCTCATCACGGATGATGAAATTTACGTCAAGGCGGACTTCCGGCAGCTTCCGGGGCTACTGTTCTTCACCGCCCAGCACAAGTTTAATGTTCCAGAGGAAGTAAGGAAGCAATAACTTTCAAAGTTTGCCAAGAAATACATGACTTGACAAGCGATCTGCTCATATGGCAAACGAAGTGCGCCGTTCGTGACTACCGAAACTGTAAACGGGCAGATCTATCTCAAGGACTGTCTACAGAAGCGTCCGCTTCATCTGTCGAAGCAAGACGAGGGCCTTACGATCCTCTGGCCGGATCTAGCTTCGTGCCACTATTCAAAGAATGTCCTGGAGTGGTACGAAATCGACAGGGTCACTTACGTACCCAAGGGCATGAGTGGCATCTCTTTTGCTTCGCAACATGCTAAATTACCTCGGATATACAGGATAGGCTGGAACTTTTGTTATTTCTTAGTAAGTAAGTGTACCCTCCCTCAGATTATCATTCCCTGAAGACAGTTCTTGTTTTATAATCCTGAATGCAAATAAGTGATCGATGTTCTTTGCATATTTCAATTCGTATGTCTTATGGTGGGTTTACATTAGGGAGATCTATAGCTATAGATGGATTTATTCACATGAAAATAGGTGTAAATGGGTGAGAATAAATATGATACACTTATTCGAGGTATATATAACTTAAAGTGACCAGATGGTCACTTGGTCTAACGCGGGACACCCAAAAAAAAATTTATGTATATACGTCATTTGAACATAACATTTATTCATGAAATTCTGAACATGTGTCCTTGCAATTGAACCTGATCTGTATTATTTCTTTCATCTTGTAATTTTTCTGTGGTACAAATTTTGCTTACGTTTGAAAAAAACTCGATCAGTCAGAGCATTTAAGCCTGGGAACCACGATTCGAATTCAACAAATTTTTTTCAAATTTCCGAATGGAATATTTTAAAATTCGAAGCGATTTTTTTAAACTTTAGTGTTAACGCATGCATTAGAAAAATTGACTAATTCCGGATGGCGATGGAAAAAAACTAGATAAGATAATACAATGGAACAAATTTTCCTTGAATCTTATGTTTATTAGGCCTTCAACAAAAATGATTCAACGCTGTTAATTCGCAGCAGCCTTGGCGAATGCCTTCAAGCAACTTTATGATTTTTCACACTGCCAGCTCCAGCGAAGAAGATGGACATCCTGAGACACTTCGTGTCCACCGGATATAACCGATTTGGTATTTACAACATCTTTCCCTGCCGCTCCTCAAGCCGGGAGATCGAAACAACCGGCCAAACGGTGGAGAAGTATCTGGTCAGAATGAACATTTTTATGCGGAAGCGTCAGAAGAGGTCAGATGAAGTAGCTGGAGGTGCTGGTGAAAAACTTCTTTCAGGCGAAGCACTATGTCGTGCTCATAATGAATGATGAAACCTAGTTGACGCTAGAATTCAACGAATGGCAGGGGACCTGGTACCCCACAATTGAGGTAAGCATTGACGTCTCTGGCTGACGATCGGCGCTGAGAGAATGTCCAAGCCGTACTGTTTTCCAGTCTTGTGGTGAACGCAGAGATATACACAAAGTGCCTGTCGGAAGTTGCCGCTTTCATAAAGAGGTATCACGCAGCTGAGAGATCAATGGAGGAGATGAATCGGCTGAAAATAAACATCGTAGCGAAAACCGCCAACCATACCAACATCCCCCAGCTGCGAGGGATAGAAAAAAAATTGGGCGAACTTCAAACGGAAGATTTCCTTCAATAACTTCATGGGCAAAACGGAGAAACAGCTGACCGCTAAAGCCACGTAAAGGTTAAAGAACATGCCGACATTTACCTTTTCATCGGCCATGGTTGAGGTTCCGGCCGCAAGTCCGCCTGGCACTTTATTTACAATACTCCATCAAACATCTCTGCCTCTTCCTGTCCAGCATCCACTAGTTCTTCCGGCTTATCTAACACATTGATCCCCGAATGAACTATAGGACCGAGAATGAATTTTTCGTCTAACTCACGTCGGTCCCTGCGGGTCAATAGGACACAAAAAAATCCCAATTTTATTGCTGTCGTTTCTACTTGACACTCTCTAAACAAAAAGTACACGTTCGGTGCGATGAAACTGGCTCAACGAGTTATCCTTCGGATTCATTGAACGGTCCGCCAAATAAATGTTTTTTGAAGTTCATCCATTTAAGAAAATCAACATGATCAAATTCTAATATTGCAAAATGTTGATATCGCGGGACATTTTAGCTTCTTTTGCCAAATGCGGGACGTTTCGCGGGACGTAATCTAACGCGGGACATTTTGTCGAAATGCGGGACTGTCCCGCCGACATTTGTCGAAATGTCGGGACGTCTGGTCAGTTTGATATAACTTGAATAAATTCGGCATATGTAAACGCTTGTGAATTTCTAACTGGTGAAAAATCACTAAAGTTGGATGCAGTTCTACTTCAGGTGAATAAATTCACCGAAAATATGAATATATTCATTATAGAAGTTCACGCTAGTGTAAACGGTTGATGCGATTTCTATAAATCTCATCATATTTCTTCACATGAATATATCACTAGTCTAAACCCACCCTTACTCTTACTCGTCCAGTATGAAAATTATTTCAATATATCCACATAAAAATCATCTTTATTTTCTATTGAAGGATATTGATTCTGAATGGAAAACTTAATCATCGTTCGTTATTATTTTGAAAAGATGTGTTACTATCAGTTTTATCACTACTAAATACCCAGCCTAAGCATTGATCCAGAAAAATATTGCATAATTCCTGGTTTGTCTAATTATCTTAAATAACCCAATCATAATACTATTAAGATAAACAGTTCAATAGCTACTGTTGTGTCCCTAGCTTTTCACTAAACCTGATAATTTGTTCGACTCTAAATATGAGCATAGAAAAGATATAAAAGTAGTTTAATATTTTATGTTATGGTCTGAAAACAGGAAAGTATTGAATTTTCAAACTATTTTTAAACATATATCAAAATTATCGTCTTTTTTTCTTATTTCAACATCAACAGGTTTTGAAAGCTGTTTCAGTAAAAAATAGAACTGGAAAACAATTAAACGATAGGCTACGTAATAATATCAAAAATTGATCTTTTTCTCATCTCAACATGCATATAATGCAAGCTTTCATGCATTCCGTCGTGTAACATTCTGCTACAAGCAATGATTGATATTCGGATGGGTTCCTTCTTCCCAATATCCACTACTCCTTATCAGTGAAACAGTTATGTGAACATCATCCTTCTCTCCCCCATCCACTCACCATATTTGTCCTAGAACCATCGGTGGCAACTGGCTCTGGAGGAAGAAGCCCTTCGCCTGCGCCCCGGTCACTACTCCATTGGCCGGTTGCAGAAACTTAAACTGCTCCTCGTACTTCATCCTCTCGCGGGACGTAATCACGAACGGATCCGCTGCATTCATCGTGTTCTACTGAACTTGTTTTTTCTCCACACAACAAAACACCAAATGACGCTTTTTATCAGCAAATAACTGCTACACCGCTTCACAAAGCGATAACTTCTGTTCACTTCCAACTAATTTATTGTGTTTTCTATACAATCGCAGTTGATTTCGACGCAGTAACTGAGAAAATTTACTTTTCTACTTGGATGTAACTTTTGCTGCTCCTGTTCTCGAGAGCCACATCCAATAAAATTATCGATTATTTTTCCAGCAAGGAGTGGAACTTTTTTCAGTCCTTTTATAATTTGAACATTACTGCCCTCTGTGCATTAACATTTCTCCGCAACATCTCGACACAGTTTCACATCATCTACGATCACAAATCACCAAGCGAACGAATTGTAATTTCCAAGAAATTGTCTCACTATTTTACCATCCAATAATTTGGAAGAAAAAATCATTAAAGATTAGAATCTACGACCAACAGATACTATGTTACTTTTGCTACTGAAATACTTCTTGACTCTCCAATTCTGTCAGAAGTATGGGAATTTTGAAATGTCACTTCCCCAAAACGAATCGATACTGGAAAGCTGGGTGTGTTGCTAAACTTTTTCATGCTCTACACACTAAATTCAGTTTACTCAAAGGGATGTTAAAGTGGTAGAATTCTCGCGTAACTTTTGAAAAGGTCCTAAGGGTGCTCATACACTGTTTGACCGAAGCCAAATATTTGACTCTTTTTGACAGATAAAATTTGGTCAACGTGTACTGATCAAATATATTCTACACAAAACACGACAAGCAAATATTCAATTATTGGATGCCCAAAATATTTTTTCAGTCTGTTCTTCGAACCTGTCGGTACATGGTTAGGTTACCTTGAATATTTCAGTTGATTTTTTCCATGTTCGGTGTTTGATATTGTTTACTACTGTTGAAAATTGAAGAGTGGCAAACAAAATAGTGTTTGTACAAATATCAAATCAAACCTTATCAAATCAAAAATATCAAATATTTGACCTCCGGGCAAACAGTGTACGGCCACCTTAAGTAACAAATGTAAACAAATCGAGTTAATGGATGCATACTATTAGTGCTCAATCATTGAATGCAATGCGAAAACAACCGTTCAAGTATCTATCCTTTTCACCTTTTTATTACCGATACAAAAAATGTCCAATGTACAGATTCGAATTTTAAGCACTCGACTATTACTTCGGACGCCACTTTCCTCTGACGCTCGATACGTCCGAAGTAACAAAGCAATCAAAACAACACGAAGTCGCACTTCGGACATTTTGAGTTTTTGTTATTTTCGGGTGTTGATATCGTTTTTGGTGCAATTCAACGAGTTATAACAATAATGATCTGCTTTTAGCACGAAATGCAAGTATTTGAAGCGTTGTTCAGTAGTTATATACAAATTGTCATCGTAGAACGTAATTTGTCCAATGTACGAAGCGGTCAGTCAAAACGTCCAATGTAACATTTTTCGCTCGGAGGTTTCAATATCAAACTAAAATCACATAAAAACAGTTACGATTGGTTTTGCGGAGTTATTATTGACTGCTACTGGTAAAAGTAGTGATAAAGGTCGATTCCTTTTGAAACAATTCTCGGAACAATGTTCCGATCTTCAACTTCGTTTTTCTCGAGTTGATGTGAATGTTACATAGGACCTTTTCAAAAATTACGCGAGAATTGTCCGATAAATCTAGAATAAGGCTAGGCGCAAATTGAAGAGCGTATAGCGCTCGTAATCGAACACGAGACTACCAACCCGACTCAAGCGTGCCACAAATGTAGCGTGGTGGTGCGCATATTGAGTCGCAGTTTGGTGTAATAACGGGGCACTCGCATACAATGTCTGATTCACACAGAGTTGCGCGATATATTTATTTACTAACACAACCACCCGACCGGCACAACCATATAGTGTCAGAATCCCGGCGCTACATGATTGTTCACCAACACAACCACCACAACCGGCACGACCGGCACGACCAGAATGATAAATTGTGGTTCAGCCACAGCGTCACGCGACTCGTGTCTCACGAGCGCTGCACCATTTCGCGTCACCTGACCAATTTGCGCCGTTCTATCTGTTTTCATTAGTCGCAAAAACAGGCGCTATATCGCGCCAAGTTACTCGCGCTATACTCTTCTCAATTTGCGCTTAGCCTAAAACCAGAATGGAAGACTTCAAGATGCAGCTAAAAAGTTTTGTGGTCTGAATATTGACTAGAATGTCAATACATACATACATTCTGTCAAATATATACCAGCAATTTGTAATTTTGAATCTCCCCGCTAAACATTTTCCAATGTTTAATCTTTTTCATGTCGGTACTACCGTCAGTGGTCCTGATGTCAATGTTGAGTGCGATCTCTCAATCAGTTTGTTAATAGCGTCATTATAAACAAATTAAAGTTTTCTGCTCAGTGATTCCTGATATGAATAATTTCGTGACCGGAATAAATCACCCCAGAAAATGTGTAGTATTAGGCTAGAAATATTGTGGCGCGGGAAAAATGTGTATGGGTATAAATGGGTCACATTTCTATTATAAATAATTTTTTTAGCTTTCGTTTTTTTAAATTTATTCTTAGGCCAATGTAATGGGGACGATTTAGCGAAGAATGGGGGGCATTTAAAATAGATAAGGAATCGAGATGGCCCAAGACACCAAGATGACGCGATCCGAGTCGACAGCCGACCCGCCGTCGAAAGCGGCACGCAAATCTGTGTTCCAATGATTGTCCGGTAAGTGGATGAAAGCCATTAGCAATGTACGGCATGGTGTCTTACGTTTACCCGGTTAATTTTTGTTTTGATGTAGGATAACGTCTAGCCAAAAGATATATGGAATAAAATAGGCATCTAGGCACCGATCAAAAACCGAAAAACTAAAAGTTTTCGAATGCTTATAACTCGAGCATTTCTTGATAGATCGCAAAAATGTTTACATCAATTGATAAGAAATATGTATTTCTACGCATCTGTCACAATGAACACCTTTTTTTGAGATAAACAATCGAATAATTGTGAAATGTCAAACATTGTCCAAATGCACTATGTGCCTCGTTTTGATTGATCCAATTTGTGTTACTGAAATGGTTACGTCCAAGAGAAATCTTACGTCTCTTCGGTTATGTCTCCGACATTACCCACATCTTCTTGAAATACATTACAACATTACAATTGTGGTGAACACTTTTGAGCGACACTGTAAGTCGCCAACCGATGCAACATTGTTGCTACGGTTGATTATTTTATCATGGTGTCAAATTGCGCCGACTGGTAAATTAAACATCCACGCGCAATTGACACGCTGTGTCAGCAATGGCATCGACCCTCCACATCGATGCCCGAGCGTTCTCTATGGGTCTCGCTGATATGAAATCAGAACAATAAATCATTAGTTATTCGAACCTAGAGTTGAGTAGTCTGCTGCCTAATAGAGAAAGTCCCAATTTAAGTAGTAAAATGTTAGATGGCGACTGTGGCAGCCTCACTATTAGAGTGAGAGTGTTCTGCGGGCGAGACGGTTCTGCTGTTTTGCACCGTGCCTCGAAGTGTCGCTGGCGGGAGGATGTGATTTCCTCATGAAAATTCAGTGAATTTAGTGTTGGACAGTGGACTGTAGCGACAATGCGCTACATGTTAGCTTTTCTTGACTTTCAAGTGGTATTACTGGATCCCTCTTTAATGTTGAAGTGTTAAGTGAACAATGTCCTGAGTGGCGAACAGGGGAAAGAGCTGCCTAATGAACTGTGGGGCGCCAGTGCTCCTGAATTGTATATGGAAGTGGAAGCAGTCTTCCAGCAGCATACAGTCTGCCGACGAAGCCGCGAGAACGCGCCCGTGCACCAAATTACACCACTATGTCTGTCCTTCATCACCAGCACTGGGTTCCGAAAATATCCACTCAGTGCACAACGGCTGTAAAGAATCCGACTTGAAGCCACTAATCGAAACGGATACGAGAACCACGAAGCAGGCGACAGGCGGGACGGCCCCGTGTGAACATCGGCGAAACGGAGTGACAAATGCTTGGAATATCTTCGCAACAATCTTTTGAATGAATCGCAGAAAGCCGCATTCCATACGCTGCTAGAATTTTACTACATGAACATCGGCGAAACGGAGCGACGGTGGTGCAATGAACACTTATATATGAATTATAGATTAATTAACACATATCAGTGAAAAAGATAAATTAAATGAAGAATTCAATGTAAGTACCTTCATTTGTTTCATTTTCTTAAATAAGTGCCAAATTTTTCCACCTCGCCAATGCTGAAGAAATTGAAAAGTGAGGAACGAAGTTTGTTAAACGAATTGAAAACTATATACATAAATCTAAAAAAGAGTCCTAACAGAAAATACCTGAGGAATACTTTACTCGCCAAAAGAGAATATGCCAGACAGGTCTATAACACAATTTTATATCTGCTCGATGATTATGAACATCACGAGCAGAGGGAAATTGTGTTAGAGGCCAGAGATTTATTCGGCGGTATTCAAGTATTGATTAATTCCAAACTTGATTCCGCAAAACAGTTATTAAAATTTACGACGTTAGTAAAAATAATAATAGCATTTAACCAATTGTTTAAGAAAAATAAAATGGCTACCCCGAAGGTGGACATTAAGCTGGGAACAGCTATCGTCCAAACCTATGAGGGAAACCCGGAAGGGTTGAATCAATTTATTGATTCTGTTGCGCTGTTTGCAGACAGCGTGGAATCGGAATTCGCTGATGCAACAGCTGCACAAAAATCAGCAGCGAAAGAGACGGTAATCAGATTTATTAAAACTCGACTAACCGGGAAAGCTCGAGCAGCTGTCGGAGACAGACCACAAAACACTGAAGAAATAATAAATAAGCTTAAGACATGTTGTGGAATGAAAAAATCTCCTGATGTTTTTGTAGCAAAACTACAAGAAACGAAGCAGATTGGTGATATCAATAAATTTACCAACGAAGTCGAAAACTTAGTGTTCCTGTTGGAAAAAGCATACATATCGGAAAATATTCCCACTGAAACGGCCTGCAAAATGGCTGTTAAACAGGGAGTAAAAGCACTTTGCACCGGAGTTAGGTCCAGTGAAACCAAGCTCTTGCTAAAAGCGGGACAATTTTCGTCTTTAACTGATGCGATAGAAAAGGTGATTGAAAACGAGGGAGCATCATCTGCGAATCAAAACTCGCAAATAATGTATACCCGTCGTGGCCATTTACAACGGGGACGCGGTAGAAATCAAAACCGTGGGAATAGAAATTTTTATGCTCAAAATAATTTCAGTAACCGTGGCGGTTTTTTCAATCGTCGCGGCAGAGGAAATTTCCAGCAATACGACAATCAAAGAAATTTTCAAAATCAACGTGGTAGGGGATCGCAAAGAGGATATGGACGTGGATTCATGCAACCACGCATATTTTACGCAACTGCAGAAACTGGAAATGGTATGGCACCAGTACCACAAAATGCGCAGAATGTGCAAAATTGGAACCAGTGCCAACAACCTCCATTCCAATTTCAGCAGCAGCAACAACCACCACAGCAAAATTTTTTAGGTCAACTCCGAAGCTTTTCACAATAAATGCAACTGCATCAAATTTTGTGAAGGCATACGTTGAAATGGCCAATTCAACGTGTACTTTCATGATTGACTCAGGGGCTGACATTTCAATTTTCAAAATAGGTAAGGTAGTTAATAATCAAATAGTAGATAGAACTAATAAATGTATAATTTCTGGTATATCCGGTGAAAAATTGGAAACTGTAGCTTCAACGATTACTACATTGAAATTTCAGAATGTATTAAAATTGAATCATAGATTTCAATTGGTCAATAACGATTTCCCAATATGCACTGAAGGAATATTGGGAAGAGATTTTTTATCACAATATAAGTGTAGCATTAACTATGAATATTGGATTTTAAATTTTACGTTTAATAATATAGAAGTTAATATTCCAATTGAAGATAATCTTAATGAAGGAATACTGCTTCCGGAAAGATGCGAAGTTATTCGCCGTATCCCAAATTTAAAACTTGAAGACGATGCTTTAGTGTGTGCACAGGAAATTCAGAACGGAATTTTTTGTGGGAACACTTTAGTATCTCCGAAAACGACATATGTTAAATTTATTAATACTACGGATAAACCAGTTCTTATTCTTAATTTTAAACCCATAGTTAAACCATTGAATGATTTCATTATAGCTAATATAAATAAAAATACCGAAATTAAACAGAGATCGGATGAAATAAAACAAAAAATTGACTTTACTGAAATACCAACATACGCTAGTAAACATTTTGAGACATTGATAGAAGAATATAATGACATTTTTGCGTTGGGAGAAGATTATTTGACCACAAATAACTTCTACACTCAAAACATCGAATTGTCGGACAATGTGCCCGTATATATTCCAAATTATAGGAGTATACACGCACAAAATTCCGAAATTGAAGGTCAAGTGAATAAATTACTGGAAAACAAAATAATCGAACATTCAGTATCGGCTTATAACTCACCAATTTTATTGGTGCCCAAAAAATCGAACACTGATGATAAAAAATGGAGGATGGTCGTGGATTTCAGACAGCTAAACAAGAAAATTTTAGCCGACAGATTTCCACTTCCAAGAATCGACACAATTTTGGATCAGTTAGGAAGGGCTAAATATTTTAGCACCTTGGACCTGATGGCAGGATTCCACCAAATCCCGTTGGACCCAGAATCTAAGAAATACACTGCGTTTTCTACGTCGTCCGGGCACTACGCCTTCACGCGCTTACCGTTTGGCTTGAATATAAGCCCAAACAGTTTTCAGCGCATGATGACTATTGCCATGGCAGGATTGACGCCAGAATGTGCATTTGTTTATATCGATGATATTGTAGTTATTGGATGTTCTACAAATCATCACATTAAAAATCTGACTAAAGTGTTTGAACGATTGAGACAATACAATTTGAAACTCAATCCGGAAAAATGCCAATTCTTTAAAACAGAAGTAACGTACTTAGGCCATAAAATTTCTGATCAGGGAATACTTCCTGATGACACAAAATTTAATGTTATACAAAATTATCCAGTACCAACGAATGCGGACGAAGTTCGTAGATTCGTTGCTTTTTGTAATTACTATCGTAAGTTTGTTCCAAACTTCGCGAAGATAGCAAAACCATTAAACGAATTGTTAAAGAAAAATTCAACTTTTATTTGGAATGATGAACGCCAAACATCTTTTGAACAACTCAGAGAAAACCTATTATCTCCACCAATTTTAAGTTACCCTGACTTTTCAAAGAAATTTATTCTGACCACAGACGCTTCCAACACAGCTTGTGGAGCAGTCTTATCTCAAGAAGTAGACGGACATGATCTGCCAATAGCCTATGCAAGTAAAGCATTGAACAAAGCAGATTCTAAAAAGCCAACAATATTGCAGGAAATGATTGCCATACATTGGGCTATCAATCATTTCAAGCCATATTTGTATGGTAGAAAATTCACAATCAAAACGGATCATCGACCCCTTGTCTTTCTTTTTGGAATGAAGGAACCTACCAAAAAGTTAACACAAATGCGTCTTGATCTCGAGGATTACGATTTTGACATAGTACATATCAAAGGAAAAGACAATGTAGGCGCAGATGCACTCTCAAGAATCGTGTCATCTGACGACCTGAAAAACAAAACAATGCTCGTGGTAAACACAAGGTCCATGAGTAGGAAAAATGAAACAGCAAAACAAAACAAACCGATTATACAAGTCGAGAAGCCTGATCAACTTCTTGTGCGTGAAATCGAAAATTTACAACCAATTAGGGTTATGAAAAAGATATTAACCGAAATAAAAGACGACGTCATACACATAAAAATAAAAAGCGCAAACTTAAAGAAAACATTTGTTACAATTGAGATAAATAAAGAATGCTTACTAAATGGAAGTCAGACACTAGAGTCTGCTCTTTCAGAGCTAAATGGAATTATGATGAATATAAATGAAAAAAGGATAGCTATACCATTAAATGATACAATGTTTTCATTAATAACAGTGGAAAAATTCAAAGAAATTGCCACTAAACAAACGAAAAATTTTGAATTTTTTCTATACAGACCTCCAAGATATATACAAAATAGAGAGGAAATCGAGAAAATCTTACATGATTTTCATAACAGTTCTATCGGTGGTCACATAGGTCAACATAGACTTTACCTAAAACTACGTGATCTATATGCCTGGCATGGAATGAAGAGTTCTATAGCAAAATTCATAAAGGCCTGTGAGTTTTGTAAAACGAACAAAATAACGAAAAAAACGAAAGAAGCATCAATTGTTACAACTACTCCAGTAAGAGCATTTGATGTTATTTCGATAGATACTGTCGGGCCATTGCCTAAATCAGGAAAAAATAATCGTTATTGTATTACATTGCAGTGCGATCTCACAAAATTTATAGTTCTAATACCAATTCAAAATAAGGAAGCTAATACCATTGCTCGTGCATTAGTGGAAAACTTTATTTTGACATACGGAAACTTTTTAGAACTAAGATCGGACAGAGGTACTGAATATTGCAATGAAGTACTTTGTCAGATCGGTAAAATATTAAATTTCAAACAAACATTTTCAACCGCATATCATCCTCAGTCTATCGGTGCTTTGGAGAGAAATCATAGATGCCTTAATGAGTATCTGAGATCGTTCTCCAATGAACATCATAACGACTGGGATGACTGGATTAACTTTTACGCTTTTGTATATAATACAACCCCACATACGGACACACAATATGCACCATTTGAGTTAGTTTTTGCACGAAAACCAAATTTACCTCAAGACCTCTTTAATACAAAAATAGAACCAATCTATAACCTTGATCAGTACTACAATGAAATGAAATTTAAGTTACAAAAAAGTCATTCAGAAGCTCGAAACAAATTAATTGAACAAAAAAGATTAAGAACTGAAAATTTGAATGTAAATCTGAATCCAATCAATGTATCTGTAGGAGATTTAATATATATTACTAACGAAAATCGCAAAAAATTGGACCCATTCTATATAGGTCCCTTTAAAATAGTAAAAGTAGAAGGATGCAACTGTGATGTGGAAGATTTGGCACAGGGAAAACAAATGAAAGTACATAAAAATAGAATTATAAAACTATAAATGAGAAAATTTAAAATTTACTTTTGAAAGAGGGAAGGAAAGGTCATTCATTTATTCAAATCCATTCAGGGACAAATATTCTCTACGAAATATAAATAATAAATTTTAAATTTTTCGAAATAATCATGGTCAATATATTTTAGGTGTATAAGAACAAAAATGTAAACCTTTGTATTATCATCAGCGAAATTCCTAGAGAACCTCAACTAAAATTCAAATCACGAATAATTTGCTATGCTACATTCTTCTTCCGAAAGGGGGAAGGTGTGGTGAACACTTTTGAGCGACACTGTAAGTCGCCAACCGATGCAACATTGTTGCTACGGTTGATTATTTTATCATGGTGTCAAATTGCGCCGACTGGTAAATTAAACATCCACGCGCAATTGACACGCTGTGTCAGCAATGGCATCGACCCTCCACATCGATGCCCGAGCGTTCTCTATGGGTCTCGCTGATATGAAATCAGAACAATAAATCATTAGTTATTCGAACCTAGAGTTGAGTAGTCTGCTGCCTAATAGAGAAAGTCCCAATTTAAGTAGTAAAATGTTAGACAATATTTCTAGTCTACTACACTTTTTCTGAATGGTTGTTTCTGTTGCAGTTGTTTCCTGAGGCGATTTATAACTGGAGTCGAATAATTATGTAGGTCAAAGATATTGTTTGGAATATTGTGCTGCCAACCGAAATTTCATGTGGCGAAACGTTGAAATGAGAGAGAAGAATCGTCACAAAAGGCCAGATTTGGATTTCGCACAACGATAGTGTACCAGCTCTTCGATCGATCATTGCGAACGAATTTTTGGACAAGAATGGCACGAATGTAATTGAACAAGCACCGTACTCCCCAGCCGTGGAGTTGCCGGCCTAGAATAGCACTTCGGGTCTTGGTCCCTGTCCCTGTCGTATGAGGCGACTAATCGGGTGACAACGCGAGTAAGGGCGCGGTAAAGCCTATTGGAGATTGCACGGGGGAAATACCGTGTACAGGAGCCACGAAAGGAGTGCCAAGCACATCAGGATCGACGCCAGTAAGATTCTGATTACGACATACTGGTTACGACATGGAAAATGGACACGTTACGGAAACGATTTCAACACGACGCTGAAGGCTGACAGTCGGACTATCCTGTTCCCTGAGTAAGGAAGAGTGACACCTTCCTGAAACGGCGTGTGGGCTAATAGTGCGATTGCCCCCGTCCCGGTAATAACTTGGCAAGTCTTCGGGTACGTTCGATGCTCGTCTAGGCTCAGGCACTAGGTACTAGGCGTCAGATGTCACATTCCTGACTTGCGCTGATCTGGCTCTGAACACGGTCCCCATGAAGGACCGTGTCAACCCCTGCATGGCCTCACTGCTTGCATAGATAACCATGGGATCACTGATAGCGACTATGTACAACGAGCGGAGATAGCGGCCCGACGTTGGGACCCAACAGACATGTATACCTTCGAACAATTCAACAGACGAAACGACGGGAATGAAGACACACCAACAGGAGAGGCGAGCGTGTTCGCAAGGAGCGGTAAGCTTCAGAGATCACCAATTCGCAACCAGACAGCCATAGCGAATCCTACAGGACACCAACAGGATCCACAACAAGGAGAGAGTAGCCTGATACAAGTGCTAACGCATAAAGCCAACACCACCACTTCTTTAGAAGGGCTGCAGGTCGGGAGATCAAGCTTGATGGAGGTCAAGAAAAAAGTGAACGAACTCTACGAGTTCATTAAGGACAAAAACAATGTCCATACTAAGATAAAACATTTAGTCACAAGCATCAAATCGGCCGTTACGGCTGCTGACCGTGAACAGAAGGACGCGAGCAGAGGTTGTCGAAAAAGCACTCGCTGAAGCAAGGGTGAAGATGTCCGTCGAGATACAGGAGACGCCGAAGACGCCACGAAATCCACGATCGGACAAAAGGAAGAGGGATACCCCAGGGGATGAAGAAGACCTGAAGAAGGTTAAAAATGATAACCTGGGAAACAAAAAGGAAGGTGAAGGCAGTGGATGGCGCACTGTCGAAAAACAGACGGAGAAACGAAAGAAGAAAGAAGTAAAGAAGAAAGGGGTGCAGGAGACAAAAAAACCTAGGCCCCGACGCGAGCGAAGTAAGGGAGAGGCCCTGATCGTCGAGGTGAAGGAAGGAGTGACTTATGCATCACTCCTACGGAAAGTGAGGGACGATCCGGAGTTGAAAGAACTGGGAGAGAAGGTGGTGAAAACCAGGCGTACCCAGAAAGGAGAGATGCTCAGCCTTCAAGGAACTGGTTGCGAAGTCGCTCGGTGAGGAGGTGAAGGTGAGGGCTCTTTCCCAGGAATCAGTGGTCGAATGCAGAAATCTGGACGAAATCACGACAGACGAGGAGCTAAGGCGCGAGTTGATAGAACAGTGTAAGCTGGACAATACACCAATGACGATCCGTATGAGGAAGGCGTATGGTGGTACGCAGACGGCGTCGATACGGCTCTCAACAGTCGCAGCCAATAAGATGGTAGAAACGATCAAAATAAAAGTTGGCTGGTCGGTTTGCTCGCTAAAGATGGTGCCCCGGGTGACCAAGCGGATGGAGCGATGCTTCCAGTGCATGGGCTTTGGACATCAGGCAAGAAGCTGCACAGGCCCCGATAGGTCTGAACTGTGCAGGAGATGCGGTGAGAAAGGGCACGTTGCGAGAGACTGCACGAAGCAACCGAAATGCCTGCTCTGCAAACCAGAGAACGGCAGCGACCATGCGACAGGAAGCTTCAAGTGTCCCTCGTATAAGAAGGCGTTAGCAGAATCGCAGTAACGGAGATAATTCAGATCAATCTGAACCATTGCAACACAGCTCAGCAACTGTTGTGGCAGTCGACAACAGAGACAAAATGCGACGTTGCAATCATAGCGGAGCCGTACCGAGTACCCCGTGATAACGGCAGCTGGGCGACGGATAGTTTAGGGATTGCTGCAATACAGGTGATGGGCAGATATCCTATCCAGGAAGTGGTTGGAGGTTCACATGAAGGTTTCGTAATCGCCAGAATTAATGGAATCTTCATGTGTAGTTGCTACGCTCCCCCGAGATGGACAACTGATAAATTCCACCAGATGCTAGACGCAATGACCGAGGAACTAATTGGTAGAACACCGATCGTCATTGGAGGCGACTTCAATGCCTGGGCGGTGGAGTGGGGAAGTAGATGCACCAACATCAGAGGGTATAGTCTACTGGAAGCTCTAGCAAAGCTGGAAGTAACGTTACTGAACGAAGGTACCACCAGCACTTTCCGGAAGGATGGGCGCGAATCCATCATCGACGTTACTTTTTGCAGTCCATCGCTGTTGGCGAGTACGGAGTGGAAAGTGTGCGAGTCGTATACGCACAGTGATCACCAGGCGATCCGGTACAGAATCGGTCAACGAAACCACGTGCTAGTTCGGAGGACAACATGCTGTGAGCGGAAGTGGAAGACGAATGCTTTCGACAAGGACCTTTTCGTCGAAGCACTTCGTCTAGATAGCGGAGTTTCAGATTGGAACGCAGAAAAGTTGACAGATCTACTGGTGAGAGCATGCGACACTACCATGCCGAGGAAAGTTACACCAAAAAATGGAAGACGCCCAGCTTACTGGTGGAACGACTCTCTCCGCAACCTTCGCACTAGCTGTCTTCGAGCCAGAAGACGCGTTCAGAGAGCACGAAACAGTGCTGATAGAGAGGAACGTAATACGGTGTACCGAGCAGCTAGAGCCGCCTTGAAACGGGAAATTACAATGAGCAAAGCGAACTGTATTAAGGAGCTGTGCCGAGAGGCAGATGCCAACCCATGGGGCAACGCGTATTGAGTCGTGATGGCGAAGATCAGAGGACCTGTGACGCCCGTCGAATCGTGTCCCGAGAAACTGAAGGTCATTGTGGAGGGTTTATTTCCGATGCATGATCCTACGGTATGGCCACCGACACCGTACGCCGAAATAGCTACCGAACGTTCTCAAGTTTCCAATGAAGAACTGGTAGCAGTGGCGAAGAGACTGCAGGTAAAGAAAGCGCCCGGCCCCGACGGAATCCCCAACGCGGCCTTGAAAACGGCGATTCAGGCGTTCCCGGACATCTTCAGGATAGTGCTACAGAAATGCCTGGATGATGGTCACTTTCCTAAGAAATGGAAGATCCAAAAGTTAGTGTTGCTGCCAAAACCAGGAAAGCCCCCGGGGGTACCAACATCCTATAGGCCTATATGCCTGCTGGATACGCTCGGGAAACTCTTGGAAAGGATTATCCTCAACAAACTGACGAAATGTACGGAGAGTGACCATGGTCTGTCAAAGATGCAGTTTGGATTCCGGAAAGGCAGGTCCACCGTTGATGCTATCCGGACAGTGGTTAAAAAAGCAGAGAAGGCATCACAGCAAAAGCGGAGGGGCGACCGACATTGTGCTATAGTAACGATCGACGTGAGGAATGCTTTCAACAGCGCTAGCTGGGAAGCCATCACCGAGTCCCTACACCGTATGAAGGTTCCTGGGTACCTGTGCAGAATTCTAGGAAGCTACTTTCAGAACCGCGTCCTAGTCTACGAGACGAGCATGGGGCGGACAACGTTGAATATAACGGCCGGCGTACCACAAGGCTCTATCCTGGGCCCAACGCTCTGGAACGTAATGTATAACGGAGTACTGAATCTGAACCTTCCCAAAGGCGTGGAGATCGTGGGCTTCGCGGATGATATCGCTCTCACAGTGGCAGGCGAGACACTCGAAGAGGTGAAGATGCTTGCAATCGAGTCCATCGTCTCAGTAGAGAACTGGATGCAAGCAGTGAAACTGCAGATTGCTCATAATAAAACGGAAGTATTGTTGGTGAGTAACTGCAAAGCCGTGCAGCGAGCGGAAATTACAGTCGGGGAACACGTGATACCTTCTAAGCGTAGATTGAAATACTTGGGGGTTATGATCGACGACCGGCTGAATTTCAACAACCACGTCGACTACGTCTGCGAGAAAGCAGATAAGTCCATTAGCGCGATAGCGAGAATAAAGCCGAATAACGCAGGACCTTGCAGTAGCAAAAGACGTCTTCTGGCTGCTGTATCCTCGTCCATACTGCGGTATGGAGCACCAGCCTGGTCTGCGGCTCTCGAAACCCATCGGAATCGTAGAAAACTAGACCGTACGTTTCGGCTCATGGCGATGCGAGTGGCGAGCGCGTATAGGACGATCTCGTTGGAGGCAGTCTGCGTTATCGCCGGTATGATCCCGATTGGCATCACTCTGGCGGAAGACGGAGAGTGCTACAGACGGAAGGAAATCAGAGGTATCCGGAAAACAGCGAGAGTAGAATCACTATTGAAGTGGCAGCAGGAATGGGACTCGGCGGAGAAAGGTAGGTGGACGTATGGGCTCATATCGGTACTATCGACCTGGCTGATGAGGAAGCACGGGGAGGTGAATTTTCATCTGACACAGTTCCTGTCTGGACATGGCTGCTTCAGGCAATATTTGCACCGGTTCGGGCACGCAACGTCGCCACTCTGTCCGGAGTGTGAAGACGTGGAGGAAACACCAGAACACGTGGTATTCGAGTGTCCCAGGTTCACCGCAAGACCCGAGGGGCTGCCTGCCCTTCATGCCGGGAACATAGTGGAGGAAATGTGTCGCGAGGAGGGCACCTGGAACGCTGTGAACAGTGTAATCGTGCACATCATGTCCGAGCTACAGCGGAAGTGGAGGGTCGACCAGCGTGGTAATAACCCCTGACCGTAGAAGAGAAACAACTGCGAGGGCTGCTGCAACGGACTGTACCCTACGAGAGTCACTGTGACGGAGTGCGCGTCATGTTGGAGGGCATTGCCTAATCGGCGCTCCGTCGGGAAGAGAAATCCTGCGAGGGTGGCTGTGATGGGGCGCGCGTCAAGTTGGAGGGCGCCTCCTAATCGGTTCACGTCTCGACAGGTGAGAAACCCCGCGAGGGTGGCTGTGACGGGTTGCGCGTCAAGCTGGAGGGCAATTGTTAATCGGTACACGTCTCGACGGGTAAGCGGAATCTGGAGAGCAGGACAACAAAAGGGTGGCAATGCCTGTTGGTGGATTGGATGGAGGAACACTGCGAGGGTCGTCTAGACGAAGCGAGCGCCTAGGAGGGCGTCATCAGATCGGTGTGTACCCCACGAGAGCTGCTGTGACGGAGTGCGCGTTATGTTGGAGGACACTGCCTAATCGGCGCTCCGTTGGGAAGAGAAATCCTGCGAGGGTGGCTGTGACGGGGCGCGCGTCAAGTTGGAGGGCGCTTCCTAATCGGTTCACGTCTCGACAGGTGAGAAACCCCGCGAGGGTGACTGTGACGGGTTGCGCGTCAAGTTGGAGGGCAATTCCTAATCGGTACACGTCTCGACGGGTAAAAGGAATCCTTTGCAACGGATGTGCGCGGCGGAGTACAACGGATTCGTAAATGAGATATACAGAGAAAAAGGGAAGGATCAACGCTAGTTAGCGTTGAAAACTCGTGAAGTGCATGAGCACAGCCGCCCCCTGAAGTAGTCGCCTAGATGTGGTTCCGGGGGGAATGAGGCTATGAGTAGAGGGCTTGGTTTTTGTGGGTGCGATCCCCACTCGACGTCTGGGTTATCCCTTCCCAGATAAGGCTGGAACATATCTGCACTGTGTGTTGCCCAGGTACGACAACTGCGCGAGTGTACTTCGCAGAACGCGCCAACCAAAAAGCGCTATACCGGGCTGTCTGCGCCGCCGACAGAGGATACAGCGCTCTGCACTTGGCGCAAGCGGAGTACCAACTCAACTGCAATCTGCAGACAGTGGAGGAGAAGATTGCAGCTTGGAAGCAGAAGGCAGTGCATGGTGCCCACCTCCATCAACTGGACCGGCCACACGTCGACAAGGCCGCATCTAATCTGTGGCTAACGCGTGGTGAACTCTCTTCAGTAGTAGAAGCCGACATGGACAGGATAATGCCGACGAGAAACTGCAGACGGTACGTCTGGCATCAAGACGTTGATGACATTTGCCGGATGTGCCATCAACCAGGTGAAAACATAGAGCACATTATGGGAGGCTGTCCCGTTTTGGCCAACGCAGCCAACAACTGGCGCTCCAATGTGCTCTACTGGAAGACAACGTACCAAACTACCGGTACCTGCCTGCACCTGTCCTGGGAAATGACCGTTTCAAGCTGTACTGGGATCGCACTGTTCTGACCGACCGCTCGATCCACCACAACCGCCCAGATATAATGGTTTACGACAAGAGCGACCGCAAAGTCACCATCATCGATGTCGCTATTCCACTGAACCAGAATCTGGAGGAGACCCACGGTCGCAAAATCTGCAAGTACCGACCATTGGCCGTGGAGCTCAAGGAACTGTGGGGGCTAAGGGAGGTCCCAAGAATTGTTCCAGTCGTTCTCTCTGGAACTGGAATTGTCCCGAAGACACTTCTGGAAGCGCTAAGGGTGTTGAATATGGAGAAGGAATTGGCCGGCATCCAAAAGTCGGTCATCCTTAGCACCTGCGCGATTGTCCGACAATTTCTCGGTCAGAACTGAAACAGCACGAGCATGCAGATACGTGCATTCCGCAGAGCCTAGTCCTCCTTTGGCATTCAGAAGCCCGGGGGCAGGTGAAAATTCTGGCTAGGTTCGCCTAGTTAAGAAGTGAGATAAGTCTGCCAAAAAAAAAAGCACCGTACTCCCCAGATATAGTCCGGTGTGATTTTTTTCTATTTTCGAAACTCAAATTACCGCTTCTCGCGACCCATTTTGATAGCATTGAAGACATAATGACAAATTCGCTGCGTGAATATGATGGAATACGTTATCGAAATCTCTTGCAGTAAATATCAGATACAAATCACATCCCTACTAAAGATTTGTTAAATTTATAATGTTAAACTTGATAATTTTCAAAGGGTATGCGAGTTAGTATGATGAAATAATTCGGTACCGGGGAACAGTCTAGCCCTACAATCATAATTATCGTGAATGGAGGACCAGATAAGAATAAAAGACGTTATAAAGAATTATGAAGAAAGGTAATAGATAGGACGCTTCATCCTTTCATAGGCACCTAGCACCTACACCGTCATCCTCAACGAGAGCACTCCTCTTTGGTCTATAATCACCATAGTTTTAGATATGTGCAAGCGCAAGATGATGGAAGATTAGTTTTTTCACTCAACACTCGGTTGTGCGAAAGTGTGGAAAGAGAGCGCACAAACTCTCCACAGTGTAGCGAATAAATTCACTGGAGAGTACACTCTGATGAGCTAATAACTGGCGGATGCGCCCAGGTAAAAGAACAGAAGTGGCTTTCAATTAACTTAGCGCTGTGGTTCGCTGAAAAAAGTGTGGATTATATGTCGAATGAGATTGCACTCAGCAAACATTAAATCGCATAACAAGCGTATATATAACATCATATGCCCTAAAATTTGGTTGGCATATAATGCGCCTAACTGGCATATGCATGCAAAAGTGGAGGCCATATACATACATGGCAAATGCTTACCGAATTTGTTTGAATGAATATGCAACTTTGACCAGCTATAATAGCGATTATGTTGAAATTGAATTGCGATCGAATGTGAATATATTCATGAATTGTCAAAGCACCAAATGCGACTTTTGCCATACTCATATACGATTTATTACAGACATAGAAAAAAAACAAATGGCGCAAAATATTTTCGTGAAATGTTTATTATAGCCTCACGAATCGCCATTTTTATATATGAGTATTTATGTTTGTAGAAATTATAATTGTTTGATTGACTTGTGTTGGGAGTGGAATATGAATGTTTAAAATGGCACAGATTGATGTTTGGTGAAAACTGCTCCGATGTGGGTTTGAACTCCGGTCGACTGGATTATCATCCACCAGCTGCTATCTGAAATTTAATTCAACAGCGGTTAAAACTTTCGAGTGCATCAGCATTTCATTGACATTTCAATATGATGTAATATATTCTTCATTAGGATCTAATATGATTTACTGTTTCATGATTTTCTTCAGTATGCAACACGATTTACTACAGTACTGAATCGATTTAAATTATACGCTTATACGACACACAAACTGCATCAGCGTAATATCCCAGCAAACATTAAATCGCATAACAAGCGTATATATAACATCATATGCCCTAAAATTTGGTTGGCATATAATGCGCCTAACTGGCATATGCATGCAAAAGTGGAGGCCATATACATACATAGCAAATGCTTACCGAATTTGTTTGGATGAATATGCAACTTTGACCGGCTATAATAGCGACTAGTGCCATACTCATATACGATTTATTACAGACATAGAAAAAAAAACAAATGGCGCAAAATATGTATTATATATTTATATATTATATATTTATTATTGAGTATTTATGTTTGTAGAAATAATAATTGTTTGATTGACTTGTGTTGGGAGTGGAATTGAATGTTTAAAATGGCACAGATTGATGTTTGGTGAAAACTGCTCCGTTATGGGTTCGAACTCCGGTCCTCTGGATTATCATCCACCAGCTATCTCGCGCGGCTATCTGCAATTTAATTCAATAGCGGTTAAAACTTTCGAGTGCATCAGCATTTCATTGACATTTCAATATGATGTAATATGTCCTTTATTAGGATCTAATATGATTTACTGTTTCATGATTTTCCTCAGCATGCAACACGATTTACTACAGTACTGAATCGATTTAAATTATACGCTTATACGACACATAAACTGCATCAGCGTAATATACGCATATGATGCGGATTAAATATATTCTACGACAATGTACATCATAAAATTGATGTTTATTATACCGATATGCGACTTAATTTGGTAATGGTATATAAAATCGAGTTTTTAAATTTTAGGCGATTTCAAATATACACGATACATACTTTGATTGATATTATATGCGATTATGATTTATTCGGAATTCTTGTAAGACTTGGCACGTGCAAAATTATACGATTTAATGTTTGCTGGGATAAGCATATGATGCGGATCAAATATATTTTACGACAATGTACATCATAAAATTGATGTTTATTATACCGAATTGCGACTTAATTTGATAATGGTATATAAAATCGAGTTTTTACATTTTATGCGATTTCAAATATACACGATACATACTTTGATTGATATTATATGCGATTATGATTTATTCGGATCTCTTGTAAGACTTGGCACGTGCAAAATTATACGATTTAATGTTTGCTGGGCACTCTTCAGTGTACTCGTTAGTGTGGCAGAGTGCGGATCACGCGCTTCATTGCTGGTCACAGATTTTCGCACACTTGAACTCCCAAGAGTAAAGAGAGTGTAAGATAGTGTGACTCGCTCGCTCCAAGATTTCTCCCAACTAGCGCACACTGGTTCTTTATATATTCGCCAGTGAAATGAAAAAGCGTATGGTTTTTCTTTGGTAAGTGAAGACTGCATCGTTAGTTTAGGCATGAAACTCGCGCGCGGGTGAAGCATTTTAGTGAAAATGCCATAACTGAGTACCAGGGTATCCTCCACAATAAGCTTGTTATGCTTGTAAATGCATAACAAGCTTATTGTGGCGAGCGAAGGAATATTATCCCGTACATAATCGCGCAATCGACTAGGTTCCCGTGATGTAATATGGAAAAAAAGGAGCAACACAAGAAGTAAGTATTGTTCCTCGCTTCTTTGTACCATCGAAATTCACTATGATCTTGATATTTAACTGCAATAACTATACTCATGTCCATTTTGCGATGGGAAGCGATTAATCGGAGCTCATCGCGTGCTATGACAAACTGATCGCTTTAGATCGCGCGTTTTTTTTATGTTTCATTCCACTCCATTTTACGTGTAAACAACCCAGCACAAGGATGCCAAATTTGATGACATGACTTCATTTTGTAAACAATTGAATTGTGAGATATTTAATTTAGTAATAGATTTTATGTATGGGATATTTTGCTCAAAAAAGCCTCAGCCGAACATCTAAATTGAAAGTACAGTGAATGAAACATTTTTCTCAATATCATTTGGTTACTTTTTCTCAAGTTTATATATATTTTTTTTTCATTCACTCAATCAACGGCAATATTCATTTTCATGTGCACGTATTTCTGAATGCTTTATGATAAACCACGGTCAACGTCATTGAGGATCGTTTTTTCGGTGAACTTAATATCGTGTTTTTAGAACTCATTGCAACAAATAAAAAAAAACATTATAATATGCATTACGTTCAAGTTTGTACCCGCGCCTGCATCGCATCGCGTTCGCTCGGCCTTGGATGTCAATGAAAACATGAAAACAAACTGATGTTATATCATGAAGAGCGGGACACGGATAATTCTTTTGCATCTCACAACTCACACTCTCTGCAGCTCCTCAGCTCTTCAGCTCAACAGTTCTGCAGCTCTGCAGTTCCGCAGTTTTTCAGCTCAGCAGCTCTTCCGTTCTCAGCTATGAGCTGATCCGAGCTGATCCAGAATCCGCTCATAATGATGAAGCGATTCATTTGAACAGCTAATTGGTGGATGGTACATCTTTGCGCTTAGATGTCGGAGATAGATTTCGATAAGAGATCATTTTTACGTATTTTTCCTCTATTCTATATCACCGTGTATGCGTGTTGATGTCTGGAACGGCAAGTAGTTTATTATTATTTTCGTTTTGTCTGATTCATTGTCTTCTAGGTGCTCGAAGCGTCTGGAAGTTGAGCGAAATTTGCTTGATCATTCAAAAAAGCCTGTGACTGTACTTCCACAAGAAGCATAAACCGTGCAAGAAGAGTTAAACTTGTGAAATTTGTTGGGTTTATATTTGATTGTTCAGCCCTACGCAGATCCATTCGAAGTACAATCGGAGTTGAAGAAGCAAGTGTGTCCAAAAAAAAAGTTGAAGCAAAAAAGTGTCCTGTTGGTATTAATTCAAATTATAAAGCAGGTAGAAAAATAGCAAATTGGTAGTTTTCCGCTGACATCCTTCTGCGGTGTTTTATTTTGCTGGGAAAACGAAAAGTGCATTGCGAAAAGCAAAATGGTGTTCCCGCAGGCGTTGAAAATAACAGTACATCAAAAGGATGGAAATCCTGAAAACTTTCTCATGAAGGTCATGAAGAATCAGGAGGTTTGCTACAATTTCATAAATTTGAAGAACGAGGTTGTCACTCGCTACCCGGAGTTGCTGCAGTATTCTGATATCAAGTTTTACTGGATTGGTGAGTGTTCATCGTGAAAAAAAAAATGTTTTCGCTAACTGCGCACTTATTTTGTTTATTTTCTCATGGTTCGCTTTGTCTCATAGGGAAATTCAAATTTGTATACATATTTCGTAATAGATATTTGAAGGTATTTTACGCCATTGTGTGTGCACAGAAGAGGAAACTTATATAATGGATTGCACCCGTTTGAGTATCCTTAAGTCTCGATTTTTTCTGGTTTATCGAATCTTCGTTCGCATATCGAATTATTTGGAACGACGTAATTATATTAGAAAAAAAATCTTTTCTGACGAAATCGCATTAGTTTTCTGGTTCAATAAATAAATTTTCGATTCACATCGAGTTATAGCGAATCATCAAAGACAAGACGTGTTCTTTCAAGAGTTTCAAATGTTGTGTTTTGATGTGGTGGTCTCTCTATCGCTCTCGCTCTCACAGTTGGTCTGTTTTGATTCGTTTGCCTTCAAATGTTACACATGCTTACGTGCATACGCACCAACACAAATGTCCGTGTTCCCATATAGCCCTCGAAGTGCTGGCGGCCGACTAAATGTAAATGTCCGTGTACATCTGGACTGGTGTCCACACTGAGAGAAATAATTAGTAAATATAACGAATTTTTTGGTAAATACTACCAATCTATAGTCATTTTCGACCGTACTAATAAACACATATGTCAAGCAGAACCATGATTCGGAAGCCCAATATCGGCTACATTTTCTCGCCGAAAATGCACGTATCAGAATTATATCCTTATTATACCTCCGTATTGCCTTATGGGAACAATGAAAATGGTTAATACGCGCTTTTCTCACCAGTTTTCAGATATGACAATATCCAAGCTTACTAATGTTATCGAGTAAAATATACTAATCTCTGGTAGGGATGCGGGTTTGTTGACAATATGTACAAAAAATTTGTACATTATACTAATTTTGCATTACCAAATGTATTTAGTAGTTTTCGACCGAGGATTTTTCTAAGGGCACTTGTGAGATCTTGAGATAAGGATATTCATTATGGCGGGTTTACATTAGGGAGATCTATAGCTATAGATGGATTTATTCACCCGAAAATAGATGCAAACGGGTGAGAATATATATGATACACTTCTTCGAGGTATATGTGTATAGAGGGTATAAAATAAATTCAGGCATATGTAAACGCTGGTAAATTTTTCAATGTTTAGAAATCACTAAAGTTGGATGCAGTTCTATTTCAGGTGAATAAATTCACCGAAAATATGAATGTATTCATTATATAAGTTCGGGCTAGTGCAAACGGTTGATGCGATTGCTATAAATCTCATAGTTCTTCACACGAATATATCAACCCATCCTTAGAGAAGAGATTGGAATTCTCGAATATATTGTATTCTAAAAACTCCCGTTTTTTTGTTCTCGATTGATTTATATCTGTATTGAAAATGAATTTTCTATTTCAATCAAATTCCGCAATGACAAATGTACAGTGTCGACAACTGTGGGCGACATTCGTAGAAAATTTCATGACTCGCCTATATTCGGAATTTTCCTGGAAAATCAGAGAATATCAGGGATTTTTTCAAGTTTTGAGTCGACACCCTGGGTGAAAAGATGCTACCTGTTTTTAGAATAATGGTTTTTATTTCTTTAAGAACGGCGAATGTATGTGCGAATTCATGAAAACTTATTTCGCTTCGTATGGTATTTGAAATAATTTGATGGCTGTCGATCAATTGTATGATTCATTGTTGGGGAAATATCAATCAAAGTGTCAACAAAATAAGATTGAATCGAGATGTCAAGTGTTACTAAGATAACAATCCAAAGCACAAAGCACATAAAGTTCTAACATGGTTACGTTACAATTGCTCAAGAGTTAGGCCGAGGACATATTGAACGTGATGCGGCGAAACTGTTCATCGAGTGTTTTGCTGCGTATGAATGCAAGTGATGGTTGCCAGACGATTTTCATAAATATTTTCCCAATTGAGCCCATTGAACGAAAATAAAAACTATGGATGGGTTATACCTATGATATAACCGCAAGGTTGACGTAGGACTGCCGTTGGCTTAGTAATCAATTGTATTTCTTCAACTAGCAATAATCAGTCAGCTCGCGCAGTCCGAAGCCGCCGGACGCAAAGTTGTTCGTGTCCGTTATTGTGTTGGAACAATACCGTTATCGGTTTCGCTGAAGTGATTGTGTCGCTCTAACGGTGTTTTCTTTATTGCGAGAGTGAAGTGATAAGTAATCACAACCAGCGGGAGGGAGAAGTCCTCCACTGCGGGCGCTGTGAGCGTGTGCCGTTCCTCGTCATCGTATTGTGGTGCGATACACCATTGCTGTTGTGCCAAGCGATCATCACGTGGTTCGATTGGAGCACCGTTACAAATCATCCGCACCGTGCGCTTCAAGTATTTTAGTTTATATATATATTAGGTTAAGGATTTAAAAAAAAAAAAGAAAAAGTATAATTGTATATCTGCCATAATGGCAGAGTGCGATCCTCTTGATATGGACATTGAATCTGATGTTTCCTCCTCACTAACTACTGGGAAGTCGCTTAAACGCGTTCCCCCCTCAGACGATGTCTTTTCAGAGGAAGAGTTAATCAACCTCAACAAGCCCCCTTCAAGAAAATTGGCAAACTTTTCCACTTCGCCCCCTCAATCTCCCGCTCCCGCTTCCGATTATCTCCCGAACTTGCCTCCCAGCCCAACTGTTCCCGCTCCCGCTCAACAATCGACCTCGTCCTCCCCCGCAGTTGTCCCCTCTCCGCGTGTCAAGGTCTATCCAGAAGATGCATCTGGATCTGGCCCATGGGTTGTTTTCTTCCGGCCAAAACCCAACGGGAAATCGCTCAACGTCATTCAGATCATGAAAGATCTGACAAAAAATTATTCCTCCGTGGTCGAAATTAGAAAGGTTCGACCGAACAAACTGCGTGTTGTCGTGGCTGATCGGAAGCAAGCTAACGAGATTGTTGTCGACAATAGGTTCGTACTAGAATATCGCGTCTATGTGCCCTGCCATAACGTAGAAATTTCGGGGGTGATCACAGGAACGGGTCTGACGAGCGCATTAATAAAAGAGGGAGATGGCAGATTTAAAAAGCTCCCTTTGACGAAAGTTAAAATTTTGGACTGCCATCAATTAGGAAAAGTGTCCCAGGAAGAGGGAAAAACAAAATTCACGCCGTCCGACTCGTTTCGAGTAACTTTTGCTGGTTCCGCCCTCCCTGACTACGTTATGGTGGACAAATTGAGGCTTCCGCTGCGTCTCTTCGTGCCAAAGCCCATGACTTGCAACAAATGCAAGTCAGTTGGTCACACAGCAGACTACTGCGCCAACAAGGAGCGCTGTGCCACTTGCGGAGAGCAACATGTGGGCAAATCCTGCAGTGCGACTGAGCATAAGTGTCCATATTGCGGGGGGACCCCACATGAGCTCTCAGCTTGTGAAAATTACAAGAGTCGCTGGGAGAAACAGAAGCGCTCTTTAAAGGAACGCTCGAAACGCACTTTTGCGGAAATTTTAAAGGGCGCTTCTCCACAGGCCCAACAACAACAACATCCAATCTCCTCACACAATATCTTTTCCACGTTGCCAGTTGACGAAATGGAAGCGGACACAGCTCACGGGGGTACACCATTTATTTCCCAAGGGAATCCCCGGCGCAAAAATGTGACCACTCCCAAAATTCAATCACAAGTCCCTCCGGTGATATCCCCTGTTAGCTTGCCTAAAAAAACGAGTGCAGCGGACAAGCAAAATCAGGTTCCTCCTGGCTTCCGTGGGAATAGTTCACCTTCGAACGACCCAGCACTCGAGGGGACATCAAAAACCCCAACTGTCCCTATTTTTCCGTCCAGCTCAACTTCCCAATCGGGATTTATAAAGTTGTCTGACCTTTTGGATCAAATCTTCAAGTGTTTTAACGTTTCCGACTCCATCAGAACCATTGTCATTTCAATGCTTCCAGTATTAAAGACAATTTTGCAACAATTGATGCAAACATGGCCCCTCCTTGCAATGATTATCTCTCTTGATGTCTAATTCAAATAGAGAGGTCGGAGATATCACTGTTTTACAGTGGAATTGTCGTAGTCTTATCCCTAAATTGGATACATTCAAATTTTTAATTCATAAGTTCAATTGTGATGTTTTTGCTCTGTCCGAAACTTGGCTTTCTTCGCGAGATGATCTCTCTTTCCATGATTTCAATATTGTACGCTTGGACCGTGATGACAGATACGGAGGGGTGCTATTGGGGATCAATAAGTGCCACTCATTTTTTCGAATTGACCTTCCACCTATTGGAGGGATTGAAGCTGTTGCTTGTCATGCAAACATCAGAGGCAAAGACCTCTGTATTGTCAGCTTGTATTGGCCTCCGAGAGCTGCGGTTAGCCGCAAGCAACTTGTTGACATGTGCTCACTCCTTCCTGAGCCACGATTGATCTTGGGAGACTTCAACTCTCACGGAACTGCCTGGGGGGAACAGTACGACGACAATCGTTCATTGTTGATATATGACCTTTGTAACAGCTTCAATATGACCGTTTTGAACACTGGGGAAACAACACGTGTACCTAAACCTCCTGCTAACCCAAGTGCTCTTGACCTCTCGCTTTGCTCGAATTCACTATCGTTAGATTGCAAGTGGGATGTAATCCAGGACCCCAACGGTAGTGATCACTTGCCAATCAAAATTTCCATCACCATTGGGTCGAATTCTTCTGAATCTATAAACATGGCATATGACCTCACAAGACACATTGACTGGAAAAAATATGCGGACGCGATTACTCTAGCCATCAATTCCAGAGATGGTTTACCTCCATTGGAGGAGTATAACTTCCTTTCTCGTTTGATCTATGACAGCGCAGTTCGCGCTCAAACGAAACCCAATCCAGGTTCCACCATTTTCCGAAGGCCTCCCAATCTATGGTGGGATAGCCAATGTTCCAAGCTTTATGTAGAAAAATCGAATGCATTTAAAGCTTTTCGGAAACGTGGTACTCCTGAAAATTTTCAAACGTATTTAGCCCTTGAGAATCAGTTCAAAAATTTGATCAAAGGGAAAAAACGTGCTTATTGGCGAAATTTCGTGGGAGGTTTGTCACGAGAAACGTCAATGAAAAAATTATGGAAAGTGGCTCGAAACATGAGAAATCGCTCTTCATCCAATGAAAGCGAGGAATATTCACATCGATGGATCTTTAATTTTGCACGAAAGGTTTGTCCTGATTCAGCTCCTGTGCAAAAATTTGTTCGAGATATACCACAAGATAGGTGCGATCTTGATTCCGAGTTTTCGATGGTAGAATTCTCTCTTGCTCTCCTTTCATGTAACAATTCTGCTCCGGGATCGGATAGAATTAAGTTCAACTTGCTGAAAAATCTCCCTGATGTGGCGAAACATCGCTTGTTGAACTTATTCAATCGGTTTCTGGAGCATAATATTGTTCCAGATGATTGGAGACAAGTACGAGTTATAGCTATTCAAAAACCCGGAAAACCCGCGTCCGACTTCAATTCGTACCGCCCAATAGCAATGCTGTCTTGTATACGGAAATTGTTGGAGAAAATGATCTTGTTTCGCCTTGATCGATGGGTTGAAACGAATGGCCTACTCTCAGATACACAATATGGGTTCCGCAGGGGCAAGGGGACGAATGATTGTCTTGCGTTGCTTTCTTCAGAAATTCAATTGGCTTACGCCGAAAAAAAACAAATGGCTTCAGTATTCTTGGACATAAAGGGGGCCTTTGATTCTGTTTCAATAGAGGTCCTGTCAGACAAATTACACTCTCGGGGTCTGCCGCCTCTATTGAATAATATGTTATATAACTTGCTTTGTGAGAAACATTTGAATTTTTCTCACGGGGATTCGACAGTAAGTCGGGTCTCCTACATGGGACTCCCCCAGGGCTCATGTTTAAGCCCCCTTTTGTACAACTTCTATGTAAGCGACATCGACAATTGCCTTACACAAAATTGCAACCTAAGACAACTTGCAGATGATGGAGTGGTGTCTGTCGTAGGATCAAACGAATCCGAACTGCAAGGACCCTTACAAGATACTTTGAACAATTTTTCAACCTGGGCCATTGGGCTAGGGATCGAATTCTCCACGGAGAAAACAGAGATGGTGGTTTTTTCTAGGAAGCATAGACCAGCAAAACCAAAGCTTCAACTTTTGGGTAAACCGATCACTCATGCTATGTCTTTCAAGTATCTTGGGGTCTGGTTCGACTCCAAATGTACTTGGGGGGCCCATATTAGGTATCTGAGTAAAAAATGCCAACAAAGAATAAACTTTCTCCGTACAATTACCGGCACCTGGTGGGGAGCCCATCCCGAAGATCTTCTAATGTTGTATCGAACAACTATTCTCTCAATGATGGAGTATGGCAGTTTCTGTTTTCAATCAGCTGCCAAAACACACCTCATTAAACTCGAGCGAATTCAGTATCTTTGTCTCCGTATTGCGTTGGGATGTATGCCCTCAACGCATACCATGAGTCTCGAGGTTTTGGCAGGCGTACTCCCACTAAAAGATCGCTTCAATTTATTATCTCTTCGGTTCTTCATTCGGTGTAAGGTTATGAACCCATTGGTGATCGGGAATTTTGAGCAGCTGATCGAGCTAAATTTTCATTCTGGATTCATGAGCTCATATCATGAATTCGTCTCCATGCAGGTTGATCCTTCTTCGTATATTCCCAACCGTGTTTGTTTTCCTGACTACATCAATTCCTCTGTACATTTTGATCTGTCCATGATGCAGGATATCCATGGAATTCCAGATTATCATCGATCGGGGATCGTTCCTACGATTTTCGAAGCAAAGTATGGGCGTGTCAATTGTGATAATATGTACTTTACTGATGGGTCCTCTATGAATGAGTCCACAGGATTTGGAGTGTTCAACAAATTTTTTAGCACCTCACACAGTCTTCAGTATCCTTGCTCAGTGTATATTGCTGAATTGGCAGCAATACACTGGGCGCTGGACAGCGTCGCCTCACGACCTGTTGAACACTATCACATTGTAACGGATAGTCTTAGCTCTGTCGAAGCTATCCGTTCAGTGAGGCCGGAAAAGCACTCGCCGTACTTCCTTGAGAGAATACGAGAAATTTTGAGTGCTTTATCCAAACGCTGTTATGTCATTACCTTTGTCTGGGTCCCTTCACATTGCTCAATTCCGGGTAATGAGAGGGCTGACTCATTAGCAAAGGTAGGTGCAATTGAAGGCGAAATTTATCAGCGTCAAATCGCCTTCAATGAATTTTATTCTTTAGTTCGTAAAAATACCATCGTTAACTGGCAACGCAAATGGAACGAAGATGAATTGGGCCGGTGGCTCCACTCAATTATCCCTAAGGTTAGCCTCAATCCGTGGTTCAAAAGTCTGGAATTGAGTCGGGACTTTATTCGCACCTTCTCCCGACTCATGTCCAATCACTGTTCGTTAGACGCGCTGCTTTTTCGTTTTAATCTTGCCGACAGCAATCTCTGCGGTTGTGGCCATGGTTACCACGATATCGAACACGTTGTTTGGTCGTGCGAGTTGTATCTTGTCGCCAGATCGAATTTAGAAAACTCCCTTCGGGCTGGAGGAAAGCAGTCCAATGTGCCGGTGAGAGATGTGTTGGCTCGGTTAGACCTTGATTACATGTCCCAAATATATGTTTTCCTTAAAGCTATCGATCTTCGAGTGTGATTGTTTATACATCCTTTTCCCCTCCTTTTCGTCCTTCGCGAGCTATCGGTTCCCTTCCTACTAACATTAGAATAAGTTAAATTGTAAATACATATTAGATGTAAGGATAGTTTTAAGAATTGAGTGTGAAGTGTCAGTGTGAATGAGAATGTGAATGTGAATGTGAGTGCGAGTGTAAACACACATCTCCTTACATCCCATCCTTTTCCTAATGAAAATGTGTCACCCTTCTAAACTCGAGTCGACCGCGAGTAATCGGTTTCCTATTTCATTAACCATAGAATTAAGGAAACAACATGTTGATATATGCTAGTTGAAATATAGTTAAGAGTTTGGCTCCATTAAACTTATGTAACTGAGCCTGTAAAAATAAACGGATTAATAAAAAAAAAAAAAAAAACTAGCAATAATCCCTCCTCAGATGTTCCTCATTGGGTACGATATCGCCGCTGCGCAGAGCTATCTTTTGTGTGTATCGATTAAACTAGTGAATTAATGAAACTATTTACGAATTCAATTGCAAACAAATCCCAATTTAATTCAATTCATGCATTATGGTAGTAGTTATCGCAGCAAATAGTAATCAACATTTTGCCTTTTGCAGTATGCGTAGAAGTTCAGTGAAGAGATATCTTCCAATTCAGTCTTGAATAATCGAGCCAACGCGTTGCATTTGTACCCGCTTTTGTAGACCGTGTTAGCAAAACGAATTCCGGAGTGTGAAAATGCATGGGGGTATAAAAGTATTGCCGACTTGAATGTATCTGGAATGCCGATTTACCCAACTTCTTGGTTTCGGAATCTGTATTGGGAAAACCACATTCCAATTTGCAAAAACGCAAACGAGTGCAAAAGTACCCGCTGCTTGCATCTAATTTGCTATGCCAATTTCCCTTGGCTCCATAGTTTTGAAGTCTGTGTTTGGGAAACATTCCAATTTCCAGAAACGCAACGAGTATAAAAGTACCCGCAGCTTGCATCTATTTCGCAATTTCGATTTCCCCTGGCTCCATGATTTTGAAGTCTGTGTTAGGGAAACGTCCATCCATTCTAGAGATCGTACCTCAATTGTGGCGCAATCACAACTGAGTGGATTACCGAGCGGCACTCGCTTATATACCGATTGGTGTGATGTCAATAGTCTATTCTGAAAGCAATTTTAGGGCTATTGAAACAAGTTTTTGGATCAGAAACTAACAAGCATATAACGCGTAGACATTTTATCTTTCGAATGAAGTGTTTATCATACCATTTCGTTCAGTTGTTTGGGAGCTATTAACGCTCAAAATCTCGTTCTCCGGCGTAACGCTTTCATTTTCGAAACTTTGAACTTATACCCCAGTATAGAAATGAAAGACGTAGTCCTACGTCAAAATTGAGATTATTATTAATTCAATTGTTTATATAATGAAGACACGTTATCATATATGACATCCTTGTGCTGGGTTGTTACATGTAGAATGGAGTGGAATGAAATAAGGTTGAAGACAGTTGCAATGACAAGATTATCATACTAAACATTGAATCATATAATTGATCAACACTTCTGGAATCGAATTCAAATAATTTCGAATAACGTAAGAATATTAGTTTGAGTCAACTTCCATACATACCACTCTGTAGCCATCTTGGAAGTATAAACACAATACGTCAGTGATCAGCCTGTTTCAGTGGTTGACAAAATGTTATTCCACTTCTGCTTCTTCGAGAACAACAGTTTATCGGTGGTTTAGTGAATTTAAAATGGGCCGTACAAGCACCGCATCGTAAAACAAGTGCATCGACTCATTAATTGAGGCTGCATTTCAAGAGAACAAGTGGCATACATTTTGCACGAAATTTGAAATTGAAAAAGCTATCCGCGCGATGGGTGCCGCGTTTGTTGACCGTTGATGATTCAACAGCCGGTTTGGCGTTGTTGAAGCGTAATCGAGTGAACTTCTTTCGACGTTTTGTGACAATGGATGAAACGTGGATTCATTACCACAGTCCAATAGACAGTCTGCAGAGTTGCACAGAGGCATATTTTCGAGATATATACGTTTCGTACTACAGAAAGGTATGTGCTCCCGTGGCCGAGTGGTTAGCGTCTCACACTATCATGCCGGGGGTTCGGGTTCGATTCCCGTTCTGACCGGGGGATTTTTCGTCAAAGGAAATTCTTCCGACTTGCACTGTGGTCACGCGTATTCTAGAGCTTACCACTCCAGAGTACATTTAAGGCGTGTTATTCGGCATAGAAATCTCAACCAAGAGACAAATAAGCACTCGTAGTGTCGAGAACATTGCTGCCGCGCATTAATTGAGGAAGACCCAAATCAGTCTCTCACACATCGTTCTCAAGCGTTGGGAATCTCTGTGACGTCGTTGTGGCGAATTTTGCGAAAAGATCTTGGCCTACATCCTTACAAGATTAAATTGACGCAAGAATTAAAGGTGTTTCACCACCATAAGCGTCGTAAGTCCATGAATTGGGCTGAGCAATAACCTGAAAATGATCCGGATTTTCATCGAAAAATCATCTTCGTCAATAAGTCACCACTGCATCCCTAAAAAATACGGTTTGGTGCGGTTTATGGTCCGGCGGCGTTATTGGGCCGTACTTCTTCCGTGATGATCAAGACCGGCACGTTACTGTGAATGGAAATCGCTACCGCTCAATGATAACCGAATATTTTCTACCCGAATTGGATGGTATGGACTTGGACAATATGTGGTTTCAACAGGATGGCGCCACAAACCACACAGCGAATTTAACAATCAATTCATTGAAAACCAAGTTTGGTGAGCGTGTTATATCACAAAATGGCCCAGTCAGTTGGCCGCCTCGGTCGCGTAATTTGACGCCGTTAGACTATTTCCTGCGGGGCTCCGTCAAGTCTATGGCCTATGCCAACAAGCCAGCGACGATTGATGAACTTCGTACGAATATCGAACGTGAAATTGCAGCAGTATCGGCCGATTTATGCTTGAAAATCGTCGAAAATTGTGTTCAGCGTCTGGACTGCAAGCGTAACCGTGGTGGCCATGCAAATGAAATCGAGTTCCATACATAATGGCATCAATTGTACTTTCACATGAATAAAGAATTTTATTGATATCCAAAACCGTTTTTGTTTTATTTAAAAAAAACAGGAAGTGGGTTATATCTATGGTATAACCGCAAGGATGACGTAGGACTCTCGTTGATATAGAGATCATTTGTATGAAGTTGAATCTGAATTCATTCTGAATGAATGAATATTTGGAGAACTTCGAAAACGAGAGCGTTACGTTGGAGGCACAAGGTTTTATGCATCCAATATTGGATACGGAAATATCCTACTGATGGGGAAGAATAATCTTCAGAAGCTATCCTGTTGATTGCGATTGATTGAAAAACCACAAAACCAAATGTATTTGGTCACAGTGTTACATGGATAGAAAATATTCAATTAAACTCTTTCACATGAATATATTTTGAAAATTCCCAGAGATTGGCAGATTATTTTCAGTAACGATTAGATATTTCCACATTTTCCTCGATACTGGAAGCCCACCAGTGGTTAATGCCAACTCGATAACCACCTGTTAATAGCACTTGATTGAAACATATTTGGTCACAGTGTTACATGGATAGAAAACATTCAATTAAACTCTTTCACATGAATATATTTTGAAAATTCCCAGAGGAACTGGCAGATTATTTTCAGTAACGATTAGATATTTCCACATTTTCCTCGATACTGGAAGCCCACCAGTGGTTAATGCCAACTCGATAACCACCTGTTAATAGCACTTGGTTGAAACATATTTGGTCACAGTGTAACATTGATAGAAAACATTCAATTAAACTCTTTCACATGAATATATTTCGAAAATTCCCAAAGGAACTGGCAGATTATTTTCCAGCAATGATTAGATCTTTCCGGAACTTTCTCGATGCTGAATGGCATCCTAACGGAAAGAGTTCTGCGCGTGTATGTGTCGATCCTTCGCCGTCCACCTCCTCCAGCACGTTAGGCAACGATGTTGTCTTGTCGATGTCCTCACGAAAAATTAATGTGTCTCACCACCAGAATATCGCTTAAGTATGCTTTTTGTGTGTGATTGAATCGAGAGAAGGTGTGGTTTACGATGGCAATTTGGAAGGCAAACTAGAGGGGAATGAACTCTCTGAGCTCGGAACTTTCGGCGACTGAGCAATAATCGATTGCGGGCGCATACAATATTGGATACGGAAATATCCTACTGATGGGGAAGAATAATCTTCTGAAGCTATCCTGTTAATTGCGATTGATTGAAAAACCACAAAACCAAATGTATTTGGTCACAGTGTTACATGGATAGAAAACATTCAATTAAACTCTTTCACATGAATATATTTTGAAAATTCCCAGAGGAACTGGCAGATTATTCTCAGTAACGATTAGATATTTCCACATTTTCCTCGATACTGGAAGCCCACCAGTGGTTAATGCCAACTCGATAACCACCTGTTAATAGCCGCGCGTGTATGTGTGTGTAGCGATGTCTTCCCAGGGAACCGTTTGTGGCATCACTCTCCTCCTGATAGATTCCCTTCTGGCCTAGGGTGCACAAACAGGCTCTTGGTGACACCGTTCATCCGCGCTTTCATGATAAATAAAGAGCTTCACCGCAACAGCGACAACATGCTCCAATCGCTGTTCAATTAGAACTGAGTGGATTTCCGAGCGGCGCTCGCTTATATACCGATTGGTGATTTCAATAGCCTGTTTTGAAAGCAATTTTAAGACTATTGAAACAAGTTTTTGGATCAGAAGGTAACAAGTATAGAACGCGTAGACATTTTATCTATCGAATGAAGTGTTTATCATACCATTTCGTTCAGTTGTTTAGGAGCTATTAACGATCAAAATCTCGGTCTCCGGCGTAACGCTTTCGTTTTCGAAACTTTGATTTTACACCCCGGTATAGAAATGAAAGACGTAGTCCTACGTCAAAAAACTTTTTGTGGCACAAATTTCAAAATAGAACAAATACAATTTACCTGAATTCCTTGCTGCAACCGGAGGACTCTTGAGTCTTATTGAATGGTTTACGTTTAAAATTCACTGTGAAAATTAGGTAAAGGAATACCAAATGCAATTTTCAACAACAAAATGTGCCGTCAACGCGAATAGCCAGCAATCACGAACATTTTCATTTAACATAAGTGCAATTTAATAGTATTTTGGTAGAATTCCGTATAATTCAACAAAAACTTCTAAAGTCCAGAAAAAAAATCCAGGGCATTCATCTTGTATCGTCAGGGAGTCGCATTGTTTATTAAAATAGTTATATAATTTAACAATTCAACAATTCGTATCTGCCCAGAACTCAGCTGACAACGATTCCACAAAAGCCAATCGGGCCATACGTCTGTCATTTAGTCGAAGCTGATTCTTGATTTTGGCGCCAGTTCTAAAAACAACATTTCGCCTGGAATTGATGCCAACATCTAGTTCAGTGATCCTATGAACAACTGGATACAGTACATCCTCTCAGTATCTGCCGCTAGTTCTGTCACTATCAGCATTTGTACCGAAGTAAATCGTAAAAGAAGCGATCCGAAAGGTGACACTACATTCAAAATATTTTAGGTGGTCTTTGGTGAAATAAAAATCGATGTATGCGTTAAATAATATGATTCAATGATTTTCATTGGTTTTTTTCAAAATATAAAACTGATTTTAAGCATGCTGATTTGAAAGATGCCGCTTTTGTAGGTGGCCATACTATACTTTCACGAATTACACATTAAAGTGCGATACACAATAGTATGCAAACAAAGTTTATCCACGCCCTAGTGAAAAATTTGATTTCTCCCTAAAACTCACCAGAATATCAAAACACTGTTAATTGTTATTCAGTTTATTATTCTTTATGTAAAAACAAAGCCAATTTAGGAGAGTTCAAAATAAAAAACCAATTCTCTTGCATGACATGGTGCTGAATAAAGTTGAAAAATAACGCAAAAAAGTATATCCACCCCTTTGGCTCACATAATTTTAGTACTTCGTGTGATTACCTTTGGCTTCAATAATTGTTCGGCATCGTCGTCGCATCGACTCAACAAGTTTGGTAGTTGTTTCCGGGGTGATTTTGTCCCATTCAGTTGAGAATACCTGCCGCAATTACTAAATGCTTGTTGGTTTTCGCTCCTGGAGCTTAATTTTCAAAATCTCGATCTCGGGGCTCGATCGGATTATGGTCGGAAGACTGTGCTGGCCACTCCAGAACCTTGATACGCTTATCTTTGAACGACTCCCAAACCAGCTTCGAGATGTGCTTCGGATCTCCGTCTTGTTGGAACGTATATCTGTGCCCCAACTTTAGCTTTTGTGTAGACACTGGTAGTTTTCGCTTTAAAATCTTCTATCTTCCATCTTCTATATATATATAAATGGATTTCTGTCTGTCTGTCTGATTCTTATTGACTCGCAAACTACTGATCCGATCGACATAAACATTAGTATGTAGGGGTTTTAGGGGTCGGGGAAGGTTCTTATGATAGTTCAAGACCCCTCCCCTAGGATGATAATGAATGTATGGGAAAAAATCGACCCTAAAATTTCAAAATTTCAAAAAGTCCAATTAGCTAAATGTCGAACTAATTGTAAATTAATGTACTTTCAATCTGGAAACAATTTAAGAATTGGTGAAAATTGAATAATCAGGAAAGTCCCCAACTATCAATAAGCTCAGAACAACTTCCAAATTCACATACTCATCAGATCCTGGCAAACAAATTATGAAAACATCAATTTGTGTTTTATTATTATTTTGTATAATGTTTTAGAAAGCATTGAACTGTATTTCCTAAACTCTTTTTTGGAAGGTTTAATGGCCCTGAAAAGCGCCTTGTTTTATGGAATGGTTCCAATTTAGAAAACTTAGTACTCGTGGTTTTGAAAAAAAACCATTTCGAACGCCCTCGATGCCGCCTTGTTCTGGATTTGCCACCAAAGCAGTTTGTATAAAGAACAAACTTTTTTCTTCTGCTACCTGATGCCGTTTTGCGATTGCGTTTGCCACTCGCCACTCGCTGCAACTGCCTGTTGTTGTCTTGATGTCCACCGAACCGAATGTGTTCTGTTCCGAATGCGGGTTTTCTTATCGTCGCGAGCAGCTTTGCCAGCTAACTCGATCACTTCGGCGGCCGAAACTATATAACGCCGGCTAGGTAGACTGGTGCATTGGTACTAACGCGCTCGGCCTAGCTACCCTTGCGGGAAAATCCAGACCAACACGGTTCGAGCGGGATTTTGCCTTTCCCTTCACTTTTCCTCCTTTGCCATGTCCAGACATGGCTGCTTGGGTTGGTTTGTTGATGTGTTGTGATGCGAACTGATGTGGTGTACGGTTTGAATGAGAATGATCGTTACGGCAGCGGAGCGGGGATTTTTAAGCTGACTGGCTGGCTCGAGAATTATTCATGTGTGAGACTGCGACCAATGTTTCGTTCATATTTTTTTTTCCTTTCCAATCGTGCTTCATTCTATTTCGCTGCTGCTCTGGTTGCCCGTTTTGGTCGGTACGATTTGAGGGGCACAAAATGAACCAATCAAAAATGGGCACATAGTGCATTTGGACAATGCTTGATATTTCACAATTATTCAATTATTTATCTCAAGAAAAATGAAATGTTATTCGTTATGATAGATGCGTAGATATATTTCCTATCAATTGATGCAAAAACCTTTGCGATCTATTGAGAAAAACTCGAGTTATAAGCGTTCCAAATCTTGCATTTTTTCCTACTTGTTTAGTGCCTAGATTTCCATTTCACCCCCTATATCTTCCGGTTAGACGTAGTCCTACGTCAAAACACACTCCTATATCGTCTTCCATCTATATAAATAAAAATGGATCGCCGAATGTGTTGATAAGAGCAAAACTCGAGAAAAGAATTATCCGATTTAGGGCTGTCTTCATTCTATCATATTTTCTGTGCCAAACATTTATTCCATGTAAAGGAGAAACATGTTATTTGCAAGTGGATGAAAAATCTTGCACGAATTGTGTCTGAAAATAATACGATATTATAATGTCGAGTTTTGGTAGAAGTACTGAAATTTTATAGTAAAAAATAATTTGAAAGGGTAGATTAGAAGATCAATGAATAAACAGTTCTGCGATTGGAACCATGATCGTCCGCTTAGTAAGAAAACGTGGATGTGATAACGAAAAATAGATTTTGGGCGGGACGAAGTTTGCCGGGTCAGCTAGTGTCCAAATAAACCTCCTCGGTCATGATTTCATCGATGAACTCAAGTTCTCTAACGCTGGGTGTTGCCATAGATCCCCACACCATGACTCCACCTGCTGAAAAAAAATGAGTGGGTTATATCTATGATTTAACCGCAAGGTTCACGTGGAACTACCTTAGCTCAGCAATCATTCGTTTGTATTGATTAAATTCTTGATTGAATGAAACAGTTTCCAAATTCTATTGAGTTCAATATATTTGCTCTGTGAGTGAAAAAATGAAGAAATGCCGTGTAAAGTCAATTCATTTATTGTGATTGATTGTTCTTCGTTACAAGTAAATTTAAAGACGGACCTTTTACGTTTGGTATGATGACTAGAACAAAATATATGTACGGAAGAATTATCAAACGTTTGATGAACTAGCCTAAGGCTGAAAATCTTTCCAATAAAGACAAAAAAAAATTATCAAACGATTGTTTTATTTTACATTTCCCTCTGAAGTTTACATCCCAAAAGTGTACATACTTCTCGAATCTCGAATTTGCTTGAAACTGGGAAGTTCATTCGCTTCTAGTGGCTGCACGATTTTCCCAGGTTCCTAAGTTTAGAAGATTATGTTAGGACAGACATATTCCACTCTGCACAAAGGCAAGCAAGGACAAAAGTACTCGCAGTTTGCATTTATTTGCAGAGCCGATTTCCCCAGAAACCTCGGTTTTGAAGTCTGTGTTAGGGAAACACATTTCAATCGGAACAAAAATACCCCCGATTTGTATGAATTCGCAATGCCGATTTCCCCACGCTTCATGGATTTGAAGTCTGTGTTAGGGAAACACATTCCAGTCGGAACAAAAATACCCCCGACTTGCATGAATTTGAAATACCGATTTCTCCAGGCACCTTGGTTTAGAAATCTCTATTAGGGAACACATTTCGGAGGGAACAAAAGCTCCCCCTACTTTCGTGTGTTCTTTTTCTTCTTTTTGGCTTTAAGAGGGTTTAAACTTTTCAGTTCACTCGCCTCTAGGCTCTTTCGTGTGTTTGCAATGCCGATTTCGCTGCTTGGTTTTAAAGTCTGTGTTAGGGAACATTTTTCGATGAGAACAAAAGTCCCCCTACTTTCATGTATTTGCAATGCCGATTTCCCCAAGGCTGCTTGGTTTTGATGGCTGTGTTAGGGAAACCGTAAATCGGGCCAATCAAAACGATACAGTTAGGGCGTTTAGATAACGCCTAATATTTTACAGTTATTCAATTGTTTATCTAATGAAAAACAACATTTTGTTAGTTGCGATAGATGCGTAGAAATATTCCCTTTCAAGTGATGCAAACATCTCTCCTATCCAGTACGAAATGTTCGAGCTATAAGCATTCGAAATCTTTCATTTTTTCCTGCATGTTCTGTGTTTAGGTTTTCATTTTACCCTCCATATATTCCGGTTAGACGTAGTCCCACGTCAAAAATCAAAGTCATGCTCAGTTGGTTGAAATATCAATGTTGGTAAAGTAACTCACCACCGCCATGCTTGATTGTAGGCCGCAAACTTTCATCGGTTCTTCGCCAAGTTAGAGTTAGGACTGGGTCTTCTATGCATTTAAACGACATCGAGTAATCATTTCCATTCAAACTCCAACAATTCGAATTTGTTTTCGGATCTGCCAATCTGATAGAGAGTAAATTGCTCCACGAATACGGATGAATTATTTTGCATTTGTTTTGGGACAAGGCAAGGTTTGCCACATTTGCATAGAACGATTGAATTTGAGACGAATTGATTTAAGAATGCAAAAGATGATGTCGATCGAATCGTGAAGTCGAGTTTCAAACCAATCGGATTATGGGATATGGTTGATTGTTCGTTATTGTTACAAGGTGTTCTTGACTCTGACAATCGTTGGGCAGAACTATATTCGCTTCAGCTGAGCAAAACATTCAACTTTCACAATAATTGCTCACCTATTTCAGTATTAAGTATTATTAGGGCACTTATGTTCAGGCCTGTTGATAGTAATGAATAAATGAAATGAAATTAATAAATGTTGAGTTCTGCAATTCTATGTAGAAAAATTGTAAGGGGTTGTATCTAGGACACGACCGCATATTTTCGACGTAGAACTACGCAATTACATTATGCAATCCACTTGTGTACCACTTCCTATATTCCTATTAAATTTTTGTAGTGGATTATGTTCTTCGTTATAAATAAATTTGATGAACATCGTTTTACGTTTGATGTGATGCCAAGCACTACCAAAATATATGAACGGAAGAACTGTCAAACAATCATTGTATTTTACATTTCCCTCTGAAATTATTGCACATCTCATGTTTATATGGATTCTCGAACCGCGAAAGTTCATTCACCTCTAGTATCTGGAATAACGATTTTCCCAGGCTTCTCAGTTTAAAAGTACGTTTTAGGGAAACATATTCCGGTCTGCACAACAAGCGAGTACGAAAGTACTCAACACCAAAAAATACCCCCGATTTACATGTATTTGCAAAACGGATTCTCCCAGGCACATTAATTTTGAAGTCCGTGTTAGGGAAACACAGTTCAGTGCGAAAAAATACCCCCGACTTGCATGGTTTGACCAGGCGGATTGCCCCAGGAACATTGATTTCAAAGTCCGTGTTAGGGAAACACAGCTCGGTGGGAACAAAATACCCCCGACTTGCATGTATATTTGCGGAGCGGATTTCCACAGGTACATAGATTTTGAAGTCTGTGTTGGGGAAATCGTAAATCAGGTCAATCAAAACTTGGCAGTTAGGGCGTTTAGATAACGCTTGACATTTTACAGTTATTCAATTGTTCATCTCATGAAAAATAACATTTTATTAATTGTGATAGACGAATAGAAATATTTCCTATCAATTAATGCAAACATATACCCGATCTGTTAAGAAATGTTCGAATTATAAGCATTCATAAAACGGGTAGGATTAGCACACAAATCGGCAGAACAAATGTATGGGAAAAGAGGAAGTGCTTCCAGTTTTCATGAATTTAAACCGAATTCGTTCACAGTGAAAATAATTGTTAACGTTAACTTTATTTCATAAAAACGTGACCTGTTTTCTGATTTGGCACCCTTGCTGAAAGACGTAGTTCTACGTCAACAATAAATACATTTGCTAGTCCATGAATTAACGAAGCAATATGGCTGTATTTTAAATTCAAAATACCGATGTGAATACTTTATTGAATGAAATAATGCGCTACCAAATAGGCCGGTACATCAGCACCATTGAAGTTGTCTGACGTATCGTTGGACCCATTTCATGAACAGTTATAAATCTTTATAACGGCAAGCGCGTATATTCCAACAATGAGACAATAATTAAACGAAACTGATTTTCTTCATTCTATTTTTCTACCTTATGACTAAAATATATTACTTTTTTCACTTTACATTTAACTTTTAATTTAATAATTTTTTTTTATTTAACTTAACATCATACATGTCAGTTATACAAAAAGTTTTACATTATACACACTTTCGTTCAAATCCTTTCATTTGTTCTGTTTTATTGATCAGATTAGAATAATTTTATAGATCGTTAAAACATTTAAACCCAATATATTATATATATATATATATATATATATATATATATATGTTTCATTTAATACCTTAAATATTCACTGGAAATAATTGATATGGCAGAACAACGTTTACAGGGTCAGCTAGTTAAATTTTATATTTTCTACAATTTGTGTTTTCTCCGTAAATAAAAAAACAATCAAATAAAGCCATAAATATTCTTTCAACTTTCAGACGAGGAAGGAGATGAGATTGCCATTGTCAACCAGGCTGATTATATGGACTGCTTGGATGGATTGGCGGGTGCCACGGTGATAACGCGTCGGATTTACGTGAAAGGTGTAACCAAGGAGGGTCAGTCGAACCAATGTGAGCCCATGGAGGAAGCATCTGCTTCGAAACAGGACACATCCGCCCCGAATGTTCTCCCCGAGGATGTTTCCGTCCACACCAACATTGTGTGCGATGTGTGCGACGATACCATCCGAGGATATCGTTACAAGTGTATGCAGTGTTACAATTACGATTTGTGTATGCGCTGTGAGGCCAACTTTCGCCACAAGGATCATCTAATGCTGCGTATTCCATCGCCGGATGTGTATCGGCGTACCCCGTCCCGTCTGTTCGAGAAATTGCGCAGTAAGGTAGCTGATATGTCTGCTTCCAACCAAGATGTTGACTATGAGAACTGCAAGCGTTCCAAGCGTCATCACCGTAGACACAGGTGAGTTGATCGATAGATTTTGTTTTGTTTTAGTAACGTGTGATAAGATATCGCGAAAGCCGCGACACTGATGAGTCATGGTGGTGTTTGAATGAAAGTATCTATGAGCAACAGGTGGTGCCGGTTCAGTAACCGGTTAGCATTTATTTTCTGGTTTACGCAGAAAAACAAAATCCATGGACACATACTGATTTGAAGGCTTGATCATGGCTCGCGGTCAGCAGCATAACATAGTTGGGGTGGTTTTGGTACACTGATTCGTCAACTAATGTGAACGCTCAGTTCTTGTTTAACATCTATTATGCTCCTCTGGCGTTTGATTTTTAGAGGCGAATGAACTGTAAAGTTTAAAGCCTCCTAAAACAAAGGGGTGAAGTGAAACTTGATTTGGGAGGCCCAGATTCTATTGTTTTATTAATATAATTTTATGAATAATGCAAGTTAGTGCCCCATCTAGTATGATGATTGAGTTTGCAAAGCGAAAATACATCAGATGAGATAAGCAAAACTGTATCAGCGAAAATTTCTCTGATACCAATTGGCACCGACCGTATATTAGTCATCAAACTCAAGATTCTCGGTTGGCGAGTTTTATTCACACTTTGATCCCATTGAGCTACATTGTGCACCAAACAGTAGTTAAGTGTATATCCTTTTTTTTTCGCCAGAGAAATATCGTTCCATTGAAATACACATAGATAATAACGTTGTCTATAGTAGAATCGATGTGAGCGAGTCAAAATATTTCTTTACGTTTCGGAAATGAACATGTCCTTGTATTCGTTTTTCGATTTCATAAAAAATTGTTCGTGAAACTGTTATATGACAAGCAACAAGGACAACAAGATAATTTGTGAGAGCTGAATCATAAATCAATCACTGTTTGTACGCCGAAAACTGGCCAAAACATTTTTTTTGCAATGAAAACAGAAAAAAAACTATCGCTGACAGAATTGAATACTGCGGTCATTAGAGTGCCAATGGATGTATGGCAAAAAAAAATTTCAAAAATTTCATATCTCAATTTTGGCGAGTCCGACACTGCACCACTATCCTACATGGGCTGAAACGTTCCTGGATTTTTCAAAAGATGGCGCCACTGAAAATGAACAAGACTCATTTCGAGAGGTTCATCTGTCACTAGCTTTTGTGTGAAGTTTCATGACACTTCGTTTATTTGTTCACAAACGACAGTTGTTTAAGTATCACTGCCTGAGCATTCGTATGAAAAATGGAGAAGAGGAATATCGTATTTTGATCAAACATTGTCCTGAGCAACTCCTTCTTCTTTCTTTGTTTTTAAGAGGCTTTAAACTTTGCAGTTCATTCGCCTCTAAAAACTCCTGAACAATCAATGCAGTTTATCGGTGGTTCAGTGAATTTAAAATGAGATGCACAAGCACCGCAGATGTACCTTGCTCTGGAAGGCGAAAAGAGGCTCGTAATCGCAGAAATCGTAAAAAAAGTGCATCGCCTCTTTTTGAACGATTGTAAAATGAAGTGACGAAGAAGATATGCACGACATTTTAGACATAAAAAGTTCTACGCGCTATGGGTGCCGCGCTTGCTGACCGTCGACCAAAAACAGCGGCGCGTTGATGATTCAACAGGCGTTTTGGCGTTGTTGAAGCGTAATCGAGTGGATTTCCTTCGACGTTTTGTGACAATGGATGAAACATGGATCCATTACCACACTCCTGAGTCCAATAGACAGTCTTCAGAGTGGCACTGAGGCATATTTCAAAGACTTAGACGTTTTATACTACCGAAAGGGAGTCGAAATGTTGGAAACTCGTTATATCAAGTGTATTGCCCTCGAAGGAAACTATGTCAGCTTTGCCTAGAAACGATCGTTCTCATTAAAAATCCCGGGACTATTCAGCCCATGTCGTACGTCAAACTTTGTTAAATTAGAATTGAAATATAGGGGAAAGTCGGGAAAGACGGACACCCCTGATGATGTACAAACTTTCAATATAATGTATCAATACCTTTGACACTTACTGTGTACACTTAGCTGGCTTTCTGTTAAAATTGTAAATAAAAACAAAAAAGTAATCTACAAAGCGCAGCTCGATGTAAATTTTTGTCTGCAGAAAATAAGGTTTTTATTGTTACCGAGTTATTTTTCGGGCTATTTTTCGTTACGTTGATGTTTAACCATCGCTTTTCTTCCAATTTATCGAATCAGTGAGAAATATTGACGAAAATAAATTACTAAAAATTTTACTGGGGTGGTATAAAAATTTGATTAACTTTTAATTGTATTATACATTAATATATGAATAATTGATCCAATAATATTGATTAAAAATTTAAGTTACCTTAGGGATAACAGCGTTTTTTTTTAGAGTTCATATCAACAAAAAAGATTGCGACCTCGATGTTGGATTAAGAGTTATTTTTAGGTGTAGAAGTTTAAAATTTAGGTCTGTTCGATCTTTGAATTCTTACATGATCTGAGTTCAAACCGGTGTAAGCCAGGTTGGTTTCTATCTTTAATAATTAATTATATTATAGTACGAAAGGACCTAATATAAAAAATATAAATTTCATTAAAATGATTAATAATGTTTAATTACTATTTTGGCAGATTAACATTACTTGCCTTACTAATCAAGTCGGGTAAGACTGATACTGCACCGACAAAAGACATACATTTTGTTTTAAAAACAATTTGATTATCTCCTCCTCTCTTGATTCTTTGATGATTCTGATTTTATTGTAAAAAGAAATCTAGACTATCAATTTCTGGTGAGATAGCATTATAATTTTTGTAAAATTCATGAAAAAGATCAACTTTTACTTAGGGTGTCAGTTTTTACCACCCTTCGACGAGGGGGTGGGCACATTAATTTTGAAGTCCGTGTTAGGGAAACACAGTTCAGTGCGGAAAAATACCCCCGACTTGCATGGTTTGACCAGGCGGATTGCCCCAGGAACATTGATTTCAAAGTCCGTGTTAGGGAAACACAGCTCGGTGGGAACAAAATACCCCCGACTTGCATGTATATTTGCGGAGCGGATTTCCACAGGTACATAGATTTTGAAGTCTGTGTTGGGGAAATCGTAAATCGGGTCAATCAAAACATGGCAGTTAGGGCGTTTAGATAACGCTTGACATTTTACAGTTATTCAATTGTTCATCTCATGAAAAATAACATTTTAATAATTGTGATAGACGAATAGAAATATTTCCTATCAATTAATGCAAACATATTTCCGATCTGTTAAGAAATGTTCGAATTATAAGCATTCAAAAAACGGGTAGGATTAGCACACAAATCGGCAGAACAAATGTATGGGAAAAAAGGAAGTGCTTCCAGTTTTCATGAATTTAAACCGAATTCGTTCACAGTGAAAATAATTGTTAACGTTAACTTTATTCCATAAAAACGTGACCTGTTTTCTGATTTGGAACCCTTCCTGAAAGACGTAGTTCTACGTCAACAATAAATACATTCGCATTTGTGAGATAGCATTATAATTTTTGTAAGATTCATGAAAAAGATCAACTTTTACTTAGGGTGTCAGTTTTTACCACCCTTCGACAAGGGGGAGGGAGGTGTTTTGAGATTCAGAAGTTTTTAATATTGAATTCAATTTTTGAGTAAAATTTTTTAACAGTGTACTAAAAATGTTATTTTTTTCTAAATTTGTATTGAATTTTCCAACAACTTTTTCTTTTTATCCAATTTGTTTATTTATTTATGCGCATTAGCATTTTAGCTGTAACAGAGCCTGTTTTTAATCGTGTACATGTCACATATTTTTCGTCATAACTATAAATAGCATATTACACAGTTGCCACATTAGGCGTAAGAGTATTCCTTCTATACCATTGCATATGGTACATTACACAGTAGCCTCCTTCTGTTCTTCCATTGTCCAGTTAGACCGGACAGCGGAGAAAGTTGATATGATCATAATTGTGTTATTTATAGAACAACAGCTCGATGTTGCTTGCAAAGCAGAGCAGTTGTATGGATGAATCGATCTTATTCCGATCGTGGATCGTTCTCCATCGCTGATGATTGTTGCCTAGACGTAGTTATTCTGTAATAACACAAAGATGGTCAATTGAGGGCCCTGAGTTTTGAACTCACGATCGATCGAGCACTTTCAACAACTTTGTCAAACATCATATCTTGATAAGACATTTGGATTTTGAGTGATGATTTTTTTAAACCAAGATAAATGATTTTGAATATGCCTTTTTATAAAATCAGTCGTAATTTTAGTTGGTCATATGATAATGAAAATTGTGATTTTGTATAGCTTTCATCATAAGTACCAAGTTTCAAAAAATCGGAGAGGGTCGATTCAAAATTTGCTGTTTTTTGGTTGAATTGGCGTGGAATTGTTCTATGGAAAAAAGTGACCTTCGAATTTTCAAACTTTTTCAAAAATGTTGATTCTCACTAGAAAGTATCCTCAGCTCAATCGGACTTTAATTACTAGTGTCGCAAAGACGTCAAAGTTTGAGTTTTTTAAATCCGTAAAATCATCAAATATCTTAAAATTACATAAAACGCCGAAATATACTGTCACCTAGAAAAAAAAATTAGTGTCAAAAATTAACTTTTTGAGACGCTTGGTCGTTTTTCCGTCTCAAAAAGTCATTTTTGACACGGTCAACATTTTTCGACGTCTAGTTTAGGAGATCCTTTTCTCAGAGTGGTACAAAAGTTTATCGATCTTAATGTAAAATGCTTTGAAATTTGAGCAGATTTTCAAATTAACTCGCTGCATTAACATATACTGTTGATTGTTCGCTGTCTAGAGTGACACTGAAACATCCATCTTAGTTTTTAAGTAGTTCTTGAGTAACAAAAATTTCAATTTTGAAAAATTATTTTTCCAATGGTCCAAAGAACGCTCAAAATGGCCGCAGAAAATCTGAACCGAATCGATAGTGTGATGGAGTGGCGACAGCTATCGTTGCGAAACAAATTTTCACCATCAGGTTTCCACCGGAGAACACCGCTCTTATCGCTGGAAAATATTTGCTTCACATCTGGCTTGAAATGCACTCTGCACTTTGACGCCACTTTTCACCAGGAAACAATGCTCGAATTCACAAAAAAATAATGTTCGATCGGAACAGTCAACAATAAGTCTTTCTCGATTTCTCAGTCATCTAGCTAGCGATCAGATGACAGCAGCACTGTCGTAATCTCGCAAAGTGGCCAAAATTGACATTTAACTCTTTTGTTATAGATCTTTAAGGAATACTAAATACTTTTTAAAATTACGAAGTTTTACAGAAAAGCGAAAAAATTACCCCGTAAATGGTTGAATGCGGAGTGACGTAAGCGCCATCTGCCCTATGATATGACGTAAGGTCAAGTTGATTGTGATGCGTTGTGATTTTTGTCAATGCACGTAGCGCACTCAGTGTGTATCGCAAACATTCTTCTCGAGCAAGACACGATGCGATCATATATTTGTTCCTGTTCGTTATATATTTGGTAACGCATAAAACCAACAATTTATACGTATGATTCAAGCGTACACAACCAATCTCCACCAACGGTATGAATACCGACGCGGTTTGTCCTATTCAATATTTTTCTTCTTCTCTACTTCTGACCGTCAGTGCATGCTCTGTACTATACTTACTTCTCGCATATTCTGAGGCGAAAAATTTTGCACGACATTCAACACGGTAGCAAAATAGAAACTGAGGCTGGCCAGCCAGTTGTACCGCTTTTCTTACATTTTTTCCTGGCAACGAGCAAAACTGCTGTGTGTGACATCAGCATTGAGGAAGACCGCTGTCTTCTAGCTGGAGCAAGACTGCAACTTGAACAAGGATGATCATGGTTTGCATTAAAAAGAGATAAAAAAATAATTTTTTCCCGCCTCGGGCCTTGAAAGTGTCAATTTGGAAAACTAAACTAGACTAAACAGAAAAAAAACTCCAATGTATGTTCGCCAGCTGGATCCATTTGCATTCTACTGTAGAGCTTATAGATTTTCTAGTAATGATCGCGATAAGATACATCGTGCATATTTGGCTTCCTGTGATTTATTTCGTTCTAATTGTTGTGTATTCGATACACTATTAAACATCAGCCAGTAATCACAGTTCGTATAAATTCGAATAATTTGGACATTTTTCCTGTCTCATTTCAGCAAGGACCGTGAAGATTCGAAGGATCGCCAGGAAGAGAAGGAACGCAAGGAGCGCAAGTATCGTCGCGAGTGCTCGGCAAAGGCTTCCGAGCAAAGGCGGAGTACTGCCGGTGGTCGTCGTTGTGGAACCGGTTTTGGTCACAACTTTAACTTTTCCCACCTGATCAACCAGGTTATCGATCCCGCCAATATTCATTCGGCGTTCATGTCGTCCGATGCCGCTGCCGCTGCGGCAGCAGCCGCAGCTGAATCGGCCCAAGAGGCAGCTTGTGCCGCAATGAGCAATTGCCCACTGTTTGCCGCTCATCCGACCAGTACTGCTTCCGCTACCGCAACAGCATCTGCATCTGCATCCGCATCTGCTCCCACAGATAGCGAAATGAATGCAAGTGCTGAGAGACCCGAAGAAGCTTCCGCTTCCTCGTCGTCAAATGAGCCAAAGCCGCAAGTCAAACCGGTTTCCCCTGCTTCGGAGACTCGTCAGCTTGATTTTTCCTGGTTGGCTCCGACACCTGAGAGCATCCAAAGAATCAACGAAACCTTTTCCAAACTTTTGGATCCACTTGGAATGAACATTGAAATACGCAGTAACGGTTCCACACCGAAACCAGCCCAAACTCAGACGCCAACCGAGGAGAAGAAGGATCAAACTACAGAAACAGCCAATACACCAACTACAAGCACCCCAAGTCAGACCACTTCGGTGGCTGGCGGAACTACCAGTAAGTCAACAGAGATGGATCCGATCGTTGAGTTGGAGAAAAAATTAGAAACCACTTTGCTTGCTGAACCGTTGAAGAAGGTTGAAAGAGCATTAGAACAATCGCAGGATGCCATGATGAGTACCAGCGATGATGATTCTTCTTCCGTAAGCAGTGTGTCCCTATTGAGTGACAATGATGAAAATGCAGCAGCTGCCGCCGAAAGTCTAGAGAAACGATGGACTATTGTTGACTTACTTGATGACGACGAAGAAGTCGTCAAGGAAGTGTCTGATCAGATTGAATCTGGTATGGAAGAAGGAGGCCAAAATGTTACTGAAGCTACTGTTTCTGCTTCAACTTCAAAAACATCTGCAGCTCCTGCGACTCCAGCATCAGTCCCCGAAGTTGCTTCTGCTTCTTCCGCCAATAATGTCGTGACACAAATCGATTACGAGCAACTGGGAAAAGCCTTGAAGCAACATCTTGAAGCTGAGAAACTGGGCTCACAAACACCTGCAGCAGCAAGAGCGACATCCCCGGCAGCTACCGCCCCGGCACCAAAGGAAAGTTCTCCACCCCGCGTCGTCCCTACAATGGCGCAACCATCTACATCATCAGTCTCACAAGCAACTAATTCTGTTCTGGTTACACACAGTTCGAGTGAGTTTCACCTTTAGTAATCAATACATTAGGAAACTTATAATGAATTCATTTTTGAAACTTGGTTAGTTCCAAACTGACTCTGTAATATAGCGAATTCGTTTTTGTTCAGTTTCAACCCCAGTGCCGCAAAACGTTTTTTTATTCACTCAGTTGCGCACTCAGTGTCGCACTAGTTCGCCCCGAAAGCTGCTAGTTTCGCACTGAGATGCTTCACGGGTTGGCACTTGGGTTCACAAATACAACTATACTGAACTGTCAAGTTCCGAGTATTGTTTTGGAAAATCTAGAAATGAAGACTATGAAAATGGAAAAGCTACTGCTCTTGCTTTTGTATTATTGGAATCGTCATCCAATTCGGATTCTGATTTTGAAGAGTATATTCGTGTAGACGGCATTAAGCTCCGTGTGCTTTCATTGGGAGGCGAACATTATTATGGATATTCAAGAGGAATAAACATGCTCTCAAAATCAAAATTATGAATGAAAATTTACTTTAACGTATGGAATATTTATTTTATGTGATGGAATAAGAGGGTTTTTTTTCCGATTTTATATTATAATAGTAATTATTTGTGGAACAAACAGGAAATGCATCGACAAATGGTTAAGTGAGTGTCAGAACTACATGTGTTAGGTAATCAAACAATATGAAGTAAAAAATGTCATTCAAACTTTTATATTTTTACACTGCACTTGGCCCTTCTTATCTGATAGAGAATAATTTACCTCCCAAGCACTAATATCGCCACCAGACGTCGACACTGTACATTTTCGTCGCAAATATAAACAAATCAGACTATATAACGCACACCAACAAACCACCGCATTCGTGAAACTGAAAACGTTTTTTTTATTACAGAGTCAGTGTGGCACTGACTCAGTTTTAAAAACGAATTCGCTAATAGAGAAACGTTTTCGGGTTCACGAATGAGGCGGTTTGTTGGTATGCGTGATATAGTCTGATTCGTTTATATCTGTGATGACAAATGTACAGTGTCGACGTCTGGTGGCGATATTAGTATTTGGGAGGTAAATTACTCTATCAGATCAGAAGGGCCAAGTGCAGTGTAAAATTATAAAAGTTTGAATGAAAATTTCTACTTCAAGGTGTTTGATTACCTAACACATGTAGTCCTGCCACTTAACAATTTGTCGATGCATTTCCTGTTTGTTTCCCAAATAATTACCATTATAATATAAAATCATCATTAGACACAGTGTTCGTTTAATGTTTTTGCAATTTCGAAAAAAAAAATTTTTTCAGCACATAAAATACCTATTCTATACGTAAAAGTAAATTTTCATTCATAATTTTTATTTTTAAAGCATGTTTATTCCCATAATCCCTAATTATGTTCGCCTCCCAATAAAAACACACGAAGCTTAATGCCGTCTACGCGAATATACTCTTCAAAATCCAAATCCGAATTGGGTTACGATTCCTATAATACAAAAGCAAAAGCAGCAGGTTTTCCATTTTCATAGTCTTCATTTTTAGATTTTCCAAAACAACACTCGGTATTTGACAGTTCAGTATAGTTGTATCGGTGATCCCGAGTGCGAACCCATGAAACATCTCAGTGCGAACCCAATAGCATTCGGGTTGAATCTAGTGCGAAACTAGGTTGAAACTGGGTGAATAAAAAAACGTTTTGACAGCAGTTAGGTCGGAACTGGGGTTGAAACTGAACAAAAACGCATTCGCTATTAATTATCATTCTCATTCTCCCACAGGACCTCATGTAAATTTCGCTGTCAATGCCATGGTGGCAATGGGATTCAGTAACGAAGGAGGATGGCTTACCCAATTGCTGGAGTGTGTCAATGGCGACATCCCCAGGGCCTTGGATCATTTGACTCCCCACAAGATAAATCAATAGAGGCCTTGGAAGGGTTACTACACATATTCAATTATTTTAATCACAATATATGCAAAAAAAAACTTGACTATTACCCTTGAGAATGCAGCGATTAGATGAGCAATACACACTTTTCTGTAGATTTATCGATTCCCAATAAACAATCTGCGGCAATGAAACGAAAAACAAACAAAACAAAAGTAATGTGATCGTTATATTAAAAACATTGTGAATATATATTTTTTTTACATTTTCTAATTTGCTATAGATTTTAGACGAAAAAGAGTCGATAAAATTCAACATTCGAGAAGAAATACCTAAATACGCAACAATTGCACTCCCTTGATTGTTTGTAGTGTTAAGTGAATTGTACATCCACCCCGGCTATATTTTATACCCAATAACTATGTTTCTATACTAAATGGTGTTGATTATAAGGGTTAAACACTAACATGTGTAAGAATGTTTTACTGTATTTATCACATCCCTCAAACGGTCAGACTTGTAATTATAAGGTTCGAAGGAGTCTAAACTGGCTGTGAAAAAGGTTTTATTTAAAAGCAATAAACACAAAAAAATTAGACTAGGGCCAAAATTGTTTTCTTTCTTTTTTACAAAAATATATAATCAAAAAACTATGATACCTACAAAATTCAGGTCAAAGAATGAAATTTTGAAAATTATTTAAATTCGAATAAAAAAAATACAAAAAAAAATTATCTTAAAAATTAAAATTCACTTTTCTTAAAAACGTTTTTTTTTAATCTATTTATATACACTCGATAAAAAAAATGAGAGGAACAGAAAGCAAAGCCGGATATTTTAAGTGATTTTTGACATGCTTTAACTTCGTGAAAAATCAACGCATATCAATGGGATGCGCATCATTTTGAAGCTCTAACTTTCAGGTATAAGAATATTTTACGTACATATTTTTATCTTGGTGTGTGTACGTGAAGTGGGCAACAAGATCGGGAAGAAATGAAAAATCGATACAAATACAAATGGAACACAAATTTCTGCATTACTCGAGAATGATTCAAGCAAATGAAACCAAATCAGGCATATTGAGGTTTTAGGGTGCCATAAATGTTTATATGGTGGTTAGACTCTCCACTCCCCTCTCTAAGGGGGTGCTGCCATACAAATGAAACACAAATTTCTACATTACTCGAGAATTATTCAAGCAAATGAAACCAAATTTGGCATGTGGAGGTTTTAGGATGCAATAAATGTTTCTATAATGGTATGACATTTCTTCCTCCTCTGGAATGAAGAGGTAGTCCCATAAAAATATTACACATATTTTAACCGAACATATTCCAACCAAACATGACTATTGAAAATTTTCGGAAAATTCTGAAGGGAGGGGAGAATTCGTAAAATTAAATTCCCACATGTTCTAAAAATTACATAGTGACATAGTGACGAAGTGACGAAGAAGGAATTTAACGATTTAGGGCTCTCTTTATTCTATCATATTTTCTGTATAAAACATTTATTCCATGTAACGGAGAAACATGTTATTTGGTTGTGGCAAGTGGTTGAAAAATCTTGAACGAGAATTGTGTCTGAAAATAATCTGATATTATAATGATGAGTTTTGTTAGAATTACTAGGAATTTTATAGTAATAGTTTAATTCAACGGTGTCAATTAGAAGATCAATCAATGAACAGTTCTGCGATTGGACCCATGAACTTGCTCATAGTAAGAAAACGTGGATGTTTGAAGGTATTGATAACAAAACATAAATTTTGGACGAGACGAAGTTTGCCGGGTCAGCTAGTAATTCAATAAATAATCGTTGCACCGCAAATCGAAATGCGGTTTTGAAAACTTCAATAAATTCTGCACAAGGATAATTTGTTACTTGGGCGAAAAAAATTTTTTTTTGCATCGATTTAAAAGAAAATCCAAACACTGGATTTTTATAGTGGGCCTGATTCTCGAATACACTTCACGGTGGAAACGAAATAAACGGCACGCCATTGAACTACGTTTTACGAGTTAGTGAAGTGTCGAAGATAATGATGAGTTTTCAGGCAGAATGAGCGCATTTCAAATAAAAAATCATTAATGAAAATTAACTTCTTCGTATCAAACTGGTATTCAATGCGAGTGGAAAACTTTGTTTTCTTCATGTGGTATAATAATGTCATACAAAAATTTAATCTGAAGATAATTTGATATTATAATGATAAATTTAGTGGGAAACTAATCTCGCATCCAGATGTCGACACCGCACCGTTGTCATCGCGAATGCGTTTCATACCGTTTCCACCGTGAAGTGTATTCGTAGTGTATTCGAGAATCAGGCCCAGTGTTTTACAAAATCCACTGTAACTCTGCAAATATCGCAGTAAGTTCTAATGTTTACAGTCAAATTTCTAGCCTAGTGTATTCCCTGAACATCTGTGAGCTTTTCATATTGATACATTCAACCGTTTTGACGTAGGACTACGTCTAACCGGAAGATATAGGGGGTGAAATGGAAATCTAGGTACTGAACAAGTAGGAAAAATGCAAGATTTGGAACGCTTATAACTCGAGCACTTCTCAATAGATCGCAAAGGTTTTTGCATCAATTGATAGTAAATATATCTACGCATCTATCATAACGAATAACATTTCATTTTTCTTGAGATAAATAATTGGATAATTGTGAAATATCAAGCATTGTCCAAATACATTCGGTGGACATCAAGACAACAGGCAGTTGCAGCGAGTGGCGAGTGGCAAACGCAATCGCAAAACGGCAGCTGGTAGCAGAAGAAAAAAGTTTGTTCTTTTTACAATCTGCTTTGGTGGCAAATCCAGAACAAGGCGGCATCGAGGGCGTTCGAAATGGTTTTTTTCAAATCCACGAGTACAAAGTTTTCTAAATTGGAACCATTCCATAAAACAAGGCGCTTATCAGGGCCATTAAACCTTCCAAACCGCTAGAGCAGTGGTTTTCAACCTTTTCTGCTCCATTCCCCCTTTACGAAAATTAATCCCAGTGCTTCCCCCTATCAGTATTTTGTAAGTAAATCTGTAGCATATCAGTAAAATAATGAAAGAATACAAACGGCTGTCAAGTTATATTCTCAACAAATATGATTTTGTACTTGTATCTGATTGTAAAAAAAGGTATATAAAGTCAGTATGGCACCTGCGTCTGAATGATTTCCGCCAAAATCGTAATTCTTGAGCACGTTGTCGAAAAGCACACCTCTTTTTTCATCTTCGATATCCACTTTGTTACGGTGTTTTCTTTCCATCAGCAGCATTGTAGGAAATCCAGATTTACATAAATACTACACACAAGACAACAACACTCGTAACGCTTAATTCGCATATCAGGATAAAAATCGATCATTTGCAGATCGATGAGTTTGTTCTGAAATTGATCCGCAACTTTCGTCACTGCCAGTCGAAAGGGAATTCAAACCATGTCCAAATCTTGATGTAAGGAAAATATGTTTCAAGTTTAACTTGTTGTAAAATATCTTGACAAATACTGTACAATTTCCTTTTTAATTGTCTGTACTGTTTCGTCGTCCTTCAAACATTGTGAAGGTGTTCAATCGAACATTACATTCCAGATTTGGAAATGTTTGCCGAGGATTTTTTTTTTTTTGATAGTCAGTTTTGTTTATTTCATGTTTTTTTTTCATACAATAATTATTTCAGCTTTTTAAAAATAAAACCTTATTCATTTATGATTAAATAGAAGTTTAACGCATTCACATCAACGTTATTGTCAGCCTTATTCACGAAATTAACATAATTTATTGTTGTTTTTATGAACATTTTCCGTCTATTGTGTTCAATATTTTTTAGTGTTGGACGCATCACTTCATCGAATGATGGTCTCTGCCAACCGCCAAGTGCGGTAGATAACTTTCGTTGAATGAAGGTCCACGCTGCTGCCACACGCGGGCACTCACTATACTTGTGTGCAATAGTCTCCACTGCCGCATTACAGTGAAGGCAGTTAGATCCATCTGCACGCTGCATGATGTTCAACAGTCTTCGGTGTTCCACTTTTTCATTCACGAAAAGGTACATTGAGCTTCTTTGGCTCGAGGATAGTCCTGTCGACGATATATTTCTCCACACTTGACGCCAATTCGTTGCTGGATAATTTATTTCCACTCTTGGAAGTTCTGTTTTCTCAATAAAGAAACGGTGGATCAGCTCACTGGATGGGTTTTGTTGGAGTGAAAGTGGAAGGAGGGGTACTTGTTTCACTATTTCTCTTAGACAAGGCATATTTGCTATCTGAGGATTTGATCGAGTTCGGATGAAATTATAAAATGGCATCGAGTCGACCTCTTGAAGATGTCGGTTGATGAGCAGCGCTTTGCATTTAAACGCTGGTAGCTGCAAGCTCAATCCACCTTTTTCTTTACTACGCGCTAGTTGCTGCATCGGGACACGTGCTGGTAGACTTCTCCACAGGAATGACCCCATAGCAGACGTGATTTTTGCTATGTGGACATTATTCGGTCCAATGTTTGATGCTAGATACCACATTATCGATGACACAAACGTATTTAGCAGAGTCACTTTTTGTGTAAGTGTGAGAGCCCGAAGCGAGTGCAGCCAGATATTTTGCGTTATACGCGCAGCCACCGCATCCCAATTCAGTTTAATCATTGCTCGTATTGAATTTGTAAACATTATACCAGAATTTTTATCACCATTCCTGTCTGAAGCCACGGCACAACCAACCGATTTTCGTCGATCATTCCCACATCAATCGCAGTCGTTTTGTGTCTATTCAATTTCGCACCTGCAACCGATTCGAACCGGCTGAACAACTCATTCATGCGTTCGATTTTATCTGTAGATGTCGCAATTACGCTGATGTCATCTGCGTAAGCAACACATAAATCGCCGTCACAGATTCGCTTTAGTCGTGTGAGTAACGGATGGAGATAGAGTACAAAAAGTATCATTGACATCGGATCTCCTTGCCTCACCGATCTTTCGATGGGAAATTCTTGTGAGAAGTGTCCGTTTATTAACAAGCGTGACGTGGCACGCTCGGAAATGCGTTGCATAAGGTTGACGAAGCTCTGGTTTACTCCAAGAGCTAGCATCGTACGGTGTAGGAAACGATGTGAGACCCGATCGAACGCGTGGTCTAAATCATAGGAGATTAACTTCCCTCTACTTTTTCTCGCAGTGAGTTCGGCTATCCGGTCTTTTATTGACAGCGTGGCTTCGAACATCGAGCGGCCAGGGTTGCAGCTCTTCTGCGCTTCGCACGGTAAACGATGATTTCCAAGCACGTGTTCTAGTCGTGTTTTCATTATTCGACCGAGGATTTTAAAATCCACATTTAACAGTGTTATCGGTCGGTACGCTTTTGCAGTATCCTCTCCGCTCCGTTTTTTTACGAGTACGATGGTTCCACTTACGAACTCTACGGGCAGATCGGTAGTCATAGCTTCGTGGAGCACTAGATTTAGCTCTCTATGTATTACACCAAAAGCTCTCTGATACAGTTCTTTCGGTAAACCATCTGCACCGGGCGATTTCTTTGCTGCCGAAGTTTTTATCGCATGGAGTATCTCGGCGGTGGTTATGTCTGCCATCAACGCCGTGTTTGCTTCGTCATTTTCAGGAATCGCTCTGTCACATTCGAACCTATCGCCCCCTTCTTCTCTTCTTTCTGTTGCTGTGTAGAGTCCTCTAAAATATGCTAACATGTGACTCTCGATTTGTTCAGCGCTTTGCAATGAATCGCCTCTCTCGTTTTTCAATTTAGTGATGGTTGTTTTTTTTCGTCTTCGTTCTCCCAGCTGGTATGTGGAGATGCTTTCGCCAGCTACCATAGTGTCGTTGATTCTCATGAAGCTTTTTGAGAATTCACGCTGCAGCGTCAGCATTTGAGCTTTTATATGATTTATCGTGTTTATCATGGCGGGATTTCGAAAATATTCGTCATATGCGAGACGAAGCTGCACGTATAATCGTTGATGTTTTGTCTGAAATTCGTTGTAGACTTCTCGGGACTTCCAACGAAAGAACGCTTTGATTTTTGGCTTCGCGCAAGCTAGCCACCATGTTATCCAGCTGGGAAAGTTTCTTCTTTGCCGAGTCCAGAACTGCCACCGAATCTGAAGCTCGTTGATGTTTTCATTTGAAAGAAGATGAGGGCGGAGGCACCAAAAACCCCGGCCATGTGCATTGCCGAGTTCTGGGAGGCAAATTCGCGCTGTAAGAGCTTTGTGATCTGTGAAAGAGCATACATGAGTGGCGGCGCTCCTCAGTTGCTCACAGAGTCCATTACTGACGTACATGCGATCGAGCCTGGATGTCACATTATTGGTAATATACGTGGGCGCAGGGGTTGTGGGATAGAGCCTAACCCAGATATCGTGCAGCTGTAGTTGCCGCACCGTCGCTTGTAGAGCGGGACTCGTGTTTAAGTGTGTGGCGTCGTTTGGTCGGAGTACGCAATTGAAATCTCCGGCGAGAATCACGTGCTCGGTGTTGTGTCGGAGATAGTATGCGATCGTACCGTTGAAGAAACGCTCTCTCTCAGCCCGCATGGCTGTTCCCGATGGTGCGTATATATTGCAAAGTGTCGTGTTTTGCACTCTCAGTGCGATGAGGCGTCCATCCAGGCTCTTTTCGACATGCGAAAATTGGATGTGTTCTTTTACAGCTATTGCTGTCCCCCTTCTGGCGTGGTCCACATTACACACAATTTTATATCCTGGGAGAGTTAGGTGCTCGTTCTCCACCTCTTGAAGAAAGACGCTGTCAAGTTCCATCGTGCGAACAAAAGTTCGGAGAGCGTCAAGTTTGGTCTGATTTGTTATCGTGTTTATATTAAGCGTCGCGATGTTATAGCTGACGAAACGACTTTTTTTTGTGTCGGTTCACCCCGCTCGTCGTCGCTCTCTTTTCGCCGTTTCTTACCCGGCGGTCGTGTTCGAAGTGTTCGATTACTGGCTGAGGTGGATAACGAATCAGTTTCGTGGCCATCGGATTTGCCACCACTTTTGCGTACCACTCCGCCACTAGCAGGGGATCTTTGAACCTGTATAACGTTCAGTGATCCACCATCCGATGGCTGAGTCGCACTTAGTAATGCGGGAAAAGCGGATATATTTGCGGTGAAGCTGGCGCTTCGGCTGGTACTTGAAGTCGACGAAGTATCTGTTTCGTTACCGTCGTGTTTCTCGTTGTTAGATTTTTGAAATAATGCGCTGCTAGTATGGGGTCGTTGAGTTTGTACCTCGTTCCATGACCCACTTTCCGAACGCTGAATTCTGCTAGGTGAGGCGTGTCGTGCCGATTGGTCTGATTCCACATCTACGGAGCTCGAAGGGGGTTTCAGTAGCTGTTGTTTTTGTCTCGGTGGTGGCATCGAGTTTGCAGACTCTGACAGTCTTTGGTTTAGTGTCGGCAACTTTGATTTTTTTGTTGCTCGCGTTGCTGGGGCAGGCTGTTTCGCAGCATCAGCATAAGATTTCTGCACTTGCAGCTTTTTGTTCTGGGCGCACGTAACTCCATTATGTATGAAGTCGCGACAGTGACGGCAGGTTTGTTGTTGTCCGAAGTACGACAGGAGAGTGCGCTCGCCATCTATCGTTACCCACGACTCAATGTTCCGCTTCACTACCATCTTCGCAACACGGATACCAGTGGCTATGCCCGGGAAGTATAAATCAGAGCCGCATATTTGCTCTTGTACGGATATGACCTCCCCGAAGTTGCTCAGGAATTCAGCAATTTTTTGGATGGTGACTCTCTCGGACAGATCGAATATTTTTACCTCGACTGCTCCATCCTCCATCGTAATGCGTAGACGGTACTTCTTTCCATCTGTATTTACTTCGTGTTTGTTATCGTTTTCATCGCAAATTTTCTTCGCTAGCTCTGGACTGACGACCTTTACGAATGCGCATCCTTGTGTTCTACTGCACTGTATACGTGTGACTTCTCCTTGCTTCAACCCGAGTACTGTACCACAGAATTCGTGAATTCTTGGATAGTCTGGTTTCTTTGGTAGGTTCGCATATTCAATGCGAAACGTGTTCTCGCGGCGGTTCATCACAGAGTCGCCTCACGCGATGACACACAACGGCTCACCGTTGCAATGTGAGAAAAACTTGTATTTACTTCGAATATAGTTTTAGATCGACCTTCGTGTAAGCGATATCAAAGCGCGTCTGCTCAGCACGAAAGTTGAGCGCTAACTGAGGATCGCAAATTTTAGCGTATCCAATAAAGTTTTTGTGGCAATTTTTGTTAATCATTGTGAAATTCAAAGCGAAGTGAATGTGCAATAATCCTATGCAGAATTCCCCCCTTTCAATGACCAAATTCCCCACTAGGGGGGAATTCCACACCGGTTGAAAATCACTGCGCTAGAGTATAAAACACGCGGACCCCAAAAAAATATGTTATTTTCTTTCAAACCGTAAACCCGTGTGGTTGTATGGCATCATTTCACATCACATCGCATCAACGGATTGGTGCCGGAGCACCAGTATACCTAATAGCGGTTATAGAATTTCGGCCGCCGGAGTGCTCGAATTGGCTTGCAAAGCTGCTCACGACAATAAGAAAACCCGCCTACAGAACAGAGCACATTCGGTTCGGAGGCAACAACTAGTTTCAGCGAATGGCAAACGCAATCGCAAAACGGCAGCAGGTAGATGAAGGAAAAAGTTTGTTTATACAGACTGTTTTGGTGGCAAAACCAGCCACCGTAAAACACCGCGCTTTTCAGGGCCATTAAACCATTCAACGAAGAGTTATTAAAAGTTATTCACAATACCAATGCATTCTAAAGTGACATAATATGACATATAATATAAGCTGATTTATTTTGTTTATGCTTGTTCTTGAACTTATTGGTGGTTGGGGTCTTTTAAATTGAAAAAGTGGCTTCAAATTACAACACATTGTATGCAGGATGGCATTAACGAATTTTCTCGGTAGCAAGAACTGCTTTCTTTGGTTGATAACTGATGTTGAAAATTGACTGACGTTATATCTGCATTGTATAGAAAATTAACTAAGGAGCAACATGATGAGCTATGTATTTCCTGCTGCTCTGTTCTTATTTTAAAGGACTTTAATCCGAAGGTCATCCGTCCCTGTATTTACTGTTGGTTTTTCAGAACGCTTCTAGCTCGTGTATTTCTCGACAGATCGTAGAGTTCGTCTCCAAAACCTCAGTTCTTTTTCAATTTTATTAACTTTGTTTGCGGAGACTACAAATCTTACAATTCATTCGTCTCCGAAACCACAGTTTAAGGTACGGTAATGTGCTCAATAGTGAAATATATGATAGTGAATGAGCTGATAACCACCTATGCATTCCCTATCACAGCCATCATTTTGATTGTACGATATGTGCATACGCCGAAAGATGCCCGGCGTTGAACAATTAATAAATACGATACCTTCAGAAAAAAAACAAGAACCAAGTTTGTAAAAAAACGCAAAAACACAACACCAAAGGTTCTTTTCAGAACCCCCAACATGTTCATGAAGAGTAAAGAGTAAACTAATCCATTTTCCAGGTAGATAGGTAGGTATTCACGTACGAGAAGAAAATAAAAAAATATATTCGCAAAAGCTGTCCCCTTTGCAAAAGCAAAAGCTGTCCCCTTTGTATAGTCCTACGTCACTCCGGTTATGTCCCCGACATTACCCACCCGTCTTTTTTTTCTAGCCGATATTTCAAAGTTTGGAGTGAGTTAGAGGAGCATTTAATCGCAAATCATCCCAAAAGTACAAATTCTTTGATAAGGTTAATTGGATTTGCTGTTGAGTTGGTTAGCAAAAAATTGTCCAGAATATTTTTGAAAAAACAAAGAAAAAACGATTCTTCATCTCTTTCGGATATTGTTTCCCACTACACTAACACACACCAAGATAAAAATATGTACGTAAAATATTTAAAACCTGATTGTTATAGCTTCAAAATGATGCGCATCCCATCGATATGCGTTGATTTTTCACGAAGTTAAAGCATGTCGAAGATCACTTATAATTTCCGACTTTGCACTCTGTTCCTCTAATTCTTTTGTCGAGTGTAGGGGAAAAGGGGGCAGTTTTGGACGGGGGCAGTTTCGGACAACGCTTATAAAAATTAAGTAGTACAATTTTCAACCAAAATATAAGTAAGTTAACAGCCCTTCCACCAACAGCTGTCATATGGTTTGACATCTCCTGGCCGTTAATTCCTTATGAAAACAACACAGTGCCCTTTTTCATACACGTTTCGAAACTTTTGAGCTTGAAGTTGTAAGTATTTCCCTAATTCCTTTGTGAACGATTTAGAAATTTAAGTACACCACCACAGTTAGTAACTAATATGAAATGAAATAAACGTACATACAACGGGGAAATAAAGGTCTATTTATTAGATGAAATTATGATTTGTCTTCGGATGATGGTGGGGCACATTCGGACATCGTTCACGGGGAACATCCGGACACTGTTTAATACCTCATAAAATTTGTGTCTGATTGTTGTTTACTAACAAACACCTAATGATGGTTCGAAACTACAAATAGAAAACCTATAGAACCAGCATCAACGAAGATGGGATGGAAAGAGCTATCGAACGAGTTTTGAATAGAACGTTTTCATGATTCTAGCTCACAGGTGGTCCAACTCCATTGCTATTTGCTCATTTCCCAACTAACGGTTGCATAACGGGAAAACTGTTTCTCAATGTTCTGGAATATTTGAAAAAGGTAGCAAAAAGCAACGTAAACGAATCAATTTCAAAAAATCAAAAATCAATCAAAAAGTCATTGCACTTTGGAAACAATTAAAAATTGCAGAGAAAATTGCACAATTCACGTATCTTTTCCACTTTATGTCACAAATCGCAACCGCTGGATGTTTCAGTTATGGGCCCTTTCGAGCAAAAGCTCTCAGTTTCCCAGAACGATTGGCTACTCAATCATCGTGGAAAAACTATTCCTATACACGACCTTTCAGGTATAGGGCCTGATTCTCGAATACACTTCACGGTGGAAACGAAATAAACGGCACGCCATTGAACTACGTTTTACGAGTTAGTGAAGTGTCGAAGATAATGATGAGTTTTCAGGCAGAATGAGCGCATTTCAAATAAAAAATCATTAATGAAAATTAACTTCTTCGTATCAAACTGGAATTCAATGTGAGTGGAAAACTTTGTTTTTTTCATGTGATATAATAATCTCATACAAAAATTTAATCTGAAGATAATTTGATATTATAATGATAAATTTAGTGGGAAACTAATCTCACATTCAGATGTCGAAACCGTACCGTTGTCATCGCGAATACGTTTCATACCGTTTCCACCGTGAAGTGTATTCGTAGTGTATTCGAGAATCAGGCCCATAGTTGCATCGGCTTATAATGCTTCTTTCAATCTGAGTAGTATGGGTTCAAAATGACAGGTTGCTATCCATTCTCAAGAAAGGTTTTTTCGGACAAGGATTTCGAATGCTCAAATGATTTAACCTACTGGAGCGGAAGTAGCAACTGATTCATCGGGTAATACAACAATGCTGCAAAACATTGCGTCTACAGCACAGATAGATACTTTGGCAACTTTGTTCCCGGAAAATGTTGAACCTTTTCCAAAAACTTCACCGCGGAAAACCACCACTCGAAAACGGAAGAAAGCAAAATCACGATTTTTTACTGACTCTCATAGCAAGTAGTTTCCTTTCAGACAAATACTAATAAACAGAAAAATGCAGAATATGCTGGAAATAAAAGGAAACGGAAGTAATTGTTTGAATGAACATAAAATTTTAATTTTTTTTCGTTGTCCGAAAGTGCCCCGGGACTGTCCGAAATTGCCCCACACATGGAGCACATTCGGACAAAAAGGCAATTTTCGTAATCGCATCAACGCACACCTCTAACACACTCATATGATACATTGATGTCCAAATGACAACCAGGAAGAATTCAGGATTTTTTTTAAGTTTACAAAAAATATTAAAAATCAAGGAAAAAAAGTGTATATAAATGGATTTCTGTCTGGATGGATTTCTGTCTGTCTGTATGATTCTTATGGACTTGGAAACTACTGAACCGATCGACATGAAAATTGGTATGTAGGAGTTTTTGGGGTCGGGGAAAGTTCTTATGATAGTTCGAGTCCCCTACCCTCTCTGTAAAGGGGGGCTGCCATACAAATGAAACACAAATTTCAACATTACTAGAGAATTAATCAAGCAAACGAAATAAAATTTGGCATGTGGAGATTTAAGGATGCAATAAATGTTTATATGGTGGATAGATACTCCTCCCCCCTCTCTAAGGGGGGCTGTCATACAAATGAAACACAAATTTCTGCATAACTCGATCACTAATCAAGCAAATGGAACTAAATTTGAAATATGGAGGTTTTAGGGAGCAATAAATGTTTTCATGGTGGTTTGACACTCCTTGCTCCTCTCTAAAGAGGGGGAGGGGAGGGTGCTGAACAACTCGAGAACTAATCATATAAATGGAATTAAACTTAGCATATAGAGGTTTCAGGGATCGATAAACGTTTCTATGGGGGTTCGACACTTCTCCCTCCTCTCTGAGGGGAGGCTACCATATAAATGAAACACAAATTTCTGCATAACTCGAAAACTCGGTTTTTGAATATGAGAAATGTTTCTACGATGGAATGACACCCCTCCCTCCTCTGAAATGGAGAGGGCGTCCCGTAAAAATTATATACATATTCCAACCAAACATGAAAATTGAAATTTTGACGTAGAACTACGTCTTTCATTAAGGGTTTTTATGAAATAAAGTTAACGTTAATAACTATTTTTGACGCGAACGGATTTTGACGATTCACATACCAAATGAATCGGAAATTCCCTAAGATTTGTTTGATATGCTATACATTACAATATCATAGTCTGTATATGGTTCAAATTGATGAAAATTGGAAGCATTTCCATTTCCTCATACATTTGTTCTGTCCATTTGTGTGCTTTCCCGATGGAAAAAGTAAAGTTATCCAAGGACCTTTTTGAAGGTTAGAGACGAATGAACTGAAGAAGTTTAAAGTCTCATGCAACGGAGGAAGGCAGGCTTTCAGCCTCGTTCTGTATTCAAAGCAATGCATATCGCTTGTTCTTTCTTGTTTTGCGACATCACATGTCTTCGTTTCGGATTGAGCTGTGGACGCGACCGAATTACTCACTCGCATCATTCTAACGCCATTGCATTAAGGTTCTGAGCTACACAATTGTGTGGGGAATCATCAAGCTAGGTTATCGTCAGCTCGCCAAGAAAATAATTGTTCTGGAATTTTGTCAGTGATTTAGTTTCGCATGACGGTAGGAAAACTCTCTTCACAAAGGATGACAGCTAAGCTAATCTAGACTGACAATATTAACAGAAAGGGCTTCTGTTGAAAAGAGCGGAGAACGGAGATAAGTGTGTGCATATTTAGTTGCTTCAAGCCATCGATATATTGATATTTGTGTGAGTACGTGCGTGCTTCATAACCCGTACGTAGAAATAGTGCATCTTCGCTACGCTGAAGGCCCATTTGTATCTGCTTCCGTGTGCCCTGTAACGCCCTGTAACGATTGTTTGGTGTTGAAAATTATGCAGTCGTAATGATAAATATAAACAAGAAGGGGAAATAGGAGGAGAGAAATATTTACGCTATGGTAATAGTAATGAATCTCTGCTGAGGCAAATATTCAGCCTTTTTCCAAGCAGTTAACGTTGTTTGTTTTCTGTCATCAATGCATTGAACTGACGCTATGGTGAAGCAAGTGTTAAGGTTGTGCACCGAAAAAAAAATTGGGGAATACCAAGTTATTAATTTATTTAGGTTCGCGTGCCAGTCGCAAAACTGCTTTCAACTAGGATTGCATTTGTGCTAATCTTGATCATAATGAAGCAGTGCTACTCTTTTCGAGGTTTTTGAGATTAACAGATGGAGTTTATTTCGTTTATTTAGTCATCAAGAAAGTAAATGTCGTTCTGGAATTTTGTATGTGATTTGGTTTCGCTTGCCAGTAGCAAAACTTTCTCCACTAAGGATGACAGCTGCGCTTATCTCGAGCATGTATTGTTCTGCGAGCACAAGAATGAATAATCAAACAATTATCGTCAAATGATTCTACAATAAAAAACAATTCAGGGCGACCAAACTGGTAGAATGGTTGTTTCAAAATTTTCATTGCATTATAAAATAATATCCGCAGTTATAAACAAGCGACTTCAATTAAACTACAGCGTAGTTTTACGTCAACAATGCGGTCGTGTCTTGAACACAACCTCCTATAATTTTTTTTAATGTGATAAAACGCACTCGTATATCTTTTTCTATCTGTATAAATAAAAATGGATCCCCGAATGTGTTGATAAGAGCATAACTCGAGAAAGGAATTGTCCGATTTAGGGCTGTCTTTATTCTATCATATTTTCTGTAATTTTTCTGTCTTTTTTTTGTAACGGAGAAACATGTTATTTGCAAGTGGTTGAAAAATCTTGAACGAGAATCGTGTCTGAAAATAATCTGATATTATAATGACGAGTTTTGGTAGAAGTACTAGGAATTTTATCATTTTAAAGGGTAGATTAGAAAATCAATCTATGAACAGTTCGGCGATTGGACCTATGAACGTGCGCTTAGTAAGAAAACGTGAATGTGATAACGAAAAATAGATTTTGGGCGGGAAGAAGTTTGCCAGGTCAGCTAGTTCTTGAATAAATAATATGAATAGCCTTTACAATTTTCAACAAGTTGTCCATACATTGGAAGATGGACACTTTTACAGGGAAAAAGTTTTTCTAACAACAAGAGAGAGAGAGAGAGAGAGAGAGAGAGAGAGAGAGAGAGAGAGAGAGAGAGAGAGAGAGAAACGTATTAATTTTGAGGGGAGTCACTTCAAGATGCAATGAAGTCCATTTGACGAGGGAGAATGAAATGATATAGTCGAGTCGGTAGAGGTAGATAGCGACTCAACGCCCGACTGACTATTGAGTCATGTTGAAACCGCGTGAAGATGCCAAAGGTCATTTATAACTGAATACGACGGGGAATTTCTGACTAACCTAAAGCCGGGTTCAGACGGTGCGAGTAAGCATACGAGTCGGTCTAGTCAGTTACTGCAGTACAGCTACTCACACCGTGTGAACACATCATGCCAGTTAGTGTCATGTGTGATTCGGCGTGCGAGCTACTTCAAATTTTTTTGAATTTACTCGCACTCGCATCCCTCAAAACGTCAAAAACAGAATTTAGCGCTCGAATCAGGGATGCCAAATCTTTACATTGTCTTTACATGTCTCTATTTTTAAGATATTTGAAAATATGCGAAGATTATTATAGACTTGAAAATTATTGAAAAAACAAATAAAACCCTCATAGTTTCTAAGCGGAATCGTTGTTATTAAACGGTTTTATTTAGCTTGCCCTGTAATCTGTTTGTATGTTTGTAACATGTCCCACATTAGTAGAAATTTGACCCCCTTCTTGTTGACCGATTGATCTGAAATTTGGAACACACCTTTATCTCTGTAGTCATTACAAAACTGCGTATTTCATTATCTTGTAAATCCAAGATAGAGGCCGCTACAAAATGGCGGATCCCTTTCTTCCTCAAAACCTCATCAATGTGGGTTTTCCAAAACCCCATCAATATGGGTATCAAATGAAAGGGCTTGACTAGCAGAATACAGTTATTTAAGAAAAATGCAAATCCAAGATGGCTGCCACTACTAAATGGCGGACTACATAGTTTCCCAAAACTTCATTAATATGGGTGTTGGGGGGAAGCAAACTACGCCACTGATGACTTGATCTGAACCTGCGCATCCGGACGGTGCCACTCCATGACGCACCCAGACAATCATTGACAGCTAGCTGTCATCACTGTCATTCTGAAAACTTCTCTCGTACCACACATTCTTTGCTAATCACAAAAAAGGAGTAGAGATAGAACCCAAAATAAAGTTGAATTCCCAAATTGTTAAATAATTGAATCATCCTGTCGTGCTTTGAATTTAAAACGAGGAGATCAAATGTAGGTAAAACCTAATAATGTAAAGTTCTTGTTTAATTATTGTTTCTCTTAATAAATACAGCTTTGAGCTCGCTATACATTGATAAAAACGCGTGCTGAATAGAACCTCCGAAACCCCCGTAACAATGGGTATCAAATGAAAGGGATTGACTAGCAGAACACGGTTATTTGTGAAAAATGCAAATCCATCAAAATTCTACCAAATGGCGGACTACATATTATGTCAAAACACCATTAATATGGGTATCAAATGAAAGGGCTTGAATAGTAGATCACAGTAGATCATGAAAAATTAAAATCCAAGATGGCCGCAATCACAAAATAGCAATATACTTTATTAAACGGTTTTATTTAGCTTGAACTGTTCGTATGTATGTATGTATGTCTGTAGGATTGTCCCACAGTAATAGAAATTTGACCAATAGGAACTGACCGGATAGGAACTGCTGTCATTTTAAAACTGCTTATCTTGAAAAATCCAATTTGGCCTCCGCTCAAAATCGCTGATTCCATATCATCTCAAAAAAAAGGTTGATTGAGATATGTGTATCAAACCAACGAACTTGACTTGGAGAACACACTATGTATTTTCTGCAATCTACTCAATATCGGTATCAAATGAAATTTTTTGACTGATAGAATACAGTACAATGCCTTTATTGTAGAGAAATATTCTAATGAAACAGATAATGTACTAAAAACTAGAAAATAAAATGAGTAAACAAAAACTTTTTAAATTATAAAATCCATTCATTTTCATTATCCACAATTAGTGATTTCATCATATGTCCCACTATTTTATTTTAGTCTTATCAATGCCCTAGACTAATGAAGGAGAGGTGTGATAACTACTAACTGCAACTTGCCTAATTATTTTCTCTAGCTTTTAGTACATTATTATGTTTAATCACAAATAAACCGTTTAACTTAAAAAGTTTTTTTACTCATTTTATTTTGTTTTGCACGCTGGTGGGGCACGTTTTCTTTTTGAGATAGTTTTCTTGGGATTCTAAATATAAAATCATTATCGGGCACAATTTTCATTCGAAATTCACTCACAACTTCCAAAAAAGTATTGTTCTAAAAAACAGAATACATATTCCATTTAAAAAAGTAGATTTTCATTCATTATTTTAGTTTTTGAGGCGTATTTATTCCTCCTGCAAATCTACTATCATTTTCATTTCACAAATTGGTACACGAAGCTGCTGTCAAGGCGAAATAATTCAAAATTTGAAAAATCTTTTAGACTGCCATTTGTAGCACTACATACTTTCGGAATTATTTTAGCTATGGATGCTTTCGAGATTCTAAAAAAATATCGACAATAATCTGAACGATATTCCAGAAGAAAGGTACAACATTTCTAGTTTCACTTATGTAGGTATAGCATCCCTCATGAGTGTATCTTGCGTTGTATTTGTGGAGCAATTAAATCCAACAGTTTTTTCACTTTTTCAGGTGTTATTCTCAACACTGCTCTGTACTCTCGGGGATCATCATCGTAGAGTTACTTCAATATTGTATTTGTTGCTCCTTTTTTTTGCATCCAATTCCTGGACCGAATCCTTTTTTCTTTCTGCTTTTTCCGGATAGTACCTTCAGTTCAAAGAAATTCAGCACAAAGTATTTTTAAACACGGCCAGTGTGTGTTTAGCGATAAAATTGTGTAATGATAAATTCAACTGAAAATCTAAGACGAAAACTGCCAATAAAGAAGTCGATTTCGGATCAATCATCTGACAAATTCGGATCTGATTGCTGTTTCTGACGATTTGATGGACATTTGAAAAACCGCCTGGCATCTCTGGAAAACCTGTGCCGTAGTATCTAGTTTCTTGCCAGCAGCTCACATTGTGTGAACGGACAAGGCGAGTCAACCATTTGTCAAGCGAGTTCACCGGGTCAGTAGCTGCTCATTGTGAAGCCAGCTACTAGCAACGTATAAATGGGCCTTAAGTTGACTATGACTATGCCGAGCCCTGGTGCTGCCAATGGCCAGTCGAGTTGGCATGAAATTCGTGACTAGCTTTAATATGATTCTTTTGATAACGTAACGTTCTCATAATGTACATAATTATATAATATTTCGTTATTCACGTTTTTCACATGGGTGAATACTTTAGGATGTCTGTTTTATGAATACGAGTACGAGCTGAAAATGACTAACTGAAATTGTATGCTCTAACTACCATGCTTTTGTGGACATTTCGCGATGATGACATTGGGCTTCCTGTTTCGACTAGTGAAGCGAAAATGATAATGGATTTGCAAATGTGGAATAAACACACATTCAAGATAAATGTTATCATTAAAAAATATTTTTTCCGTGTTAAATATGTATTTCAAGCAGGACCCGAAATCTTCGAAGGTGAAAAATGAGGACCGACTCTACTCGCATTAGTATTAGTTAGTATTAGGCGTGCAGAATAGCGCACACACACTGCACACTATTTTATACGTGTGAGTAGTTTTCGTGTACGCTACAAAAAAATCTAGCTCACCTGCAAAGTACGTAGAATAAGAAGGTAGTCTACTCCCTGCTTTGTTCAAGTAGTGGTAGGCAAAGAAAAAAAGCAAAAAATAGTTATTAACCATAGATCGAATCCATATAAATTCAAACATTTTTTAATTTTTTAAATTATAACACAAGAACTGTCTCGAAATATGTTTCGAAATAATGGAATAGTGGTATACTTCATTATTTTAAAATTGAAAACAGTAAAATTATCGCACCTGTACTATAGAAATAATGCAAAACCGATAAACAAATGTGTGGAGAGGTTATATCGAAGCAGTGTCGTTCTCGTTCCCGATCCAAGGAGCGAATGCATGGGATAACTAAAAACATCTCCGATTAGTTTATCTCATTCGAAATTATTCTGTTCCGGCATAGCGGAACGTGGTATTTCAACATTTTGCTGAAGTAAACAAAAACTATTCAGTATGAAATCGATAGAAATTCACATAAAACGTTACTTGCAGTGAAAAACAAGTACACTATCGTGTTTAATGTCGACTAGACCGGCGATTTTGCCACTTTTTATGATGTTTATAACTTTTAAAATCGAGAAATATTGAAAAAACTTCAGAACTTCGAACAAATTGAGGATTTTTTATTACTAATTTCGTTGTGTGTGTAATACATGCGCTCTCCGTGTGTATACACAGGAAATATCCCTTACCTTCTATTCTATGTACTTTGGCTCACCTGTAGCGTTTGTCAAACCACGGTGAACTCAAACATCGATGCATGCAAACGTGTATGGGAGAGAGAGAGAGGAACGAATTCGTTTTGGGGGAAGTCACTTCAAAATGTAATGAGGACAATTTGACTGGGAAGAATGGAATGATATAGTCGAGTCGGTAGAGGGAGATAGCGACTAAACGCCCGACTGACTGTTCAGTCGTTTTGGCGGAGAAACTGCGTGAAGAGCCAAAAGTCATTTACCGACTAACCATGGATATAGTCAGTCGGTTAGTCAGCCGACTATCCTCAGTTGACTATGACTATGCCGTGCCCTGATTCTAAGTAATAGGGTAATATGTTTTTACAAGTTAGATAACATCTTGAATGAATCTTGTGTCTGTTGTTTAAGGACTCCATAATTCAACAACATCGTCCTCGTTGTGTCTGATGATTATTTGATATTATTATGGGCCCTATTGAATACCTGAAACCGGGAAAATTGAAGAAAAATTTAAAAGAATTTCATGCTAAAAAAAACAAAACATCATCATTTTACTTGCTGCGCAAAACGTAAACGATCGGTGAGACATCTGGATTTTTCTTTTGAACTAAGAAAATGATGATAATGTAATCTGAAACTCAAAAATAAATCACGTATATTTTACTTCCGGGCTTCCAAGGTAGTTCTCACCTAAGTGGTGCGGAATCAATCCACTTCATTCTCAAGCAAATTCATGCATGTTTTCAAGCGATTTCTTGCAATAAATTCTCAGACCACCAGAGATGCCAGATTTACAAATATGTTTGTATATTTACAGACATATCTGTAAAACATTCATCACATCTATTCATCACATCAAAAATATTTGTCTCACCATATGACATTTTTCCATAGTTTTAATACAGAAAAGTTATTATATTTAGTATATATCAATACACATGACGTTAGACCAGCGATACTCAATCTGCGGCCCGGCAGTCCTTCTGGTTGGTCCATCTGGTGTGTATGAACTTTTGCCTTGACATCATTGCAGACGAAAGAGAGGATACGGTTATTCACAATTAATGAAAAATTGCATTCTCTGCAGGTAAGGAAAAATCTTGAACGAAAATTGTCTCTGACAAATATTTTCTGTTCTAGATAAGATTGTTTTGCTGAAATGCAAGGAGATTTATTGAAAAATAGTTAAGTTAGGGTCAGGACTATGTCTTCTAAGTATTTAAACAACATCGAATAAAAATTTTCATTCTATTTTTAACAAATTACATTTGCTTTCGGGTCTGCTTATGACGAAATATGGGTTACTGTTCGATATTGTTACGACAGACATGGTTCATGGCCGTGTGGTGATCTAAAACTTGTATAGCCTTGCATGGCGGATGGAAAATATACACTGCATTTTCTTATAAATTTCATCAACGACAAGACCGCAAGCCTTGGTGGATGTCCAATATATCAACGGTGAAATACTGTTTTTTATAAAAATTAACAACGCGTATGTATGTGTATGTATGTGTATGTATGTATGTGTAGATCGTTGAAACATTTGAACACCTTACAGCACATAAGTTATTAAGTGGTCCAAAAAATATTTTTTTTCCACTTTTTCCCAAAAATGACAAATGAAAATTAATAACTTTTGAATCACTGAATCGATTTAGATGATCGACATATAAAATTGACCTAGCCTTTTATTAAAAAATATTTAACTTGCGAAAAAAATAATTTTATTTTAGTAATTATTGATTGTAGTCGTTTTTTATTTTTTTATGACTTTCGACTAGAGGGCGCTATATTTTTTTATATTTTTTATTGAAGGCTGAGGATTTTTTACACAACATATCTCGATATCAGAGATGCTATAATTATCGTTTTTAAGTTAGAATCCTATCTTTAACCGAGAAAACTATGAAAAACTAACTAAATCAATAATTAAAAAAACAAAACTCAATTTTTTCGCAAAAGTAATATTTTTTCAAAGAAAAATAACTCGTAAGCTTCAATTTGATATGTCGATGATATGAATCGGTCCAATAGTTTGAAAGTTATGACTTTTTGTAGTGGGATAAATTGTTTTTCGAACCATCGATTAGTTTTGAAAAATCATATTTCAAAAACGAAAAAATAGCATCTCTGATATCAAGATATTTTATGTAAAAAATTCTCAGCTTTCAATCCATATTAAAAATAGGATCCATATTATATGCAAGTTAAATATTTCTCAATTAAAGCTCATTGGCTTAAATTTGATATGTCGATCATCTAAATCGGTTGAGTGGTTCGAAAGTTATAAATTTTTGAAAAAAGTCATTTGGGAAAAAGTGGAAAAAAATGATTTTTGGGATCACCCTAAAATGGAAATGGGCACCCTAATGACAAATTAAAAAAATACGAGTTTAAACAGACATTCACATGTTTTTACAGACTTTTTTTTTAAATCATCTGGCATCTCTTCCTTCACTTTTTATCGAATATTTCCATCGCAGGAGTAAACATTTACGTGACTCTGACTTTGTTTGTTTTTATTACGTTCGGAAAAACGTTATGACAAAGAGAGGGGACATTAAAAATGCGTTGCTCAGTGAAAGGCTGAGATGCTCTTTCAGAGATGCAATGGTTAATTAAACAATTGACGGAAAAATGTAGTTCGTTCATTTTATAATTTTACTTATTTTTGCCCTTGACAACAATACCTCTTTTATAGTGTTGATTATCATAAGAAAAATAACACTCCTGATCGTTGGATCTCTTTTGACATTTCAATTGGATCTTTTTTGACAGCCGTTTTGATTCAGTCCGCACTACCTAGGTTCTCACATGCAGGAACCATGCATTTTTCAACTTGTTTTTCATTGTGCTCGCGAATTTCCATTTTCGATTCAACCATTGTCAATACTTATATAGTTTTCACAAATGAAAGAGGTAAGAAAATAACATGTTATATATGAAATTGTGTAGAATTAAAATTCTTCCAAACTCATCGCAATCAAATAATCGTTCATGATTATAATATTGTAATTTATAGAATGAACTACAAACCTTCCATAAGCTCACATTGCAAAATTTAAAACCATCAGCACTTTCACCGCAGCGCCGCCAAAAGCACGGATGTCGCTACCAGATGTCGACGCTGTACCCACATCATCGCGGAACTCAGCCATATAGTTAATGTGCGTTTCCAATTGCGAAAAAAAAATAAGGCTCGTATCTAAGCCTCAGCATAGCTGATCAATCGAGCCGGTAGTACTGAACATTATTTAGGATCAATTCTAGTGTAAATTAGGTACGAAACGAGAATTTCATTTTCATTTATCCATTGAATTTTGATTTTTCAAACTACATACAGACAAAAATGATGAGATAATTAAAAATAAATCCAATTTTTTTTATAGTTAATAGCTCTTTAACACTGAATTTATTTAGATGCAATTGGTTGAATTTGACGGGCAAAATTAGCTGGTTTTGCAAGTCAGAGACTAACCAGCTCGAAAGATTGCAAGTCTCAAAAATAGAGAACAAAAAAAAAAAAAGGTTTTACTAGCGTGTTTATGATTTTGGCGTGACTAGTGGACATCCGAGTATGGATTTTGGGAGACATGCGAAAAGCTCCAGTTTTCCAATACTAGTAGTTATTTTACTATCTGAAATTTTATTTAGTTTGTCCTTATTGTTCTAGTAACTTTGAACTGGCGATGAAACTGACAGTGATTTGGCCGGATACCGGATAACGGCTTCGAGGCCAGATAGCCGGATACCAGGCGGCCGGATATTCGGCTCTTTATAAGCTAATACAACACTAATAGATACGACAGAAACGACATTTTTAAATAAGAATTATGAACGAATACAAAATTTTTCGCTCAGAATAAATATCCTATTTAACACGTTAAGCCCTGTGTCGGTTCCTAGGGACTGCCGTTGAGCTTTTCGTTAGAAAAAGTTGATGGGTCTGAGCCAAGGAGCACGGACGGGATCTTGACATAGGACTGTGATTGTGTGTAGTAATTGCATTTGAATTGAGTTTTTTCATGGTTCAAAATCTGTATTTTTTTTCTCTTTTGATACATCAAATGGTTGCCATGAAAAAAACCGTTTCCTGTATGAATTAGTATCCTTTAACGGGTTAGAATCCGGAAGCACGTTCGTGTAACTGCTGTAGTAAATTGATCTTATTGGGTGCTAAGTTCTGCATATGTATTGGAAAGGGAAAGTAGAATTGACATGAGCATTCGAGGAAGTGAAGCGGGTTCCTTAGGAAGATATAGAAATATAGAGAGCATAATATTACGATCGCGACTACTCAAGCTATCATAATCCTCACGCATATCAGATTATGATAGCTTGAGTAGATACGGACGGGATTGTTACTGTATACCCTTTTGATCTTCTAAATCAGTAGCCAGTTAAATTCACTTATTGCATTTTTACATAACATGCTCGATATTGTGACATCCTGGACCACAATTACATGAATTGTTAGTAGCAAGACCTACACGATAAAAACGCGAATTTAGCACGAATTGATTGGACAACATACAATACAATAACTGATAAATTCCTATTATTGGTAGATGGAGAACAATTCATTATACGCATCAATTCACATTGTGAACTAAACGCTCGAATTGAGGCAAAAAGATCGTTGCGTCGGGGAAGAGTGCGAGTGGTTAGTGCAATCGAAAGAAAATATACCCGTTTAATCGTCAAATTATTAACTTATTTCACTCTTTTCACAGTTCATGTTTTAAGCAAAAAAAAAAAAGAATGCTGGATAAATTTCCTGTCTAATGGTATATAACACAACATATGTCGCAATAACGTTTTTGAGTAATATGCGTTCGAAAACTCTTAATGAATCGTTACATTTTTCGTGGAGTGACCCCCCCTATATAGAAATCAAAGCATAGTCCTATGTCAAAACGTTGATCACTGGGACTGACAGTTAAAAAAAAAGGTTTGTTTTCGGGTGTATTCTTGAATGGCGTTAACATTCCCTGAGGAACTTTTTCCGTCTCAACGTATGCATTAGCTAGCGTCATTTATTAACACTTAGTTGATATTTCTTAAGCCAAATAACACGCCTTGAATGTATTCTGAGGGGCAAGCTCTAGTCGAAGTCGAAGGAAATTTCTCTGACGAAAAATACCCCGGCCAGAACGGGAATCGAACCCGAACACCCGGCATGATAATGTGAGACGCTAAACACTCGGCCACGGGTGCACTATAATATGTATTATAATATGTGAATACTTTCTAGTAAAATTTCTAACTTTTTTTGCATACAAAAAATATATGTGTGCGCGGACTGACACTGATAATGTACAAATGCTCTCGATACGGGCTGGATGGAAAGCGCAGCGAGAATAATTTGGGACTCAACGTGTTAATAGTGTATCAAGTGTATCAAGATTCTGGACTTCTGGAAATCATTATTGTAACGATACCAAGGTGATATTGTCATGGCCCACAGTGTCAGTGTGTGTGTGACGTGAAATATAGTCTGCAAACGAACCATAGCTATTCATTAGAAATAAATCAATTTTAAGATTTCATGTGTACTTTTCCTCAAAATATCACGAAATCGTAAGTATTTTCAACAATTCTTTGTTTATTCCCCATAAACTTCATTTTGAATGTGATCAATGACGAGATTTTTTTTGTTTATCGATGTAATTCCACCCTGTGATACATTGATATTCATTAATCATTTTCAGTTAGATAGTTAAACATCCTGCCAAAAGCTAAGTTTTGTTTTTTGTTTGTTAAAACCCGTTCGAGTACATATAACAAACGACCCTTTTCATGTCCACCATTTGGAGTTTCAAAAGGATTAAACTGATTTCTGAACAATGAAATGAATGTCATTTAAAAACAACAATTGTTCCGATCAGTCACAGTCCTTCGTTAAGCTTACGACCGTGCCCCTAGGCTCAGACTCTTCTACTTTTTTTTTCTGATAATGGTTTTATATCATAATATTGTAATTTTTGCAAGTGTAATGAAATAGTTCTAATAGTCACGTTCTGAAAGATCGTGGTCCCTGCGGCGACACAACTGGCACGCGAAACCAAATCACATACACAAAATTCAAGAACCGCATTTATTCCCCACACAATTTTGTGGCGCAGATCCTTAACGCCTGCCTTGATATGGCCATCGATGCAATGATTGCAATGCCATCAGCGTCATCAGCGTGTGATATATTTGGTCGCGTCCACAACTCGAGGGGAAATAAAGACATGTGATGACGCAAAACGAGGCAAGCGATGTGCGTTGATTCGAGTATAGAACGAGACTGAAATTTTATCTCTTCTCCTTTTTGTTGAATTTTAGAGACTTTAAACTTTAAAGATTGTAGTGCGGAGCGGTGTATGAAAATTGTAGGGGAATGTTCTCCAAATCGTTTCAGGATAGTTCAGCATCTCCGTGAACTCACAAGCGGAAACAAATCAACTGATCCTGATGAGTAAATCTTTTGAACGATGATTGTTTCGATCAATTATTTGTGGTGTTATAATTTTGTTGGCAGCATTTCTTTTTCTTCTTCTTTGTTTTTAAGAGTTTTTAAACTTTGCAGTTCATTCACCTCTAGTGGGTAGCACAATTTACACAACTCATCCGTGCACTGTATTCTCTTGGAAATAAAACATAGTATTCAGATTAAAATGGTTGGTTCATAATCGATCTAATTTATTTTCCCATGCAGTCATAATATTATATCATACAGATTTTCATTAGTTTACATAATCTTGTTGCTCTCAGATGAAAGTTGCATTTTAAATCTAAAAACTGATTTCTGTTTTTTTTTACAATTATATACTTTTACACCCCGATGTTTCGCTAGCAAAAACCTAGTCAAGTTTAAATCTTCCTCCTATTTTTTCGAACATGATCATTTTTTCCGCTGTGAATCTTCTTAACTGTTGCGCTTGACATGGTTCGAATCATAAGACTAATAAATAAGTAACTATGTACATGAAAATTGATTTAGAAATCAACGCCTTAACGCTTAAGAGACCATTGTAACTTTGAATTTGATTATGCTACCTTTCAGTGAGTGAGAAAATGCCCGAATGACTCCCATCTCAAGTTCGCTGTTATGCGCTCTATCATACATTATTTACATGAAACGAAACGGGACGCTTCCTTGGCAAGCATCTGTAAGCAAACATTCAACGCTACGCAACCCTAGTGGACAATTAAATAAAGTAAAGTACGATTGGCTAGAATTCTGAGGTTACGGACAGAAAAGAAAACTGTTTACAATAAATTAAATTACTATTCCTGCGTACGAAACTAATGCGAAATATATATACGATTGAAAAACATAAAATATTGCCACCTGTTTATTACTCCTGCTCAGTCGATTGTACGTGTGGAGGAGGAGAAAACGCGATCTTTTACCCTACGAATTTTAGGTTACTCTCATTTTAGGTTAAAAACATTGCCACTACCCATGGGGGCTCTACGGGCTGCCCTGCATGCTGTCGTCGCTCTCCAGATATGTCACATAGGAATCGGTACTGTCCGGGTGATGGCCGCTCATGTCCATGTGCGAGGTAAGTGGTGGACCTTGGCCCTGGCCAGGCATCGGCTGCATGCCACCGCCGCCTCCGACGTCGTAACCGTGCATCTGTAACAGAGAGGAATTAGGAAAAATTAATTACTATCTGTGTGGCTTTCGTGTTCCGTTGGAAGGTGTGTGAGGAAATGCTGAGCGTTGAAAATGAACTATTCGATGTTCAACCAACCGTATTTCTCGAATTAGCGCGTTCGATCGCATTTATCGGAAACAAACAAATTGGTGATGAAAGGTACATGTGTACTCCCTGCTCCGTCTGCGAAACAGCGGTTGCTCTCGAATGCTCAGATACCTATCAATTAGTCTGGCTGGCAGAAGATGGGCGATCACGTAAATGGTTCTTGAGCAAAGTGGTCAGGTCATGGAACAGGACTCAGAATGATGGGTGATGTTGTCCATGACCAGGTACTCAGATCTACTGGGATTTCTTTGCTTTTTATGTGCTTTGAAAAAATTACATACTACTATATACCACGTGAACAACTTTAGGAGGGTAGGGGTTGTGAAAATGTTCACGCTTGTCCAGGGTATAGATAATGGCCAAGTGGAAACGTTAAATAAATATTTTGAAAAAGCAGCATTTATATCTGCATTCCACAATATATGAAAACTATTCTGCATTTCCAAGATATTCACCATGATATCGGAGAAAACTAAAATTCATTTGAACAAAGTTTGATAGCTTATTTAATGTTTATTCTAATTGGTATTGTTATATAGCGCATTTCATTAAACCTCCCTTGAGGTTTTGAAGCTTATTTCAAGAAATGTCAACAAAGAATATATTGCGCAACTGCGGACTGAGTTTTATGAGTTTAGAAATGATAATTGGCTTAATAAACCATTGATTAAGTGAAAATAGTCCCCGTTCTTCCACAAAAACGGAACTGTTAAAACTCATTTTTTTTCTTTCAGCTTTGAAGTTTTAGTTGCAACTCAAATCATATCCATGAAACTCTTGATTGAAACGGCATGCAACCGAAAACCTATGATTTGTGAAGTGATCGTTTGAAAGATCTAGGTTAATCTATTGTATAGTAACGGGTGTTAAATAAAAAATGAGAATTTTTTCAATCACATATAAAAAAAATTTTTTTTTCATCGATTTCAGTATTCTTTATTAATAACATAATGTATTTTCCTCAAAAAAATGTCAGTGAATGTTTGAGTAAGGGCCGTGGTCTGCTGTTCGACGCAACTTTGTCGCGATGCTCTCACAAGAACGTTGTACGGCACTTACGTCCATTTTCCGGAGACAATTCCGGATTCTTGTAGTCAGTTGCTTCGTGTCCTTGGCCCACCAATTGTTTTTATACACTGAGGCACTGAGTGAGCCACAGAAATTTTCTATTGGGCGGCACTGGGGCAAGTTTGTTGGGTTACGATCTTTCGGCACGAACGGTATCTTTTTCTCCTCAAGATACGCTAGCGTTTTCTTGGCGTAATGGGAAGACGCCTTGTCCGGCCAGAAGATGTACTTCCCATCCGCGTGATGCTCGTTCAGGAACGGCAGCAGGATTTTATCGAGGCACTCTTCTCGATAAATTTGTTGGTTGATTGCCAGACCGCTCGGCTTAAACCAAGGCTTTGAAAAGCCCCGGTCGGAAATGGCGATGTACAACATAACCTTTTTTTCAAACTTGTGCTTGAACTTGTATTTCACTTCAGGCGGTGTGGATGACTTGTCGCTGGAGTAGTAATTATCATTCCATGGAATATGCGTTTTGGACAGCGGAAAATAGCTTTCGTCGTCCAGAACGAAAGACGTCCCGCGGTATTTTTTGGTCATCCACCGACACTGTGATTTAACCGTCTCAATCTGCTCCTTCGTGTACTACGGCGACCTCGTCTTCTTCCTGCAGACGATTCCTTCCATCTTGAGGGTCCGATGGATCAATACGTAAGAGCAGCCATATTTCCGACCGGCGTCACGCAGGCTGGTTGCGTCCTTGTTGTCAAACAGCTTCTTTAACTATGTCTTCCTCTGCTTCGTCATTATCGTCACCGGACGACCACTTTCGACCTTCCGCTCTACGTTCAGGGAACCCAGGATACGATATACCGTACTGACAGGTACATTTTCTTCCTTAAAATGTGCCACCGTGAACTTTTTTCCTTGCTGGAAATGCGTTTCGTAGAACCGTACAATGCGTTCGCGGAGCACGTGCTGTTTCGACGCCATCTTTGCTTTGACTAAATTCAAACTAGCAAAACCAAACACGCCTACTGTTTCTAGGGAGCCCAAAGAGCAATTTTCTTGGATAAAGAAAATTTTACGCTCTTTATTTCAGTTACTGAAAGGTATTGAAAAAATTCTCATTTTTTATTTAACACCCGTTATAGGCCCAAAATAATAGAAATACAATGTCACCATTAGTCGAATTCTCGAGCGTAAAAAAGCAAATGTCTTCTACCGACAATATGCCTTCAGACCGCTTAAAGTTCTCCAGAATTTAACCTTCTTGCATGATTTTTTCTTCATTGATGAAATAAATCAAGGTCCAGACACGATCAACTTAAAGTGAACTTGTTCTTTCATATAATTTCAATGTTATGATGGAAATTTCCTCCATGCACTTCTTTTGACGATATTTCCGGTCAATAGTTAGAATTTCATGGGAATCTCTGGCATTTCTGATGCAGATAGAGAGATCTAATAGGAATGTCAAAAGAGATCCAATAATCAGACGGAAAATATTTTATACTTAATAATCTTCTACATGGTAAAAGTATAGTTATTAAAGACAACAAATAATCGAATTAATAAAAATAAACGAAACACATCTTCTCATCAATTAATGCTAGCGATCAAAATCATAACGGCTTAATTGACGTTTTTCCAGGAACTGAAATTTCAGTATTATTGATATATTCTAAACTTGATTACAATTCAATTTTGCTTCCCGCCAAAAATTTTTTTTTTAATTCTGAGGGCTGGAACTACATTATTTGAACATTTTCATTCATAAAAACAACTAAAAACATGAATACAAATCACAACATTTATTTCTTTCGAGTTCATTTAAAAGGCAAAAATTAAGAATAAATTCATAATACTTAAATGGTTTTAATCGCAGTGACTTTATTTGGTGAACCTCTGGTTTACAAACAATCGAAATTGAACAATGCTCGAGTCACGAAAACGTTTGTTCTTTTGAATGGGGAAAAGTTGACAACCAGTGAAGGGAAAAAGAAAGTTTCTATAAAGACATTTTTCAAGCAAATTAACTTGAAAAATAAATCTGATTGAATCCGCATGACCTAGGATGCCGGTTTTCACTCAGAGAAATTAAGGTGAAGGTGGATAGAAGCCACAAATGGCTGCCACAATGGCACTCATTTCTTTCATCTTCCTCCCTTACCACTCGGCCGATAATCAATAATTTTGCGAAACAGTGTGTAGAAAATGATCGTTTTCGCACACTTCCCATCAAGTAATATCAACCAAACTCTAATCGATTACTCACAAGATATTAAATTTTCATCTGCCGTTGCAATGTATAATGAAAAACGTCGGAAAACTCGTCGAAACGTTGAAACAGCTATGAAAACCACTCAATAAAATGTAATTCCTGAGTCATAGCATTTCGGGTCATGACAATCAATATAATAAAAAAAAAATTATTATTTTTACGTTTAATGGGTCTATAATGTATGTTTTAGCAACATTAGCATTGGTTAACAGGGGTCTTCGTAGCCTAATTGGTTGCGTGTCCGCTATTAAGCGAACAATCATGAGATTACAACACTGGGCCCTCATCTGACCATCTTTGTGTGTTATTCTAGTTACTACGTCCACGCAACAATCATCATGTGATGGTGATCCCAGCCTCTCACTCCACGTACGATCGATCTGCTGCATCAGTAATTGGTGCTATGTATAAACACAGTAATGGAATCCTCATATCAAGAGTCCCGCTGTGAACAGTTCAACTGTGAACATTCGAACAATAGGAATATTCTTACGCCGAAAAATGCGTCCTGTGTTGTGTATCGATAGAATAGGAATACTCTAACGCCTAAACGGCTAATGTGTAATATACAAAAATGTGTATCGATGAGATAGGAAAACTCTTACGCCTAAATGGCTACTGTGTAATATACAACATGAGAGAAATGTACACTATAAATTCGGCTCTGTTACAGCTGAATTGCTAGATGAGCCTAATAATAAAAATAAACAGATGGGATAAAAAAAAACCATTGGTTAAGAAAATTGTATTGCAGAGCTCGAAACACTGCCACGGCTACCTCTGCTGTCAAAAATAGTAAACGGTAAAGTATTACATTCAATCAAAATGCACCGGCCAACGAAGAGAAGGTTTAAAGCTCTCCAACGTGAATATGTAAAAAACAATACGATCGACGAAGGAAAATATTAAGAAATTATCAACATCGAGTTACTGTGCGGAAGAACTTGTTAATACCAAAAGAGCCCCAATTCGAATGTGTTATAAATTTGATCATGTTACGCTCGCGTAAAATCAGAATTTTACTTCATATGCAAATACACCTTCTATATATACTTATATTTGCAATTGTTCATCGGAACACATCGTTCTTACATTTTACTTCAGTACACCCATACCTCACTTTACGGCCTAGATACGTTCCACGAAAATCGGCCGCAAAGCGAGCAGCCGCATAAGGAATCAATTTTTCTAATACAAGTTGATACAAATTCAATCGGATCTGTTCTAAATTTGTTTGTAACATGGTTTATCATTCTAAATGCACTTTATATTTCTATTCAAGTTAAATCAAAAATACATTTTCAAAAAACTTTTTTTTTTCTTTTCTACAAAAAACTCAAACTTTCATGGCTGTGCGACACAAATAAATGAAGTTCGATTGAGCTGATATTTTGTACAGGGCAGCTTTTCGAGGGAATCAACATTTTTAAGAAGGTTCCGTTTAAAATTTCGAAATGGTCATTTTCATTGGCACTCTAATATGAATCTCCCTAGATATATCGACATTGAAAAAAAAATTTGCCGTTATAACGAAACATTTTAGGCCGTAAATCGAAAACGTGTCCTAATTCAAGAGAGCTGTTGTAGTGAAATGCCTCATAAAGAGCAGCCATATAGCGAGGTATGAGTGTATTGACTCGTGTCTCGTGTCTCGACTCGTGTCAGTGAAGCGCTGCACAGTCTGATAAGTGAATTGATCTATTTACGTGTGCATTGCTCTTCTCTAAACAAACACTATTACCCCATGAAAACAAGTGCTTTTACCCATACTACTACAATGGCTTCCGGGAGTGCGAGAATTTCAGCATTCATAACTCTTTGTCGGGTGAATGAAGTGGAATCACTTCATTCGAATGATAAAACGAGTATATGTGATGTTTGCGACTTATTGACCCAATTTTTTTTCTCTCAGACTTTCTCAGTTCATTAGCCAATTTGGAAAACTAAATTAAATACTCGATCTTGAGAAAGGCCAATTAGAATGCTTCACTGCCAAATGCCAGATCCTTAGTCGGATGACTGATAAATCGTGAAAGATTTATTGGTGTGTTTTTTCCGATGGAATAATTGATTTTCGTGAATTCGAGCACTGTTTCCGGGTTGAAAGTGGCGTTAGAGTACAGCACATTTTAAGCCGAATGTGAAGAAGGTATTTTTCAGCCGTGCGTTTTTCGGTGAAAATTTATTCCGCGGGGGTTGCTAAAGAGATTCATTCTTGAATTTCTGTAGTGTTTGTTTCTCGCCGACTATAATTTCGTGGTCATACATGAACAATACGGTCGTGTCTTGGACACCACCCTTGTTTATACATTTTTTGCGACCCGCGACACCTTGACTAGCACGTGTTTGTGGCCTATATGAAAAATAGGTTGAGTACCGCTCGATTAGAAAATATAGCAAAAAAATATAGTTTTCATGAATTTTCGTACTTTTCTTCGGATACCCTCGAACAAAGTTTGAACTCTCCGTTGGTCGAAATGTTTCAGCACGTCATATACTTCTGTAGGCTTCAAAGTGAAATTTTTACCGTCGAAAGATACAGGTATGCCAAACAATTTTCTGTCAAGAAATATCAGATACCCCTACTACCATCGTTGCTATAGAATGAACATTGATTCCGGATTCTAAACGTTTCAAGCTTTAAACGTTCAATATAGGTCTGTTCCGCTAGAATAATGCCAAACCTAACGTCTCAGTTTCTGTCCGGCAAAAATTCTTGAAGTTTGGCTGGGATTTGCTACTCCACTCGCTATTACCAGATATTGCATTTACAGATTATAGAATAAGCTCAGGTCGCTGGAAAAAAATATTTAAGGGCAAGAATTTCGACTTATTGGGAAGCATGAAAAGCATCTTGCCCAGTTGTTTGACCAGAAAACAAGATTTTGCGATGATTGAATTTTCGAGTGGCGTGAAGGATTATGAACGAGCCAAAACTATATAACACAACTCAACATTTTTGTATAACAGCGGGAAAATATCCATATCGATTTTCTATAGCCCTGCTGTCTTGTTTCGAGATTCCAATTTTCGTCGATGTTTCTTTTCATCGTGTTTCCAACAACTAAATTTCAAAAATGAAGTCCTTGATGATTTGGGCTGATTTTCTTGGAAACTCAGCCAGCTTACATCGGTTTATGATAGAACATCTCCGAGATTAAGAGTTTTGCACCGTATTCCTATACCTGTGTTACACCCCGCTCGAATCTGGTTTGCTGGTTTTTTATGCTTTGCTTAGAACGAGCGAAGACAAAACGGGCGCTAGAATTTAATGTGTGTGTTTAAAATGAGGTGCGCATCACACAAGTGAGAAGCGATGTTTAGTAGCTGAATTTTTCGCCGTGTTCGTTCCGCGCTCTCGTGTTTATGAATTCTGTACGCTTAGTACCAAGAGAGAATACGTGTTTGTAATGAACGCGTGCTGATGAAAATTAAACTCAAGTACAGCGCAGCGTATGTTTTCTGAAGACTGGATGGAACTATTACGTAATATAACGTGATAAGGTACATGAAATCACAAAAACAAAACAAAAACTTCACGGGCGAGGAACAAATCAAAGATTTGAGAACAAATCAGTTATCGCTAATCACTAATAAAACTAATATTTTTCTCAACAAAAAACATAGGATAGAACCAGACCTCAACTGGAATTCAAGTTAAATTCAACAATTTTCCCCAAAACGGAGAAATATACACGTAGGCAACAGAGGGAGGGGTATGAAAAATATCCACGCTTGTTCACAGAGGGGGAAAGGGGTGTCTAAAATCGTGCTTTTCCTGTCCACGTGGTTTATGGACAGCCCCTAAACAAGCAAATGTGTTTCTGATCCCAACAACAAAGTGCTTATAATAATCATACACTCAATAGTAACTTAACACGTTGAGTCCCGATTTTTTCTTGCTGTGCTTTCCATTCAGCGCACATCAAGAGCTTTGGCACAATATCAGTGTCGGTCCCAGTTCCTAAAGATACTTATTGTATAAATATAAAATAGTCAGCAATTAAGTCTCTTTTCTCTTGAATGGCGTTAACGTTCTCTGTGGATCTTTTGCCGTCTCAACGTATGCATTAACTAGCGTCATTTTTTTAATACTTAGTTGAGATTTCGTAAGCCAAATAACACGCCTTGAATGTATTCCGAGGGGCAAGCTCTTGAATACGCGTGACCACCTTTTCCTTTGACGAAAAATCCCCCGGCCAGAACGGGAATCGAACCCGAACACCCGGCATGATAATGTGAGACGCTGACCACTCGGCCACGGGTGCACTTAAAAGTAGTCACATTTTGTAAAACATCCGGAAACAAACCGTATATATTTTTATTTTCTCATTTTATAAATATCAGTCCTAGTCAGTCAGCATTTTCCTAACACAAAGCTCAACGTCGACCCTTAGGGACCGACGCTGGGCTCAACGTGTTAACGATAGAAGCGGAAGGGGTTACTAGCGACGGTTTAAAACACAATTCACAATTCCAAGGATGCATCAGAGCAGGGATTCTCAAACTATTTTGAGCAAGAGCACCTTTTCCAGAATGAAGTGACCTTAGACTCCTACAGTCAAATTTATTCGCAAAATTCTATCTCTTGGTTTTTCCTATTCATACAAAATACATACCAATTTAAAATTTTGGCGGTTGGTTAAGTGAGTGAACAAAATTCAACAAAATAGACATTCATTAATTTTTGGAAAAAAAAATCATAACAATCGCAAAGTCAAAAAATCTGTGATGTGATGGAAGAATCTGGTTTCTTTCTTCCAATCTATCTAAATCCGGTACAATATTGGTGAACTGAAGCTGTAAATGTTCGCTTTCGTTGATTCAAACGTTGAGTTCAAACGGATTCTTTGTTTTGTCAGAATTTTTCACGCTTTTTTACGAATTTTCATCTTGTACGAACTTGTGCACGCTCGTCGACTTGTAGAGTTTTCGAAACAATGACAACAATAATAATTTCTACTAAATAAAGTCATTCTTATATCAAGCTGGTTAACGTAACACAACCTATACAGTATCTGTAATGTTTCAAATAAGAATTTGAATTGAACTGATAGAGGCAACAGGGGTCGCTTTTTAGACCTCGTGGATCCCCAAAATCCGTTTTCGTTTATGTCGACCCCAATTTGAGAATCCCTGCATTAGAGGATGTTCCTAATACAGAAACTCCCATGTAGGCGTTCGTAAATCGAACACCCAATCGAATACTACCGAAAAAAAACCGAACCATTATTTTATCAACCAACTAGACAAATTATTTAGCAAACTAGAAGATCTGGCAACACTGGTGGCAGGCCACTTCTCAAAAGCGGAGAACCAACGATTCGTTGTTTTTTCACCCGCTACGCGGCAGTGAGAGCAAGAAATAGCGAACCACAGGTGCTGCTTCGCCACCAGCAGGAAGAGATACAGAGATATTATATTTTAATTATGTAGCGATATGACAGGTTTTAGTTTGCTGTTTTTGCCACCCCAGCTAGAAAAAAAGCTGCTCGTGGAATACAGCGAGCGAGCTTCCCGAAAAACCAGAATTAAATTCGCGGAATTGCACCGTTCTCGTCGCGGTTGAATGGTTATGAATAAATTTGCACTGTTTACTTCTTCTAGATTCCGCCTCCACTATGTTGGTTGAGCTTTTTTTTCGGGTCGGTTTTGCCCATCCTTTATATTTAATATCGAGATTCCGCCAATAGGGTTGGCTGGAGGTTTTTGCGGCTTACCTGGTTGACTAGATGCTGGAACGCAGGTGTATGGGTGTTGATCGCGCCATTATTATCGAGATCCGAGTGCAGCGCGAAATCCGACAGGGCTTTCCATGGGGGCTGATAAGCGGTTACTTCTAGGCCGTGCAAATTCAGCGGAGAATCGTGCCGCACGGGGGAGCTGGCCACCATTGGGATTCCCTGCATGCCGTACCCCAGCTTACGACCTTCCTGTTTGGGATTCGAGAGAGAGAGAGACGATGGAGCGCGATTAAGTTGGTTGGAAACTGGGACCGGGACCGAGATTAGTGCTGCGTGAAATATTAGCATTCTTCATTACCTTCTCCTGTTGCATTTGCAGCTTCATTTGGATGGTTTTCTTCTTGTCCTTACACCGCTTGTTTTGGAACCAGACTCGGATAACACGCGGCGACAGGCCGGTCATCTCCACCAGCTGCTCCTTCATCAGGGCATCCGGTCGGGGGTTAGCGTTGTAGCAGGTTCTGTTAGAAGGAAGGAAATTTCATAAATATTTTTCTGGCTTGTTTAAATCATCATCTGTATGTTCTTTTATTCGAATATTGACTATAATTAGACATAAGGATTTAAACAATGATAGTTTCAATCTTCTATAGCTTCTTAGTTCATGATAGAGGGCGCTAAATGAGTGTCAATCAACAAATAAAACGTACTAAAACGTTGATACAGCAAAGTATGGTTTCATTCAGTAGTCGCATCGTGGCGACGGAGATGGGGTTCTATTGAAGAGTGAATGTACTGAACGAACTTTAAATGACTGAGCGAAGAGTGGGGGCCTAAGTCAGCATGTATAAATAGTCTTACAAAAGACCAAAGTACTAGAGACATGGAAACGATGAACATATAGAACTTCAAATGTAGTTTTGTAGCGCATATTTTAGGTAACGTTACTTCGGTGTAATGATAAGGAAAAAATCCCTCATGGTGAATCTCAAATGTCTGTTTACCAAGTTCGATTGTAAAGTTAAAGGTGAAAGCTTCCAGTCCCTTATCAACATGTTTCATAACATGTTTGTTGTGTTTCATGTTTGTTGTCAGAAACGTAGTATGTAGGAAGCAGGACGGGAAGATGGACACTTATGTACGATCGATAAATTTTATTCTTATTTTAAATTTGAACGATGTGCAAACTTGCAAAACAGTGCATCAATACTTTTGACACTTACTGTTTGCACTTAGCTGGTCTTCTGTCAAAATCTATATGAAAAATTGAAGGCCAAAGGTGTTGCTAAGCGTAAAACCCGAGAAAGGAAGAGTTCGATTTGAGTCGTCTTTGTTGTATTCTTCTCTTCCCGTAGATCAATATAGTGGAGAGAAAAATCGGAAAATTTAATTCCCATATGTTCGAAAATCACATCATGATAAGCGATGATAAGTCCATTCGATGTTTGCGACAATGAAATTGATCTTTGTTCGAAGGTGAAAATTGATTTTAACGCGTGTTTTAACTTATAACACGTTAAAAAGACATGCAAACAACATAAAAAAGTTATAGATTGACTTAATTGCTCCACATCATCGTATTTGTTGACGGCTATCGCGAATCAATTGATTTTTTTACTTTCTATATAAATGCGGTAAACTACGAAATTCATTCGCTTCAGCCTTGAAAAAGACCAATTTGAAGATCAATCAATGAATAGTTCGGGGATTAAAGACATGAGCGGTCGCATAGTTAGAAAACGTCAATTTGGGCGGGACGAAGTTCGCCGAGTCAGCTAGTTGTTAACAAAAACATAAGAGTGATCTGGACAGAACAGTTCGATGTAAATTTTCGTCTGCATGAATTAAGGTTCTTATTGTCAACAAGTAGTTATTTGGGTATTTTTGTTACATGAGTGTTGCACCATCACTTTTCTTCCATTTTATCGAATCAACGGTAAGTTTTCTCGTTAAATTACATCATTCCAAGAACAACATTCATGCGGTACAGACAGGGTTGCCACATTTAATTCTGTAAAATGTTTCGAAAAAATCTGTATATCTGTATTATTAGCAAAAAAATCTGTATCAAAAAACTAACGGAAAAATGAAAAGAAAGGTTTATTTTTCTTATCTATGGTTTGTTAAAGTCGTATCAATACAACAAAATAAATTATAATAGGTTTTCTCATGATAAATTGCATGATGTTTATACATGGTTTTGTTGAACTTTGTCTTCAAATTTTCTGTCAATTTAATCCTTGACGCTCTTCGTTGAACCCTAACATAGTTCTTCGCTTTTGAAATAGAGTCTATCATTGTGGGAGCCAACCTTTGTTTTGTTTGCATTGTAAAGCGAGAATATTCATTCAGCACACGCTGATGAATGTGAAATTACCAGAAAGTGTCCCACAAACGACTTTAGTGGAGAAGTGAGGTGACATTTCATATGGTTCAACATTTTTTGTAAAAAAAAAATATAATTAGTAAGACAGTCGACACAGAAAATGCACTGTAATTAATTCAATATTTAAAATTGAATTGACAAAAATATAATGAAATTCTACATCTTTGCTGAAAATCTATAATTCTGTATATATAGATTCTGTATCTGAAATTTGACGAAAAATCTGTAAAATAAGAATATTCTGTATATGTGGCAACCCTGGGTATAGAACATAAAACGTTTATTCTGTAATTGAAAATTTTCAAAATGATTCCATGTGGCTAAACGAGTGTCTAACACTGTATGCCTGTATTCTGTCAACTATTAAACATGAATGTCATCCAATTTGTGATGTTTTTAGTTCTACATCCAATATAATTTTTGGCACATCTTTCGACATCTTCATTCATTACAATTAATGAGCTTTAAAGAAACAAGGAATGTGCTATACACCCATACTGGTACAGCATTTACTCAAGCGAGAGAGGCATCTGTCGCGAAAGGGTTAAAGGATCACGTTGTTTACGCTCTCCGATTTGCCCTCAGACAACACGTTCCGTGTATACTTTTAAGATTCAACTTCATTCTATCATGTGGTGTTATATTCTCGTGCATTAGTATAACAGCGCCAGTTGTTATGTGGATAGCGTGGTCGTGTGGTCCTTGGAATCCAGCCGGACTTGGTTCAATCCCTGTTTGACATCGCTTTGAGTTTTTTTCTGGCACAATTCCAAGCTGACCTTCAGTCTGAGAGAATGAGAGCTCTGCTCCATGCATACCAACATTTTAACACTCTTAAAAAAAGTGCGTTTATTTCTGCATTTGATGATATCTTTTCTGCCAAGTGAAGGCGATCTGGCGTAGTGGTATCATCCATGCCTCTCACGCTAATGGTCACGAGTTCAATTCTCACTCCCGACATTCTTCCAAAAATGGAAGTAAAAAGTGACGAACCAGCCAAATGAGTTGAAAGTCACTATAATACAGATAAAAAAAAAAATCTTTTCTGCCAACGCTTGATTGGGTCTATTCAGGTTTTCTTCTGGAGTGGAGTTTTCAATTGTCATTTTAATAGTACAGTGGAACCTCGATTATCCGCGAGCGGATGATCCGCGGTGCGGAATATCCGGGCATGCAAGTTCCCTAGTAATTCTATAAACCTTCCTGAAATTTGTCAGTGAGTGGTAGAGTCTTGCTCTTTTGTTTTGGTCATGGCTTTCACATTATCTGATCACTGATCTACACGACCTTACAGATTGACAGTTCAATAATTTCTGTATTGATTAAACATAGTTTTCATGCTAAAATATCTTTTTTTCCTGTTTGCACCTTATTTTTAGCCCTTTATTGCATTATCCGCGATTTTCGTATTCGCGGTGATCTAGCCCGACTATTTCGCGGAAAATCGGGGTTCTACTGTATTACGAAACATCTATTTGTACGAACATGTAGTGGTAAGCGTTACTGCTATGTCTTCTTATGCCTCTCTCAATACCACTTTCTTTAGAAGACAACAAAGACAATTGAAACCTTCAACAAAGATTGAAACCTTCAGTTGAATAGTTTGTGAGCGTACTTTCGCATGCAAAATGAAACACTTTAAAAATGATATTAAATATTGTTTATTCGAGCCGTTTTAATCATCAATAAAAGCTTCTGTTTTTTAAATTGAGAGGAAGCGACAGCAGATATGAACGAAAAAAGAATTCTTGTTCCGGGATACATAGAAACTCAACCAATTTCGCTTCACCTTGATAGACTTGAACCAATATATTGAAAATGGCTCCCGCTGAAGTGAAAGGTGCAAGTGACAAACATATTCGTTCCTGAATATCGAAAATGACAAGCCTCAAGTTGCATTCATTTCCCATTTAGGAATGGAAGCATTCGAATGGTGCAAATTGGTAATCCCAACACGTGATTTGAATGTCAGAGTCATATGTTGTAACAGTGTGTGTCAAAAAATTAGGAAAGAATTTGTTAGATATAACAGCGAGTGTCCGAAAAGATTCATCCTTAGCCCAACCAACTTTGAAATGGGATGTATATTGGAGTGATAACGTTAAAGTTCCCTAAGGGAGTCAAAATCTTTGGGTTTGCAGACGAAATTTCCGTACCGGTAACGGGCGAAGTATGAGAGGAGATTTGGACTGGTAGCCGAGGCGAGATCTGGACACATGGAGCAAACCTTTAGATAGCGCACCACAATGCTGGAATCGTGCTGGTCACCAACTGCAGAACTGTTCAACGAGCGAATATACCCGTTGGAGAACACCATTATTTCCAGACGCAATTTCAAGTGCTTGGGTGTGATAATCGACGACTACAATAGCCATATCAACTACGCCTGGATACCTCCACAGATTTCGACATGCGAATTCACCTCATTGCTCGCAGTGTACTCACATAGTGGAAACACCGAACCACGTAGTATTTCCCGTAGATACCCTCGGTTCAACCAAGAACGTTGCGTAATGCTCGCATCTGGCGTAGATATCAACGTGTGCAATGTGACAGAAAAATGTACAGTGACGAGAGCACTTGGAATGCTGTAGCCAGAGCGATAACTTTAATAATGACAGAGCTTCAAAGCAAATGGAGAGTTGACAGCGGTTTAGTGCATAAGCACAGTCACTAATGCTAACAGTGATCGGATATGCTTGCTTTTGACAGCGTTTGATTAAGCCAGTGATTGAATGAAACAATTTCCGTATTTAATGGCGAAAAAATCGGAATTCAGGTCAATTCATTCATTGTGAAAGATTACGTTCTTCTTTGCATGTCTTACGTATGCAATGTTCATTTCATCCAAAATCCATTACGTATGCCATGTTCAAACTTCCAAGATATGTGAACAGAAGAATGATTAAACGATCAATGTATTTTACAATTCCCTCTGAAGTTATTGCATCTCCCAAGTGTACGTATTTCTCGAACCCCAAATTTCCTTGATTTGATGAACTTCAGGCACTCAGTTTTGATTTTGACATGTAAGTTGAACGCATATTATTCAATCGACGTTATCGCAGCAAATTGTTATCGAAATTTTGCCAAACGCAGAAATTCAGTGAGTTGAAGACATGAAGGGATATCTTCCAATGCAGTCTTGAATCACCGAGCAAAAGCATTGTGTTCATACCGCATGCATGTACAAAAGTACTCGCAACTTGCATATATTTGCAATGTCGATTTTACCAGACTTTTTGGTTTTGAAGTCTGTGTTAGGGAAACTCATTCCGGTCAGCAGAAATGCATGCGAGTACAAAGGTACCCGCACCTTGCATCTATTTTGCAATGCCGATTTCCCCAGGTTCATTGGTTTTGAAATCTGTGTTAGGGAAACACATAGATTCCAGCGATGAACTTCCATCCCGGTACGGAGATGAAAAACGTCGTCCTACGTAAAAAAAATGAATACTGACCGCTGTAAAATGTATCAAATCCGTATTCGGAAAGTCTACCAAAAAGAGTTATCGAGCGAGTAGACAACCCAACCGAAGCCTCAAAAAACAAACAATGGGCAGAATCTGGGCTCGTAAGCTGTACGAACAGGGGCTCACAAAACCCGATGGATGTGTCTTCATCGACGATGAAAGCTGATTTCAACCAAATCAAGTTCCAAAATTAATTTTTAGCGTATGTTTCGTCATCCCGATTTATTTTTTTCTTTTTACTCTTGGGAAACACTTTCCCAACTCCATTTTATAATGAGGTGAAATATTATCACGGACTTACGCAACAGCACCAGTAGCTATGTGGACAGCGTGGTAGTGTAATTCAGCCTAGCATTCCTGCCAGCCTTGGTTTGATCCCCTTTTAACATCGGTTGAACTTCTTTTTTTGTACAATCACAAAGGAAAGAGATGAATAAAGAAAAAAAGAGAAAAAGCATTTTTTCTGCCAAAGATCAAATATTTTCTGGTGTAGTTTGAGTGTACAAGACCTCTGCTCGCAGCAAGGTTCCTAACTTATTCAAGTATGGAAGTATGTTCGTGGAAAAAATCGTGCCTTGGCAAGGGATCTGTTCCTGTGGCAAGAAAACCAGCATTTTTCTGACGGATAACACCATGAATACGAAAGTATATAAAAAAAAGGACAGTTGAATGTCTTCTGTATTGATAAAACATAGCTTTCATGCCTCAATATTTGTTTTGTTCGTGGAATAAAATGAGGCCTTTATTGCGTTACCCGCGATGGCCGCTCAATTCCGCGGATAATCGGGGTTCTACTGTACTGGGAAATAATGTAGCGAAAAGTGAAAATGAACCATCGACGTTGGCCAGATGAACAATTGTTCGAATCGACTGGCCAAGTCCGTGACTGAGGCAGGTGAAGTGAGAGAATTTTTTTGAAATGACGACGAATGATTTGTTACACTTTTTTTTGGAAAGGTTTGTTATTACCTTTGTTGCATTTTAAGAAAGTGTCTTGATTTAAAGAATAATAAATGATGTAAACTTTAATCACATTTTTGTTTATTTTTAATAAACACCAAAGTTATCGACGAAATAGTGATTTCATATCAACTACCAAATATACCTAATATCTTGTTCGGCTCTGACCGAATAAAACCAAGAAAAAAAAGCGAGTGGAGATGAAGCACATTAGTTGAACATAATACGGCCAGTAACACAAAACCTGTTCACAAATTACGTCAATACGGCTAACAGTTTCAAATCAATCAAATCGCTTTGCTGCGTGTTGCTGAGGAGCGGTGTAAAAGGAGCGAACTCCGGCAGCGACAGTTGGCGGGCGGTCCAAAGATGAAAGTGACAGCCGCTCGAGCTCTGTACCAATCATCCCCCGCATGCAAAGCGGTTGTCTGTGAACCGATTTGTCCGAATCGTGCTCTCGTGACTTTGACATGTTTAGCTTTGCTTGCTTTGCCGTAAGTCGGGCTGATGTGTCGATTATTGAGCCGTGGAATAAAAAAAGGTGTGATCAGCACGTTCGGTGAGCGTAATAAAATTTTACAACCATTCTAAATAAGGGAGAATCGAGGCAGAAACAGATGTATGCGTTACCTTAAGGTGTGTAGTTGTTTCTCGTTGAGCACCGTTCGCACCCTGGTGGGTTTCCCGTCGGAAGGCCCGGAGGGTCCTTTGCCACGCATACTTTTGTGGGAACCGGATTCACTGCCCGAATCTGAAAAAAACCATTGAACACAAAACAAATATGAATTAGCGTTGGCCGCGGAGATTCGTTCGATTTATTAGCAAATTTTCAAAAGGCCCACTTCCGATACACACACGACCGCGCACATTTCCTCCGGAAAACCAAATTTCTCAACCTTTTCGTACATGACGCTAATTGTTGGGAGCACTTTACCAATTTGTGCCACTAGGAGCCGTTCCGAAAAACCCGACGAACGAAGCGCGCAACCCCGAGTTCACTAGACTTCAAAAATCTCCCCATCGCTCTGATTCGGTTTCGGCATCGCGCGCCCCGTAGATCTTCTCCTCGCAGCATCAACAAGACACACGTAAAATATACACAAATGGCAAACTCAACCGCAGAGAGTTGTCTTTTCATCTTCGCCGTCGCCGTGATTAAGTACAATTGCTTCTTCTCCTCGCACGTATATGTGCACATGCCGCTGTACAGAGAGTACGCAAAGTCTATCCTTTTGCGGCCGGGCCGGCCGTAATTACCATAATACATATTCCATACCGCGGCCTCACTCACTTGGCCTTTCAACTTCCTCCATCCGAAGCTCCAACTACTAGGGAACCTCGCAAGTCGAAACGCTCGCTTGTCGGTGCAATGTGGGCTTCCCTCAGGTGTGTGGATATAATCCGGTGAACAGCGCACAAGAAAACTATTGATTCGATTTGAAAATACATTTTCCGAATACTTTCGGATGATTGCCTCTCGGCAATCGCAATGTTCTACGCCACAAACGTTTCTCCCGCGTTTTCCGGCATTGCGTTCTGACCCCCAAAATTCGGTGGTTCCGCTAATTGTGCCTACAATCAACTAGATGTGTTTAACGCTAATGAAAGAAGAAAATCATCTCTCATTTCAAAACCTCAAACGCTGCCGAATTCATACGGGAATCATTATCAGGTCGGCTTCGTGGGTTCTCGTTGCTGGTTGCTTACTGTGCTCTGGCGGTTTTGTTTTCCGCCGGTATCGATTACTGCAAATTGAACTACACAATGCTCTGTTAGGGGAAGCACATGTGTTCCATGACCTCGGACCAGAGGCGGCTCCACCAGAAGAATCATGATGAGAGACGGAAAATGGCTTATCGTTGCTAGGCCAACCGAAGTTTTGCGCGGTGCGGATGCATCGCGCTGACGAATCGTCTTCATTGGAACATAGCATGACGCTCTTGAGCCAGCCCGCAGGCGAACGCACCTTGAACTTGGACAGCTCAGGAGGTATCGGAAGCAGAAGCTGGTCTTTCGTCACTCTGGGATGTGCGCGCGCGAGGTGTCAATTATTTAATGACGCACGTTTGGTCGGAGTAATTGTGGCTATGCTGCCCGTGGGATGGCTACATGATTTTTATGCAATCGGCGGAGGTAGAGGAGCGTAATGAGTACCGATTATGTTAAATGTAAACAGTGCAAGGTTGCACGAAAATTGTCCGAACGTTTCGTTGGTTGGCTAGTGTTTCTGTCTCGGAGGAACATGAAATTTGGTGTGCTGGATTTTCTGATAGTTCCAATACAAAACCAACGCTTTTATTTCATTGATGTTATCTAAAAAATGGCGGAGGAAAGGTATTTGAATGATTCGAGCAACAGGGCTCATGTTAGCTCGAGAAAATCGGTTTGAGCTATCGTTGTGCAATAGCGAGGAAGGTTAACAGATCCGAAACAGTGATAAGCAGTGCGTTCAAGAACGGCGATCACCAAAATGAACTAGGGGAACACCGAAATAAGTAACCGTGACCACGTGGAACTGAACATAGGTGGAATGCTGTTTGGTTCTAGGATTAGAAAGGAATTTGGACTCTCGATTACCAAATCTGAAATACACAAAAGAGGTCAACAAACGTAATCTTATTTCAGTTCAGCTTGAATTTCGGGGTGCGCCAATAAAAAAAGTCGGAAACGTTTTCATCTTGTTTTGTGAATCTTCTGATGTTTTTTTTTGCAGTGTCATTGTCAGTCATTACATTGAAGAGTTTTCCGTTATGGTACATTTTGCTGTATTTTTTTTGCAAACATTCTTTGTCGCAACATACCATGTCCCACTGTCGGTTCATGTGAGCTTTAGCAAAACTCAGATGTCTTCCGATGTGAGATGGTGTAAAATGAAGATTTTTAACCTTTTAAGTCCTTTTTATGTGAGGATATTTAACCACAATTTGACGAATTGTCACCCGAACAGTTGATTAGTTGAAATATTGCCTTATTTGCACAAGGGATTTTGTGGTATTCGAACCTGTTCTAGCTATTTCTCGAACCTGTTCTAGCTATTTGCTTACCGTATCCTTGAGGATTCGCTAAATAATTTGGCACTACTTGATGGGATCGTCCAATCCAATGAGAAATTTCTCTGATACCAACACTTTCTTGGTGAAATGCATCGATTTATCTTTCTTCTCTCTCCGTGAGGACTATTCCCTTCGGCATTTTCCAGATTTAATTGATCAACACAACTAAAACGATGGAAAATGTAATTGGTATTATGAAAACTTGACAGTTGAAAATACGAAAACATTTGTTTACGCTCAGCGCTTGCACACACATATGAAAATCATGCAGTGTATGGTAGTCACCAGTACCTACACACTAGAATATAAATTGAATAATTGTTTATTTACAATGACACAAATCAGCAAGATCTTATAGAAGTTGGACGGAGTGTATATGGACAATATTTTGCACAGCCTTCAATATAATATCATATTTATACTGTATTACTGTATTACAGCAAAGTTAGTGTTGAAAGACCCCAAATGCAAGCATTGATATCACACAAGACATAACACAAGATTCACAATATTGAAACCGGCCTAACTTTCATGAAACGCATCATTATTAGAATGATAACGTGGGTTTATGATTACACTCAAAATTGATTTCGGTGCAACAGCATCATTAGCTATGTGGATTGCGTGGTCGTGTAAAACGGTCTTGCATTCCAGCCGGCCTTGGTTCGATCCCCGTTGACGTTGTTTGGACGTTCCCAAAAAAGATGGAAAAAGAAAAAAGAAAGAGATGTCTGCATCCATACATACAAACATTTTAAAGCGTTGGGGAACAGATGACATTATTTGTTCATTTGAAGCTACAAGGCATGAAAAGACATGGTTTCTGCCGAAAATGAAATGCTTTCTAGCAACATTAGTTTGGGTGTACGACACGCAACCCGAACCCGATTGTCTAAAGGCGCGTCCACATTATGCCGAATGATGCCGATTGGCCTGTATCAGGCGGCATATTCGGTTCGTTATGTAATGTGGACGCCCCATCGGGTGCACGAAGTCGTCACGAACACACGAAGCTCAATGTCGTCAACGCTAATTTACTTCGTTTTGTTTTGGTTCGACTTTCTCGAACCGGACCCACTTGTTTCGGGTTAGGTTCGGTTTGATTCGAGTCGGTTTTCGGCATGCGGCAAGCCCGGGCGGTACGTCCACATTTAGTCGGCTATACCGGGCGGCCAAGGCCGATTGGCGAAATGTGGACGCGTCTCAATGAGCAAAGCCCGATTCTCACGGTTTTCAAAGATTACGAGGGTGTCCAATGCGCTTCATAAATTTCTGCCAGACACTTGACACGGGATATTATTAAGTGATATGAAATAATTCACATGAAGAGATATAAATATTTGTTGGCAGCCAAGTTTGTGAATTTTGCACAATGATAACGCACAGTCACACATTTCTATCATTATATCCATGGAATTCAGACTCTGAACGGATGACCGGATGAACGGTTGTCGGACTACAGAAATAACCTACAATGCCGTCCTGTACCTTCTTCCTGTTCGAAGATGACTACGGAGAACGCGTTTTGGGGGGGGGGGGGATGGTCAAATTAAAACCAGTCAGATGGTGATACTGAAGAGTGCGTTCCAGAAGACTTTCGAGAATTGCTTCGTTGCTGTCCATGGGAAGTACCTCAAAGGGAACAATATTAATTTTGATGAAAAAGAATGCATTTTGAAATTCACATTCACATACACCGGCAACGGCAAACCGAAGTTGATTCCATAAGAATTGCATGGGAGAATAATTGACGTAACGTGACGGAACATGAACGTGACTTGGATGTTGGGTGTGAATCGCACTTTATACCCATGATGTTCTTCCGCGTCAGAATATTTCTAGCCTACTTGTGACTTTACATTTTTTCTTAGTGGTTGTTTCTAATTACAGTTGTTTTCTGGAAAATAAATTTTAATTTTAAAAATATTTTTTTTCAATGAATTTGTTTTCAAAAATTTGTTTTATATTTTAAAATGAAAACACGAATAATTTTCTACGTTTCATTCTATAACCAAATATTTGTAGGTCTGATAGATTTTGTGTGAGAATTTTTTTTTTGAAATTTTGAGTTTGAAAAATTACTTATCAGAAAAACTTTTCCTCTATTAACCAGTTAACTGAGATTGGCGAGTACATTCGTCATGCGTATAAATCAGTAATATTTAATTGAATTTATTGCTTTTTCAGTTAAATATGTATATAATATATGCTTATGTTAACTAAAAAAGTAAATATTAGTGATAAAATTTGAAATTTGAAAAAAAATAAACCCATCTTTCACTCTATAATTGAAGGATATACTCGTCATGGCTCGATTCTGGCGACACAAAACTGTGCGCACTTTTAAATTGAGGAGACACAGTTAACTGGTTAAAGGGAAATGGACAAAGAGAGAGGGACATTTTCCGATGCATGGACGACATGTTGAAAATTGTAAGAGCATATATTTTCCTGAGAAATACGTTTTTGAGAAAAAGGAGTTTTAATTTTCGAAATAATATTTTTTTTTCAACGAAATTAAAAAGAATTTTTGTGTTTTTTATGAGACAATTTTCTACATTTCATCTTTTGACCAGAACATTGCAAATATCCAATGTCCTGGAAAAAAGGTAATGAAGAAGGTCGAGTTTAAAGCGACATAACTATTTTTCTTTGATTGCCCACCGCATTCATGTAAAAATTCTATTTTCAGGAAGTAATTTATCAATTAAAAACGTACATTTTTGTAGAGCTCCCGCTGAATATGAGACTAATGTGATAGCGTGAAGTGGACATTTGTGAAGTCACGTCGAAAAAGACGGATAAAAGTGATATTTCCATGTGCCCTTTTCACTCGCCCATGTTCATAGAAACAAACGAAGTTTCATTATTTTACCGTTATGATGTTTCGAAGGCTCTCAGTGTCGCTGTGTATGTTGTGAGATAATAATCGCCAATTAATAAAAATTTCACCGAAAACGTTACCGCTTTCGAGAACTAAGCACACGACTGCTCTCTGGACCTTTTTACCACATGAATAATCGAAATAAGCCACGATATAATTGTCATCTGTTAAAAAGTTGAATGATTTCATGAGAATTTTGGCTCAAATTATCATGTAACCGCAAGTACTTTCAACATTGTTTTGTTTCTTCCATATACATTCCATATTGAATGCAATTAATTACGACACGATATTTGGCTTGCCAATACAGATACACTTCGCCTACTGCTCCACCTCTATATGTATCTCATTAGCAGATATCTTAGTTTAATAAATATTGCGAATATTTTTAAAAGCTGTGAGCCGTTTAATAGGAGACATATTTTCACTACTTTCAATGCATAGTACTCAACTGTAGTACAAATAGATATTATTTAATAATTCATTAAAGTTTGATATATAGATAGCCATCAAATAACACCCCAGAAAATTCAAATAACACGCGAGAATTACTATAATGTTAAATATTGGATAAAATGATTCTTTTAAGTCTTGCCAGATGAGTCATTGCTGATTTTGAACATCAAAAAAGGGCTTTCGTTGGAATTTCAACATTTTCGAAATAATCTATTATTTACGCTGAGTGGGAGTGAGAATGGGTCAAGCATAAAATAGAACATATACAAGTAAGTTGCAATGTACATGCAGAAATACACCAATACAATCACAATTAGCAGTCCTAATGAAGTTCGTCTTTATGAAACGTAACGCTTCCGTTTTAAAGCTTGGAACTGGCCAGTTTATTTACCGAATTCGGATGCGATTGAAAACCTTTGGGATATGACGATACAACGGATGATTGCTGATAATCGTCGATTTCGAACAATTCAAAAACTGAAAACCGCTGGCAACACTGTATAAATTGATTGAAGGTATGCCGAATCTTTCCGATCATTAGTTTATTTTCTGTTTCTTTTTCATTTCTTCACAAAAACTGTGAGAGGTTCATCATTTTGGAAAACCTTTTCTCGAAAATTTACTGTGGGTATACAAAAATTGTTGTTATTGTAATAAAAAAATTCTCAATATCTATCATAACTATGAGTGGATAGTGTGGATAATAATCAAGACGAAGAATGTACGAGATAGCCTGGAGGGCATTCTGTGATTCCGGAAAGCTGAAAATTCCATTTATTTCTCATTAAATGAAAAGTTTGTACATAAAAAAGGAAACAAATTAGATGAAATCTGGTAATATTTGGTCGTAAGCTGAGCAAACTGTCGTATAATTCCTTTGAATGATGCACAAGTTCATTAGAGGACTATATATTCCAAAACTCTTACTGATATTCCGAAAGTTAAACTTAGGGAGGAGTATCGTTAAAATGCAAACTTCCTCTCCTTTTCGTAGGTTGGATTCTAAAGATCAACACATGATATTACATTGAGCAGAATTTTTTAAATCGTTTCATTTCTCATGCCTCAGATCAATCGTATTGCTTCTAGCATGATCGTGACAGATTTAAAAAAAGGTAACAGATTTTAACTGGATAAATATGGTACATTTCTATAAGTGTCAATGAAATAGAAATAAATAGTTTTTTTTGTCCAATTTTTTTTTCTAGGCTCATTTGCATTTTAGCTGTAAACAGAGCCGAATTTTTATCGTGTACATGTCACATATTTATCATATCTATAATTAGCACATTACACAGTTGCCATTTTTCGGCGTTAGAGTATTCCCTTCTATACCATTCCATATGGTACACATTTACACAGTAGCAGCCATTTAGGCGTAAGAGTTTTCTATCTGTTCTTCCATTATCCAGTTAGACCGGACAGCGGAGACAGTTGATTGATCATTGTTGAGTTATTTATAGAACAGCAGCCCGATGTGTCTTGCAGAGCAGAGCAGGTGTTTAAGTTCATATTTCGACCGTGGATCGATCTCCGTCGCTGATGATTGTTGCGTGGACGTAGTTATTCTGTAACAACACAAAGATGGTCAATGAGGGCCCTGAGTTTCGAACTCACGATCGATCGCTCACAAAAAGAGATGCCAGCGAACGCGCAACCAATGTGGCTACGGAGGCCCCCAAATAAAATAAATAGTTGTATTGCCTTGATTCATTCACATTTTACTTTAAGGATACATGACACACATGTACTATCACTGGAAAAATTCCAAAAGTACTTATCTCTTCCACAACGTGCACCTAAACTAGCGTTGGCTGAAAACATTTCATCTTTGGCAGAAATGATGCCATTTCATGTGCAGGAGAGTCAAATGCGCAAATAATGAGCTGTTCTAAAAGCTTAAAAATGGTCTGTATGTATGCGAGCTGGCATCTCTTTTTGTTTTATTTTCTCATTTCATTTGGGATTGTGCCAAAAAAAGTCCATACGACGTCAATGGGGATCGAACCAGGGCCGGCTGGAATGCTAAGATATTTCATATGACCACGCCAACCATATAGCTGCCAGTGCTGTTATATAGAAGCGTGATAATATTACACCTCATCATAAAATGAAGTTGGAAAGCGTTTTCTAAGAGGATAAAGAAGAACATGAACGAGAATATATCTTTCTCTGTCTAGGTCGAGTATTTGGCAAACTATACGAAAAGCTTTCATATGCTTTCATTTAAATGTGTCTCCTGTTTCGCTCGCTCATATTGGTTCTAGCATTTATATTATACAAATGATATACATGTATTGGGGAGTAGAACATTTTCTGTTATTTTTCAGCTCATTTGATGTAATAAATCGGAATGCCATAACATGTGCCAAAAATTAACTTTAGGCGTGGTCTCAATGTTATCAGGTTACTACATTACAGTAGAAAGTTGTATACATTTGTACAGATGAGCTGCGATGTGTGGAAAAATATTCCAATAAAAGCCATTTTACAATTGAAGTAAAGTAATCAACTAGGCTCATTCGGGTGTTATCTTGTATTCCATTATTGCATGTAACAAAGTTTAGTGATCGTTGAATATTAACCATTTGATATCTTTGCCGAAACATCTTCTTTGCACAAATGATCACATTATGATTAATATGTAATAAACGCCAACAATTTTTTTTCGGTCGGCTAGCGAGCTGAGTGTCTTCAGTACACGAAAACGAATAATTTCATTACTAAATATTTGGAGGAAAAAACAAGACATTCGTTTCACTCGTTGGAGAGATAATCGCAGCGATTAACCGGAGATTATAGCCAGGGATTCGGTGCTCCGGTATTTATGAATTGGAAAATTATGCCAGCAAATTTAAACTCGTATCATCGCGTGGAGCTGCTAACGTTCACTGACACTTAGCCAATTCAAAGTGAATTACACCGGTAGTCAAACTCCAAACCGCCCCAACCTTCGCCCCCCTCTACCGCTCTGCGTTTTTACGTTCATCGATCGAGCCAGAAGAAATCGCTCACCGAGAGCTGTTGTGTTTTGGAACCGAGGCCGTGCCGTGGGTCGGCCTTATTTGAAGCAATAGTAAGCGCGGAACGGGCACGAGTGCAGTATTGTTTTTTTTTAAATCGCCCAGCCTAGCCGTTTGGCCGTACGAACTCCTTTTGAGTTCACCGCCACCGCAACCAATGCGATAGCCACGCCGGGGTATAATTATCTCGAATGTAGAATAACAAAACTTGTATAAACGGAAAACAAAAGAAAATGATAAGTTAACAGGGTACACATTCGGTGGGCGCGAGCGTAAGGCCATTCAGAGAGTGACCAGAGGTTTCCAGCTAGGAAAGTCTCCGGCACGGCACGGCATGGCACCCGACGGCACGCAGTATCCGTGGTACATGGGGACGATGGCGTGTCCAAATTTGGCATGCGCTGTGTCGGGACAGTGCATTATTCGGCCATACACCAGTCCGAGATTAACTGGGAGAGCAGCAGCGGAGAGAACTTGTTTTGCCTCCTTACTACTACCCCATTTGCTTATCTTTACGCCATGGAAGCACACCACGGACGCCCAAACTATGCTACCTTGACCCCCCCCCCCCCTGAGGATGGGTGCTTGCCAGTATATTACCCATGACTTCTCGGAGCACGAACCGGGTGGAAGCCATTGAATATGGATATGCTCTCGTGCGCGGGCTCGGAATATACTTATGTACATACATACAAACATACATTTGCCTTTCGATGATTCGCCTGTTGTGCTTTCTTTCTCCCTTTTATTTTTGTGGTCAGTCAGTCAGCCGACACTGACCGATTAACTGATTTCCATAATTGTTGAATGATGATGATGATACAGTTTTCAAAAATGATGGCTAATTGTCAAAAAAAAATATGCTTCGGCGGTTGCTTCTATCCTCTTCGATTCTGTTTCAACGAAGAATTGCAAGTCTCTATCCGTAAGCGCGGCGGCTTTGCCTTTAACTTTTCAAACTTTTGTTTTTCATGACGGAAAAAAGGTTTGGCTACTCCAATAGGGAACAGCTATGGGAGCTAATGGAACGCTGGGTTTGAGTGATGTGATAATTATCCCTGAACACCATTAGCGAAATGAAAAGTCAGCTCACGGGGTAGTATCGAACATTCGCTTCTAAACTACGATTCACGGGACGAGCCAATGCGGACGCATTGCATTTTTCCGCAAAAAATACGACAACTCCACCACGGTGAGTGGACCCCGTTGAGGTTATCTTGATGACACAAATTCATTGCGGAGATCACCGAACGAAAGCTCATTATCGGAGCAAATTTTATCATACGCGGAAACCACCCACTTTCATGCCGGCGGAGGCCATGTTTGCAAGGGCTACACTAGAAACCCCCTTTGATGTAGTCGGCAGACTGTGCACTATAACATTATGTCTAACAACGAGCGGCGACAAGCGATTGGCCGCGATGCAAAGGTATGCCGCCGCCACCGCCGCAGCCTCAAAGTCTGCGCTCCGAAGCACGCGCTAGTGTTGAACGGTTTCCCCGAGGTGGTTCTATCGTTCCATTATTTCGCAGGAAAACCGTTGAGTTGAGTTCTCGGGTTTTTGGGGCCACTTCTGAAGCCCCTTGGAAACGCGCGGCTGAATAGAGCGGAATTGATGCGTCTTTGTCGGCTTGTTCGACAACGGCCGGAATTGGTTACAATTTATTAATTATCAGGTCAAACAGCGATTGATAAGGGGGCGACATTGATTGCGGCACCGGCGTTCGGTCTGTTTGAAGTGGGGAACCTGTGCTTTGTAGAGGTGAATGTGGCTGTTTCTCTCGAGCATGTCTCTCGAGTGTCAAGGTTTTGTAATTTGCAGGTTGTCGGACAATGGTACAGTGTGATTCACATCGGAGTTTGAACTTACCCGACATCGAGCCAAGCTCGCTTGAGTGATTGTTATTGCTTATACTATTATTGTTATTGTTGTTGTTTTGGTTGGTGTTACTGCTGATGTTGTTATTTGGCTCTACGGTCTGGATAATACTGTTTTGGGTGGACTTCTCCAGGTGATCATGATCCTCTTTGCAGTACAGGGCTCCTCCGTCCCGTAACGCAAACTCGTCACCTGCGACGAAGATGGTTAGGTTGGGTAAGTATAACAAAAACCAGAGTCCAAAATTGCTGTGCCAAGCCTTACCGGGAATCAGCTGTCTCGTGCAGGCGGAACACCGAAAGCATTCTATGTGGTAGATTTTCGTTTTGGCCCTCATCACGAAGTCGTTTTTACTAAAGGAGCTTCCGCATTTATCACATTTTGTACCAAATAACCTGTCATCGAAAAATTTGAATCAATCCGTTAGGGAATGCCGTCAACGAAACATTTAGCCGAGGACACCTTACCTAACATAATCCCGCTTACAGTACGTTTTGCCATCCCTCACGAAGCAGGTACAGCTCTCGTCCAGGAATTGTCGACATTCCTGGCACTTCAGACAGGCCGCGTGCCACTCCAGGTCCGGTGCTACACGCAGGATGTACTGGTCGTGAATTTGGCCGCCGCAACCCACGCACAGCGAAAGGCGTTCCTTTTCTAGGGGCAAGAGAGAGAACGGAAAATGAAATTGGTTAGAAATGGTTGGAAATTGATTTTAGTTGTGTTCTAGATATAGATAGTTCTTAATATTCAGATTATCAGTGATGTTTCTGTTGAAGGTAATCAAGGTATACAACGTCAGAATTATTCTGGGATCACAATAAGACATTTTGGACGTGCACAACGTTGGTTTCCAGTCGCTGTCAGTGTTCTGATAGGAATGTTTATCAACTTAGTTGTTGATACTTGTTCACTGCTCGCAAATGATAAACTGATAGATGTACGATTTAATTTTCAAAAGAGCAGACCAAATACAAACGCTTCGATGGGTCACGCATCGAGTAATGTCACCACTCTGCTGAGCGTCTTAGCGCCATGAGATATGCCAGCGCACCACGAGAGAGACTCGATGTTGAACGTCAAAGGGTTAAGAAAAATAGTCAACTAACGTTGCTTGATCTAGGACTGAAATTAATTTTTTTTCATATTTTTCATTGAAAATGGTTTTATGTCGAGTGAATTGTATAAAGCTGTACTTCTGATCTGTGCTAGAGCCTCGATACGATCTGTAGTCCAAGCGGTATTCTGTCATTTATTTTGTTTGATAAGGCACCCAATTCCTGTGAAGGTCAATTGAATGTGGCCGAAATTTTCAAGCGGGTGAAACTATCGAAGAACGCTAAGAAATATTCGTTTTGGTAGGCTGTTTGCACTTGTGGCTTGAAGAGCGACATTTTGATCTATGAAATAACACCTTACATATTCATTTTAAAATTATATAGTGCTTATCTCATCGTTCAAGAGAACTTTTGTAGTCACATTTTTTTTTCCATTTCCATCTCAACGACTTATTTGTCGGAAAACAATGGAAAGATATCCTGCTGCTTTCGTTACATTCAGTTCTGCTAATGTTGACTCAATCATACACAAACACTTCCCAACTGACGGTATGAAAACCAACTCGGTGCATCTTTTCATTTCGGCTTTGAGAACAAAAATTGATTGATTGCAGCGAAGACAGTAATCATTGGGCACCTCGTTTTTCTTTTGACGTAGGACTACGTCTTTGATTTCTATATAGGGGGATCACTCTACGAGAAATGTAACGAAAAATTATGGGACTTCAAATGCATATTGCAAGGGGGTCTTCGTAGCCACTTGGTTACGCGTTCGCTTACTAAGCGATCGATCGTGAGTTCAAACTCAGGGCCCTCAATTGACCATCTTTGTGTTGTTATAGAATAATTACGTCCACGCAATCATCATCAGCTATGGAGATCGATCCACGGTGGAACAAAGATCGATTCATCCATACAACTGCTCTGCTCTGCAAGAAACATCGGGCTGCTGTTCTATAAATAACCCAACAATGATCAATATCAACTGTCTCCGCTGTCCGGTCTGCTGAACAATGGAAGAACAGATAGAATACCCTTACGCCGAAATGGCTACTAGAGTGTAATTTACCATAATGTAATGGAACAGAAAACCTAACGCCTAAATGGCTACTACTTCTACTGTGTAATTTACAATTTATAGAAACATAAACATATGTACATGTACACGATAAAAACCCGGCTCTGTTACAGATAAAATGCTAATGAGCCTGATAAATAAATAAATGGGATAAAAAAAATGAATATTGCGCAAAATTGTTATCGCGATATATGTTATACTAAAGGGTGTGTCACATCAAATTGCATCACGGAAAAACGCAGTAGAAATTTAATTTTTAGGAATTATATCTTCAGCTTTCGCTTATAATCAGATTATAGTGTATAGATCACGTTGGCCATGCTTCACTGTAAATTTTTCGTAAATTTGGAAAAATGTCGTCGAACGAAAAAGAGCGTCGTGAATTAATCCTGTGCACTCATTTCGAGAATCCGGAGTTGTCACATCGGGACATCGGTAAGATGATAGGAATCGTCCAATCCACGGTCAGCAGAGTACTAAAACGATACTTCGAGTACCTAACCATCGACCGGAAGGTGAAGAACGGCAAAAATGGATGCTCCGTCAGTGAAAAAGATCACAAGCGCGTAGTTAAGCAGTTTAGACGTAATCCGAGAAGTTGGGTCCGGGATGTCGCCAATAAGCTGAATTTGTCAAGTTCATTCGCCAGCGGACCAAGCAGCGGGAGGGCCTGCGTACATATAAGGTTCAGAAAGCTCCTAACCGCGACGAAAGGCAAAACATGGTGGGGAAGACGCGAGCCCGGAAGCTGTACACCGAAATGCTGACGAAGCCGCATTGCCTGGTAATGGACGACGAAACCTACGTCAAAGCGGACTTTCGTCAGCTGCCGGGCCTGTTGTTCTTCTCCGCAGAGGACAAATTCAGCGTTCCGGAGGAGATTCGCAAGCAGAAACTATACAAGTTTGCCAAAAAGTACATGGTGTGGCAAGCGATCTGCTCTTGCGGAAAGCGGAGCGCCCCCTTCGTGATGACCGGCACGGTAAACAACGGGCAGGTTTACCTTAAGGAGTGCCTACAGAAGCGCTTACTACCACTATTGAAGCAGCACGAGGGCCCGACCATCTTCTGGCCGGATCTCGCTTCGTGCCACTATTCAAAGGACGTGTTGGAGTGGTACGAAGCCAACGGGGTCACCTTCGTGTCAAAGGAAATGAACTCGCCCAACGCGCCGGAGCTTCGCCCAATAGAGAAATATTGGGCGATTATGAAGCAGGCCCTCCGGAAGAACCCAAAAGTTGTCAAATCGGAAGCGGACTTCAAGAGAAAATGGATTTCTGTTCAAAAAAACTACAACCTGACGTTGTACAGAACCTTATGGACGGGGTAAAGAGGAAGGTGCGAGCATACGGGCTTGGGCTCGAAGTATGAATAAAAAGGAAATGCCAAAAGTTGTTTAATAGTTTTTATTTCACTGTCTAAAATTTTCAAAAGGATCGGTCTACTGGGCGAATTTCTACAGCGTTTTTTCCGTGATGCAATTTGATGTGCAATTTGATGTGACATGCAATTTGATGTGACATATACTATTGGCTGTGAAAATTTATTCAGCTTTTTTTTTATTATGACACAAACAGTGAAGATAGTAAAACAAGTAAACTATTTAGCAACTAATGTAGGTATGTTTTTTAGATTTTACTCGCCGTTCGAGCCATGGGGGAAATGTAACAAACAACATGTTTGCATACAATTCGGGCGTAAGCCTCTGTGATAGATTTAGGCAAACCGTTCGCCAAAAAGATTGAACAAATGGTAGTTAGGCTAAGGTTACTTTGGATCGGAGTACGCACGAAAATTTGATTGTACGAATGGAAACAAACAATTTTGTTCGATAGAAGCTGACGAATTCGAACGAAGCAAGGAGAAAGCAATGTAACCACACCAATACAACTGAATGTGGTTGTTTACTTTTACTATTGCATACAATTCGTACGATCACTTTTCTGTATCCAGTGTCACCGCCGCCTTAGCCTTACGAAATGATTCCGAGCGAAAGGATTGCGATCGAACTGTTCGGGAACGAATGAAGTGCAGCTGAACTGGATACATGTGGAAAGCAAAGTGCGTTGGACGGAACGGATAAATATGATGAAAAAGCTTGGAGAAAATAAAAAAGAGGTAATATTATTGTCATTCACAAGCAAAATGCATGTAACGCTTCACTTATTTTGTTAATGTATGGTTATTTTTAAATTTATTATTAGGATTGGTTTCATTGCAATTTGATTCTCGGGAAAGCCTTTAATTTTCAATCGATTGTATTTTTTTCAATTCATGTGTAATATTCATATACTTTCTGTTTATCAGAAAAAAATTCGGAGAAAGCTGAGACAATTCATGAATGGAATAAACAAATAATTGTTGAAAATGAATGGAATAAACAAATAATTGTTGAAAAATGATTTTCATAGCTTTCAATCCATTTTTTGGCCTATTGAGTGTAAAAAAAATTATTGAAAAATCTTGGATCGAGTTTTTTTCATGATTGAATTACTATTAAATATGACATTCAATGGAATCTAGCTCGAGACCATCAGAAAATATGAAAAATTGCCAATATCAAATTATTACATGCATCATTGTCGGTGAGAAACATATTTTTATATACTATTTGTGATTATTGAAGAAGAAGAAAAAGCACCTTTTTCACATTAATTAACAAAATACTAATTTCATACAAATTGAAAGATGTCCTATCTAATCTAACGACATCAATGCCAGGAAATGAAAATCTTTGAGGTGTTGGGCTCCAGCCTAAATTCAATGTTGAAAAACGGTTCAAAAAAACTGGTTCACTCAAGTGAACGGTTAAAGACTGATCTGTTCATCAAAGTGAACTGTTCTACGCCATGGTCTGGATTCTTATTCGTTTTCACATGTTTTTGACAAGGTGAGTCGATGTGTATTTAGAAATGGTAAGCATCAAAAGAAGAGGAAATAAATTGGAAGATGGCGATACTCTATTCTCTCCAAAGCTTCGTTTCGGAAGGTTTCGGATATCTTATCAACCCAGCTACACTTCCCTAAATCCACTTGTGCCTACACCTCTTCCTTCCCTAATAACAAGAAGCACCCTTTTGGAGCGGTTCACAACAGAATTTGTCAGAAACTTTACAAGAAAGACTCACGGTCATGAGATATCTAAATTGCTTCCCCTGTCAATTTAATTATTACGAGTCTCCACAGGCAATGTTTTAGACAAGGTTAATTTCGCCGAAGCAAGCTGTCTATTCAAACTTAACTTTAAAAATGCACTGTAGATGATGGCTTCTTCTCGTATTTAGCTAAATTTAACAAACTAAAAAAAAGGCGACCGAACGATTATTATATCTGTAGGGACGGTTTTATTCAAAAGGATTTTCATTTATGAATATCGATACAAGAAAACCAAAGAATGTCGAGTGTTTCGTGTTGATCTTGGAATATCTAACTACGAGGGTCACTATTTATATTTCGGAAATTGGCAACACTGATGTCATGTGAGTCCATCTGACGGTTCCATAGTAAAGTTTGACATTTTTGACGATATACGTACTCAGAACATTTTGTCATACGGACGCTATTTGTTTAATTTATATTTAGTTGAAAGTTTGGTCTCGGCGAAAAAATGGAACTGAATCGTGAACATTTTCGTGCGATGACTTTCGACGTGGATTATCACTACAAGAGTGCGTCAATCAACTTAATTTGACTTTTGGCGATGAAGCTCCATCAAAAACCACTGTGTATCGCTGGTATAGTGAATTCAATTGTGGTCGTAGTTCGCTGTCCGACGAGTTTCGTGAAGGTCGTCCAAAATCGACTGTAGTGCCAGAAAACATCGATGCTGTGCACGAAATGATTAAGCAAGATCGTCATGTAACCTATTGTGAGATTGAGGCATCCCTAAGCATTAGTTCCACCAGCATATATGCGATTTTACATGAACACTTAGTTTTGCGAAAATTATGTTCACGTTGGCTCCCACTTAATTTGACAATCGCTCAAAAAAAAGGCTCGTGTCGATTGGAATAAATGCTTTGAAAATTGGTTTAAGCGCATGCAAAAGTGTATCGATCATCGTGGCGAGTACTTTGAAAAACAATAAAAATATATTCGCAGCTTAACTATTTGTTTTTGTTCCTATTCCCGAAATATAAATAGTGACCCTCATATCTGATTTTTTCAACATTTTTATATTAAAAATAGACAGGATTAATAATTTTCTGAATTCTCTGATTCCGGATTTTTTTTTGCCAATACAACTCTTACAATCCGTTTGGAGTTCAGTTCAGTTCATATAACCAATGGTTTTTCTAGAGCCACCAATTTGAGTACTTAATGAGTTAAATTTACGGACTAATGAACAGTTACGAAATCTCCTCAAAGTCCTACGTCAAGTTTGCATCTGTGCCTCTGCGGTCAGACCCTTCTACTTTTTACGATTGATTTCGCAATGGTATGGATATATTGAAACTCTGAGACGTTGCTACGGTAGTTGCTCGTTTTGGTCGGCACATTTAGAGAAGCACATTTTGGACCAATCAAAACATGTAATTATCGTATGGATAACGCTTGAAATTTTTCACTATTTGATCGTTTACAAGTTTCTTTACTTTGATGGATGCGAAGAAATAGTTCCAATCGATTGATGTAAACATCTCTGCAATCTGTCATGAAATTGACGGTTTATAAACATTATTATTTCGTCGCATGTTCAATGTTTTTATTTTCATTTAATATCATATACTTTTCTGTTCAACGTAGTCTTATGTTAAAAGAAAAAAAATAAAAAATAAAAAAAATAGTCAAACTGAAATTCACGTTGACGGAATTTAACTTCGTGTTCCGTTAACGTGAAGCGAAAGTGACTTCACAAGTGGAATAAACTTTGAAAATAACAATCATGAAAAAAAAAAAATTACTTTTGGGTATCAAATATGTATACCGTGTGATGGAGTAATGGAGTTTTTAAATCGATTAAAGAACTTTGTACAAGAATTGTATCTGATTTTATATTATACTGACATCGTCTGATCTTCATGAAAACGAACTAATTTTCATTATTTTTGTGATATTTTCAAGATTCACAATGTCGGTGTATGACACGGGAAAATATTTTACAATTGTACTTCACATTTTTTCAAACGTTTCACCATTTCGATCACTGTTTCCGAGAACTAATAATACTGGATCGTTCTCTGAACCTTTTCATCACTTAAATAATGGAAATATGTTATAATACATTTTTGTCGCTCATTGACAATTCAAATATCATGAAATCGCAAGTTTTTCAATATTTACGACACCAGATTTTGTTCATCAATACAAATATACTTCGCATACAAATGATGGAAAAAGCTCAAAGATTCCGAACACGGTTTTGAATACATTTATATCTTGGCAAATTTGTTTTTCTACAATCAAATTGTATTGTTTTTTGAAATACTGGGAACAAACAATTAGTTTTTTGTGTTTTTTTTCCGAAAGATTATGCATAAAAACATCGTTTCATGAAGGAGGGAGTAATCTGCAATACTTTGCAGAATATAAATCGCGTTGTTATTAGGCATTCGCTAGCAAGGTGTACACGTGTTCTGTTAAACTTTTTTTTTATTTGTTTGAGAATTAGTTCGTTCTTCCAAACCAGAACTGAGTGCATTAGCCCTGCTGAAAGCGTGACATAAAATTCTTGTACTTGAACCGATTTATTTGATATAGATCTACAAAAAATATATGGTGGGACAGTTATGAATAGAATATCAACATGGGACAATTGAGCTTGATGTTGTTTTTTTAAAAGCTGTGAACAAACTATAACTTTTTTTGTGTTTTTCCGGAATACTAGGCATAAAAACATGGTTTTATGAAGAAAAGTGAAAATTAAAAGTAACATGGGACAACTATGGGTAGAACGGCAGTATAGTTCTATGTGGCTTATTTAGCTAAAAAAAAGTGGTTTACTGAAAGAAAACAAATCAATGTACTGTTCTTTCTATTGATAGCCTAGAGCGATTCGCCGTTTTGTGCATCATTAATCACCCATTTTCAGATACACAAGTGAATTGCTTTCGAAATTACCGCGTTCGCCATTTTTTCAACTGAATAAAATGCCATAACGTTTACAAATGCAACAGCTTGAGCTTTTTGGTTCAAAACTTGTCAAACTTCGATTGTTTTGAATAAACAATCGAGGGCTATTCCAATGGAAACATATAGAAAACATATCGATTTTCAAAGTGGGCACTTTTTTGTCATGGTTTTTTTTAAATACAAAATGATTTTTTTTTGTTTTTTTGTAGAACCTTTTTTTCCAGTATTCCATAAGTGAAACGTTGAAAGAAAATAATAAATGAGATATCAAAAATGATAACAGTATGTTTACTACAATTTGAACCAAATTAATGAAAGAACTTTCTAAAATGATGAGGAGAGCACTTTATTTCCCCTATCAGTGTACAATCATTGAACGTTGCATTCGGAGCATCTGAATCTCATCTCTGTACGACTACAAGAATAAAAGGTTTAACCTGGAAGATGTCTTGAATTTGAAGAACACTCAAGCGTACGCTCTGGTTAAACTACCAAACTGTCGCCAAAATTTATCGGATTTTTTTTCTATACGATTGAAAAGATACGCATTTGAGAAGTTCGAAGGATTATGTTTTTTCAATTTTTGCTTTAAGTTTAGTACAGACTTGCTTCGGAAAATTCTCAATAAGGATTTTATCAAAACAAATAAAACAACGCTTGAAGATTTTCATCAAAACAGTTAGTTTCAATTTCGAGACTTTTTGTTACGATTCCACCCCCGTAGGGATTCAAACCCTAGAGTTTTCATGCAAGGTAATGGTAGCTAGCCCCCTAGTAAATACGTGGCTAAATTCTTTCCCTTTAAGTGTAAGCTGGAAACCATTTTGGTATTTTTCACGCGCGGATTTTTCCATTTTTTTTTGTTTCGAGGGCGAATGAAATATTACTCCAGTACAGGATGATGGTGGGCATAGTGATTGAAAGAAATCCACCCCGTCCTCCGACGCCTTACAAGGATAAAGTGAATTGATTTTCTCCCCTCGTCTCGCGCAAGCAGCCTGGACTGACGAGGGTCCGCATTGTCGGTGGGAGTGAAGGAAAAATGGCTCCCTCCTTCGGTCCGTAACTGCCGCCAGCGTTCGTCGTTTCCACTGTTCCGGCGCAGTGGCCACGGTGATGGCGATAGATCCGCTTCGATGCCGTTTTTCGGGCTGCAAGCTGGCCCGAGAAACGGATGTATTTAAATCGCACTTTAACGTGCTTAAATATTCGGGAGTGGTTGAGAGGGAACATTTTGCCGCTTTAATGTGATCCGGGGGGATATATGGTTTTCACATTAAGCGGATCCCCGGTGAGGATTTTGAGCTTCGATTGAAAAGATTTTAAACGATTATATTTCTTCCGCCGGATTGTTTCCACTTACTTAACACAAATCCTCGGCGGCAAATCTTCATTACGAGCCCATAAATCCCACGAATTAAAATAAACTAAAAATTCGTCTTTATCGCAAACATCATGAGTTATTAAAAAAGTAATTCGGAAGCGCAAGCTTGTATCGCTCGCATAAATTTGAACAAATTCTCGTATCGTTTGGTGTGTTCTTTTATCGAAGAAAACATTTCGTTTCTTGTCTAATTTTTCCTCAAGTCAAACAATTAATTCAAAACATCCACCCAAGTTCCGACAGGCAAGCGTCGAAACGACGCTAAATTCGTGAAAAGAAATATCTGTAACAATGTTAAAACGACATGAATAATTTATATAGGCGGAGTCAGAGCCTGTTCTCTGGTGTCCCAGGTCCCAGGTCTTGCGGCACAAAACGTAAACGACGGTGCAAAAAGTAGAAACAGAGCGATAGACACGGACGGACGGAGAAACTCGTTGCATCTCTGGTGGAAGCGAACCGTGTTCGGTTCTCTCTGTCTTTGTCACTCTCTCGGTCGGTTGGTACGATTCTTCAACTCCCCAACGTGGGTCTTTGTACTCACACAAACGAACGCAACGGCGCGCACAGGCAACCGGCAGCGTCAGCCTCGAGAGCGAGAGAGAGAGACGCGCGCGTGTTACGCGTTTTCCCGTCATCGTAGTTGGCGTAAGCGTTTGCCGTCGGATTGTCGATGTGTGCTTGGGCCCTGCTGTTTCTGTAGCTATCGGCATGAAACTAGACGGAGCTGAGCGGTGTAAAGCTCTCCGTGTGTTTTTTGTTGGGATGGAGGAGTCGAGGAGGTTTATGGGTAAGGCTGTGTGCGAGTCGCCGTCGGTGAATGGGAAGAGGAAAATGTGCATACTGGGAATACACGCCTCACGAAGACGACGACGACGACGATTAGAAAGACCGTGTCTACAATATTCCGCGCACTTGCATCATCTGGTGCTTTTCCTCCGCCAGTGGAGGGGGGATAAGGATATTATATCAGCCTACGGGATGCGAGAGGCTTGCGGTGGCTGCTGGGGTGCGGTGTTTGGAAAGTACATGGGGAGCATGATATAGTGTTACACATTCGAGGCATTTTCCCGCATAACCGCACAGATGTGCGAAAAACCGAAGGATTGTGCGTCATGTGTTTAATGCTGGCAGGTACTTTTGCTTTCTTCTGTGGATCTATATTGTATAAGAAGTTGAAGCTCAAGTTGGTAAAGCATTGCTAAAAAAATTGTTCATAAAGATTGTAGAGTTTTTCTAAAGTTTCTACAATGTTTATTTTGACGGTATCAATGATGCCACTAGGCAGTTTCCAAATAATTGTACGTCAAATTATAACCACCTGGACCTCTCCGTGGTAGCTGATGGTAGACACAATATGTTCGCTACGTATGCCCCTTCGAGATGGAGGAATAATTTTCTGATAATACGTACTATCTCTGTCTTTTACCGGAGTTAAATTATGCTAATCCCAAACATATCCCAAATTTTACTTTCCTCAGAGGTCCGACATATTCCCCACTATACCTCGTTCCCTCGTCTAAGATAAGACCGTTGGGGTTGAACGAATTTTCGTGGTAGCTCGAGCTTGCTGCGTACTCTTGAGATCGGTCCTTACGGTACACCGTTTTTCTCCCCTTTTTCATGTGAATTTTCGGTTCAGAAGCGTAACTGGTCGTAGTTCTTCGTTGTATCTAAGAGAGTGGAATTACTGACATATTTGTACTCGTCCTGCTTACATAGCTAGAATTTAAGTTCTTCCAGAAAACTGTTGGTTTACTCTGAAAGTGATATCTGCGTGGTTGAGGCATCGTTTATCGCTTTCACAGATTCATTTCTAGCGATTGGTCTTCTTCTCTAGCTATTCTAGTGTTATTAGACAACAGGGACAACGCAAGCTAATGGAGATCGGTGGAGGAAGCTGAGGAGTAGAATAAACACCACTTGGAGAAGAAGCAGCGACGAACAGTTTATAAAGGGCGAGTTATAACTTTTCTTCCTAAATTATATTAATGCAATGTTCTTCCTAAACTAGGTCACATGCAATGTTAGGATCCCTATACTCAGGCCCTACGGGAAACATGTTTAGGGTGTTCAAGTAAGGCCAAAAGTGCTTTATTAGCAATGTAGGAAAGAAACACAAATAAAAGTACCCATCGAAGAGCCGCCTGTGGCAGGCAGATAACTTAAGTTTCTCACTAAAAACAGTTCTAGTCTGGTTCTCACAGTACAGGAAAACCTGTTTTTGTGCGGTTGCTTTTTGTGCGATTTCTCATTTGTGTGACTGTTTAGGTGCAATATTATTATTTGTGCGATTAGTTTGTGTGATTAAAGACCCGACGTCATACTAAAATCGCATGAGAAGCGCCGCACAAACGAGGAATCACGCGAAAAGGGACCGCACAAAAACAGGTTTGCCTGTATAAATATCGTTTCATTCATAAGCCTTGATGTCTTAACTGGCGCAGTCGGCAGTCAAGCGGCACTTAAAGCTTTTAATTCTCTTAAAAATGGTCTGGGAATGCATTTCCCTTTTACTTCCTCCGAATTCGTACATTTCGTACCAATTATGGCTATAATGAGCCTATTAGCAGTATGTGTCGTGTGTTCAACCGTTGTTTTCATGTTTTTGACTATCACTTGTCTCGCTACGTGAAAAAGAGTTGGTTCCGTGGAGTGCTTGGACATACTAACCCAGTTTTGAGTTAGGATAAGTCGTATTTTTGTTAGAATTAAGATTGTGTCATTTGGACTGTATTTTCTGTTGACGCAAAAATGAGCAGGTTTTATGAAAATTGGATGGCTGCAAAACTTAAACAGGCAACATAAATTTATTACGACGAGTATTAAAATTACTCCACAACTGCTGAGCCTTAATAAGAAAGACTGCAGCACATTCGCTGGTCTTTAACTGGACACTGTCCGAGTAAAAACCATCTCAAAACATAGGTTTAGCACAAGATTATATTTGCCGCTTTTGTAATGCCGTAAGCGAAACTTCGGAACAATTGCTCTGTAACTGCGGAGATCTAACAAGACGCAGATTTCAACACCTTGATGAAGCTAAAGGGTGTGTCACATCAAATTGCATCACGGAAAAAACGCTGTAGAAATTCGCCCAGTAGACCGATCCTTTTGAAAATTTTAGACAGTAAAATAAAAACTATTAAACAACTTTTGGCATTTTCTTTTTATTCATACTTCGAGCCCAAGCCCGTATGCTCGCACCTTCCTCTTTACCCCGTCCATAAGGTTCTGTACAACGTCAGGTTGTAGTTTTTCTGAACAGAAATCCATTTTCTCTTGAAGTCCGCCTCCGATTTGACCACTTGTGGGTTCTTCCGGAGGGCCTGCTTCATAATCGCCCAATATTTCTCTATTGGTCGAAGCTCCGGCGCGTTGGGCTGGTTCATTTCCTTTGGCACGAAGGTGACCCCGTTGACTTCGTACCACTCCAACACGTCCTTTGAATAGTGGCACGAAGCGAGATCCGGCCAGAAGATGGTCGGGCCCTCGTGCTGCTTCAATAGTGGTAGTAAGCGCTTCTGTAGGCACTCCTTAAGGTAAACCTGCCCGTTTACCGTGCCGGTCATCACGAAGGGGGCGCTTCGCTTTCCGCAAGAGCAGATCGCTCGCCACACCATGTACTTTTTGGCAAACTTGGATAGTTTCTGCTTGCGAATCTCCTCCGGAACGCTGAATTTGTCCTCTGCGGAGAAGAACAACAGACCAGGCAGCTGACGAAAGTCCGCTTTGACGTAGGTTTCGTCGACCATTACCAGGCAATGCGGCTTCGTCAGCATTTCGGTGTACAGCTTCCGGGCTCGCGTCTTCCCCACCATGTTTTGCCTTTCGTCGCGGTTAGGAGCCTTCTGAACCTTGTATGTACGCAGGCCCTCCCGCTGCTTGGTCTGCTGGACGAATGAACTTGACAAATTCAGCTTATTGGCGACATCCCGGACCGAACTTCTCGGATCACGTCTAAACTGCTTAACTACGCGCTTGTGATCTTTTTCACTGACGGAGCATCCATTTTTGCCGTTCTTCACCTTCCGGTCGATGGTTAGGTTCTCGAAGTATTGTTTTAGTACTCTGCTGACCGTGGATTGGACGATTCCCAGCATCTTACCGATGTCCCGATGTGACAACTCCGAATTCTCGAAATGAGTGCACAGGATTAATTCACGACGCTCTTTTTCATTCGATGACATTTTTCCAAATTTACGAAAAATTAACAGTGAAGCATGGCCAACGTGATCTATACACTCTTATCTGATTATAAGCGAAAGCTGAAGGTATAATTCCTAAAAATTAAATGTCTACAGCGTTTTTTCCGTGATGCAATTTGATGTGACACACCCTTTAGTCTGGAGCCCAAGGAAATTTGGTCTGCGTCGCCGATCAGGATTAGAAAATTTTATCAAACAGATTATTCCTTATTTGCACCTATCTCGCTACAGCTTTCAGTCTACTCCTTTATCAATAAGCAGTAGATAAGCTTGAAGTGTAGTAGAAAAAGATAACCGTAAATATCTAGACAGTAATGTGTTCTTTCAACACGAACTAGACCCATTTTCTAGTCCGTGTTGGGGAGAGGCCTTTCTTCTGTAGGAGCATTGAACCACTGCGACCATTAGTTTGTTCAGTCACTACCCATATGCTGCCCGAAAACACGATGTCTCGATGTGTTTTTTTGGTTCCAACAAGTCTCTGTAGAAATCTGTAGAAATACAGATTATTCTGTAGATATGGTAACCCTGATTGAACCTCTGACTTTTAGCGTGAGAGGTACGGATGTTAACCACTACGCCATATCGCCTTCTCATCAATATTTCAGTTTTGAGTTTGTTACAGGTGAATATGTAATCAAACATTCAAATTAAATCTTGTATTCGTTCCTTGATCATTAGGTGGATCGAATTTAGATGGCACACCGAATTCGATTCTGATACTAATCAGAAAATTATTTTTTGCTCAAACTGCTCTGTATGAAATGAAGAACATTGTCTTCTTCATATATTTAAAGGTTCCTGCTATAAAGTTGGGCCATAGTTGCTTCTACTGACTGCCTACGTTCTTGATGTGCTGTATGTCAGATTCATGCAGGTAAAATACATCACCGGTATCCAAAATTGCCTTTTGAACTGCTTCAATAAGTTTATGAATTGCTTGCGCATCGCTATTAGAAGAATTCACTATTTATGATTTTCACAGTACGGTTTTAATGCAGAATGCAGAGATACACTATAAATAAGTCAAGTAGGCGAATACATAAATCCATGTTAGTTTGTAATATCAATTTTGGGGATCATAGCATTTGATCCATTCTTCCAACTCGAGTCCTGGAACTCATAACTGATCTTCGTCTTAGCATGTTGTTAAACAGGCAACACTGTTGGTCTGTTGATATGTTGATATGGTAAGTTATTTCCAACCATCAATTATTGGCTGATATTTATTGACTTTTGAAGATATACTGAACAGCTCGATAAGTCAGTCATTTGGCTCGATTTTGAAATTTTTCATTCTTTTAAATACACATGAACCATAATGCTAATTTTTATTCGAAACCGTTAGCTGTGTGATTTTTTCATACGTGGCTCAACAGTTCAGCGAGTCTGTTTTTTGGGAATGAACAAAAGATAAGTTGCATACCACGATTCTCCCACGAAAAACACTGAGAAAAAGTAGTTCCGGCGATGTTGAGGTATAAACTCAACACCTAACCCCACCGATACAGAGGAAAATAGATCCTTCTTACCATCCCCAATAACGGGACATTTTTCGCGAAACCTTCAAACCCCAATACTCGAGAGCTTCCTCTCCGATGACACACGTACACCAGCTGCGAGCGAAGCTCCACGAAACAAAGGAACCTGCCAAACTCTCCGAGTTCCCCCCAACATCAAAAGCGCTCGTTTTTCTTCATTTTGTAAATGCGTAATGCCGATGATGGCGGTGGATCGTCGTTATATTTGAGCCGTTCGAGCCGTCCACTCATTGTTAGTGCTTAGTGCTTCGTTTTCTTCCCACCGAAAGGAGCCGGGCAGGCGAACACAGGGAAGAAACACAACACAACAAACAGTGGATTCCTTTTTCGGTTTCGGAGGCCCTACCATTATTTCCCACTCCGCCAACCGGCCAACCACCCCATAATGCGCGCGGCTGTTGAGATTTTCTTTTGGATCTGCCGCTTATCTCCCTCGTTGATCGCAAATCACTGCCGAGCGAGCGCCCCTTTCGGAACATGCAAATGGGGACGGGAGCGCGGTGGGGGTGGAGTGTGGATGGCGGGGGTATTATAATATCGTACCCTGGCTTGGACCTGGACGGGGTTCGAGGCACGGCAAAACGGAGAGCGGTTTATGTGCGGGGAGGAGTGAGAAACCGCCGCGAACGTAAAATGTGGATTTTGAAGTTGATAGTTCCAGAAGGAGTTTTTTTGTTTTTGGTTGGCGGAAACACATAAGGATTATTACATGGCTCGCGAGTAGCTGAAAATATTTCGGAAACTCGTGACTCTTTGCTGTTGACTGTGGACAACATTATGAAGAATCGGTGGTTCTCCACATTCTTCGTTCCTCACTTTAATTGTTTTTCATTTTAATACTTTTATAATCTCTCGTAACATTACGATTTTCAAGAGCATACTCAATTCAAGCTGCCATGAACATTCTACACAAATTGGAGACAGCCTTTATTTTTGTTTTTAGCGAAAACCCAATTCCGTCGGCAGATCGTAGATCGTATTTTGAATTGGATACTGTTGACAGATATAGGAAACAACGATCGATCTTTCTTGAATTGCGTTAACGTTAACTAGCGTCATTTTTTAATACTTAGTTGAGATTTCTTACGCCAAATAACACGCCTAAAATATATTCCGAGGGGCAAACTCTTGAATACGCGTGACCACAGTGCATGTCGAAGGAAATTTCTTTGACGAAAAATCCTCCGGCCAGAACGGGAATCGAACCCGAACACCCGGAATGATAATGTGAGACGCTAACCACTCGGCCACGGGTGCACAACAACGATCGATATGACTTTCAATTTTTCACATAAGTATGCATAATTATTAATCTGTGAATTCCGGTTTTATATGCATATACCAAAACCTACTTTGTAGGATTTCATAGAAATCCTCGCGTCACGTCACATCTAGAATTTAGTGTTAAAACCCCAATCACAGAGGATTGTTTTGAATGTCGATGGTCTGTTGTTCCATCTACGACAACTCTTTTTGTGGGTATTATATATCATTAATAGAAGGCTGATTGTGCATTCCTGACTTGAACTACCTGAGTAATCAGTGATCAATAGCCCTAAATTAGCGTTATATCCGTATATAGGATATTGAACGAATACTATGTCCTGTAAGCTTATATAGGGCAAATATAACACTAAAAAGGTTTGTTTATTATTTGGATTTATTGAGCATTGTTCGAATTGGGAAGTAAGAGTTTTACTCGAAGATTTGATCTGACAAAGCCGGAAGAAAGAATTGGTCTTCTTTGGAGCATGATTTGGGTCGCTTCCCTGCAGGAATATAAATTTCTCTTTAAGGCCCGTCTGAATCAGTGAAACCTCCACATTTTCCCGCAGGATGTTGATATAGGAATCTGCCGTCATTAACCCGTCGATTTCCACAAGACTCTTCCCTAGGAGAAACTCCTCCAGACCATCACATTTCCTCCTCCATGTTTCACCGTGCCTTGGATGTGGTTCAGGAGAGCTCTTACCAGATCTGCGTAACACACGAATCCACCGCTTCCGGTTAAGCAACAATTCATCCGTCCAGAGCGCTACGAGACGGTGATGAACCGGGAACGGATAGCGGGATGGCTTCGTGAATCTCGAGAATAGTTGTCTTCGGGTTCTTCTTGATTTCGCACATGGTTTAGGTGTACGTTCTCATCTCCGTTTTCGGGGCGTTCCACCACTGATTCGAACGCTTTTAGTTTCAGAAGAATTTTCCTAACCTCTGCCTTGCTGATACTGTACTTCCTAGCGAAAGGCCGGTGAAATCAACCTTTTTGCACAACATAAACCAGTAATTTCGTACACACAAAGGTAGTTGTTCACGAAATCACTGCGTTCTCTATTTTTTCCAACTGAATCAAACACAATCACGTGTACAAATGCGAACCGCTTGCTTCGAAACATGTCAAAATGTCAAAACATAAACAATCAAGGGGTTTCCCGATGGAAAATTATCGAAAACATATCGAATTATCGGACTTTTGGGCACTTTTTTGTCACTGTTTTTTTTAGTACAGATTAGTTTTTCATTTCGTCTAGTGAATCTTTTTTGTCGGTTTTCCATGGGCGAAACTTTAGAATAATATAATGGATAGTATATCAAAAAATGATTACAGTATGTTTATTTTTATTTGAACCAAATGAATGAAAACTTTAATTTGCCTATCATCGTATTATGTTTCCTGTTTATGCGTTGCTTTTTTGAGTGTACCAGGAAAAATAAATATCATACTGATATGAGGTTCACAGTAATTATATGTTATGATACACTGCTGTTTGACATTAGCAATGCTGAATTAGTGCCATCATAGGGCTATATTTATCGTTATGATTTGTAGGAAATTAAAAGGCAGAAGTGCTGTATTAGGCAATAAATTGTAAATGTATTCAAAGTATTTTTTTAAAGAACATACATATATTTTCAAATTGAGAAGGATATACTCTTCATAACAATAAATCCAATCATTTATCAAGTGATTGTAGACACGCTAATTCTCTTAGAAGAAATCATGTTTCGAGTTAGTCTTTTAATACGCCTTGAGGCCCCAACCCCAGGGGTTCCTGCGGTTTAGACGGGGGAATAAGGTTTAGAGCAAAGTATGTGTTTTTTAACCTTTCATTTCTACGATTTCTTTACGTCGGGCGTGATTAAAAAAGCACATATTGGAATGAATCTTAGCTTGTTTTTCTAGTTCGGAGCTGTGGTTTGTTTCATGGAAAAAATATGTACAAGACATGACCGCATTTTTGGCGTAAGATTACGAAACTATTTTATTTAGTTCGCTTGTTGGGAGTGCATTGAAATATTAGAAATTAACCTTTAGTAGAAAGTTCTGATGACTCTGACGAGCGCCAATGGATTGCGTGTATTTGTAGAAGTAATTGAAATTGGTCGATTGATAATTCATTGCCCTCGCGAAAACAATAGAGAAGCCGGCCATATGTCGTAATCTCATGTGTCAATTCACGCATTTCACTGAGTATTTATCGCGAACGCTATCGAGTCGGTCTTCTCGGCAGTTGACACATCTTCGTTTACAGGCGATTATATATTTGTTGAACCAGCATAATTGTTCCACATTTCTTAACAACTTAATTCTACATTTGGCATCGCATGAAAATAACAACAATATGTGCGTGTGATGGAGAAATACAGAAGCGATTTCAACCAGACGGTATCGATAAACTTTCTGGACCGAGGTTCTAGAATTTACGGAAGCGTTACGTCCGTAGCTACAGATTGTTTAAATTCCAAATTTTTCGGGGCTGTTTTCCGGGGCCGATCGACCAATATAAAGAATTTTTGCCCAGGGATTTTGTCCGAAAACGGCCTGGCATCCCTCTTATTCGCTTTATGGTCATATGACTGCGAACCCCTATCATTCACACTGTGTTTCTCGATGAAAAAAAATGAAAAAAAAGAAACTTCAAAAAATTCACTTCAGAAATTCAGCTACTTTTGCTTTTCTGTCACTTCTAGATTATTCTGCCGATAGTAAGACGATTCTCTGCGTCTCTCTAGACATTTTCATGATCCATGATCATGATTTCTTGACCCAAAAATCTGTACCATCGAAAACATTCGTTGTAGAGAAAAATCTATTTCATTAGCCTGAATAAAATTTTCATTTATTTACTAAAAATACTTGCAAATGCAAGTCATTCGTGTGTTTGATGATGCTTATAGATAGCTTTTCTGAATGTACATTGCATGCTATTATTTATTTAAATTTTGGAGGTATTTGATCAAACCTTTTGATCTTAAAATAGCGTTCATCGTATCGTTGCTGAGTCGACTTCGAAACTTATTTTTGTTCTGATTATATAAAAAATCGCTCGTTCAAACAAAATCTATTGTATAAGAACCAGGTATACATCGATCTACTTAGTAAACGTTTCCAGGGTGCTCATTCGTTCTTTACGCACCGATATTCTGGTTAGCATCTTAGGAAATAAACAACAACGAAATTCCAGATTTCCTATTGCGAAGATTTTCCCAACGCTTTCCCCTGCCAATCATCAGCAGAGAAATGATCCCGGTGTATGCATTCGAACCGTTGTCGGACCATTATCGACAACACCTAAATCATACCCTCTATTTGTACCCCGGCAGGGCCCAAGTGGGTGCGTAGTTCCCCCACCCTCAGCCTCACCCTCGATGTGGTGGTACTGCTTTATCTTTATGGGAAAAAGCACTTAAAACTTGTACAAAGCTCACAGCTAGTGTGTGGCGCCTCGACAGTGTTTTGAAATGCTGTTCTTCTTCTGCACACGACTTTGTGCACTTCTAATCTGTTTGTCTAACAAGGTTCTCTTTTTTTTTCTTCTCTCCGGCGGGATCCAGAGACGCGGGACTCTATGGTTCAATTGATGATTTAAGCATTCCACACAGTACCGATGATCATACGCACTCATTGTGGTACCAATCATAAATGTACATATTCATGAGATCGTGTAAAAAATTAAAGTGAAGCAGAATTCATGAATATTTTAAATGTGGCAGGATGAGGTGCTAGCCGCTGTAAAGCTCGTCATGTCATGCATTTTACTAGTTTATCATATTTTTTTTCTGCTGCCAATCCAATCGCACACGTGATTCCATTACTATCCAGAAAAAAAAAGCTGGACTGAGAGAGTCAAAATGAGGGAGAGTGCGCATTAAACAGTGTATGATTTATTAACTTGATTAAAAAAAGAACCATGACACGGGGGACGGTACCGGTGGTTGGAATGTGACTGAAAAATAGTTTATAATTAGTACAAAACATGACATCACGAGATTATGTTTTATACCCTCTCCTCTGACTGTCGGCCGAACGGACGCGGACACGGAAGGCAGTGGGTGACTAAGAGGATCTCCACCTCGGGTCGTACTAATGCGGGCGTAATAACTCGGCTTGTTTCATATGTTTATTTACACAGAGCGAACTCTGCCTGGCTCCAGTGTGTGGAAGTGTGGGAGTAAATGAACAGTGTTTTTGTCGAAGCAAGAAAAAAAAGGTTATGATTAATAAACCTGTATTTGTATTAATTATGGTTCGAACGATTACAAAATTAATTTTATGACGGGGTACGGCCACTGACGGTTGTGCGACTTTGTTGCACTATACTGACCTCACCAGCTGGGCAATGTTCCATCCTCATAACTAACAGAGATGACATTCGATAAGAGCTCGCTAGTGCAAGTGCCATGAGACATTTAGATTTGCTCAAATATTCGATGTATATATTCTCAATAAAATCGGTTGAAATGACAAACAATCAAACCTGTTTTTGCCCGTCGGGTACCAATAAAATTTTCATCTTTATTCCAAAAGTTCACTGCGCGATGACAGCGCAATGGGGATATCTCATTAAATCGGCTCGTAATAATGTATGCAAATTGCGATTTGCCTTCTTAATCTTAACGCTCCGTACGTTCCTATTTTGGGGTGTTGCGTTTTGGGAAAGTGAAGTTAAAATCGAACACATTTTTCGACGCAACGGAACGGGACGGAGCGAGTCAAAGAAAGATTTGAAGCAACGATATCGTTGCAGGCTGGGGACTCGGACTCGACGACGATGGCGAACCAAACGATGACGATAATCGCGGAACAACTGCCCGTGTTGGTTTTATCAGTTCGGGGATCTATCAAAGAAGTTTAGCTCCTTTTTGCTTTGCGATAAAATACATTAAAAGCGTCGCTTAAAGTATCAACTACTGGTTTACGGCGAGATATAGCAATCCTGCTGATTCGCTATTCGCCAATCGAGTTCAAAATCAATAGTTATTCCAACTTTGAATTGAATGTGAAACCTCAAATCTTGTTAAGAGTTCATAATTTCCACTGTTATAAATCTTCGCCCGAGGAACAGTACATCTCTCACCTGCGGCAACTTTAGTCTGCGTTTCTCCTTTCTCGTTCTTCTGAAAGCCCAACAGCACCAACACAGCACAGATCACGTGAACCCACGGAAAAGGAACGAACAAAAAAAAAAAATACACAGTACCACATAAAGGAGCCGCCTTCTCCCGCAAGTTCCCAGAAATCGACCAACATTTCCAAGAAACGAATTGGAGCAGCCAGCACCTAGGGAGAATCCCTCCATTTCTTCGTTTCCCTCTGCTCGCGATCAGCGCTACCGGTTTGTGTGCGTCTTGTGCGCGATGCGTTAGTGAATTCAATCTCCGCCGCTAGGGGCCGCTCAACTACTTAAGCCGCCGGCCCAGGGACCGGGGATCTTCCGGGGCGGAACAAAACAGGGCGAGCAGAATGACTGGTCGGCGGACCGACCGACCGACCGGTGAATGGCTAATAACGATGACGATTGGATTGTTGCTCTGTTTGTGCGAATGCAAAGTCGGCATGCGATCACTCTTAAGTGGTTCGTGGATTTGGATTGTACGGATTGATGCGAGAATCTTTATTGTGTAGAGGGTTTTTTTTTGTTTGCTTGTCTGGCCGGTGGCCAAAATTGTGCCGGGCCTTTGCTCGACCCGGTCGGGAAGAGATAGTCAAGTTCACGATCATGAGTTTGACCGTCAGGAATCTGCATCGATGACGGATTCCAAACAGGAGGGATGTTCCATTTTGAGTCTCATCAACATGCTTGAATTACGAGTCTCCGATTACTGGACATATGGTGTATTGATATGCCCTCATTTATAGGCTTCTGAGCAGAACTCGAAAAGCGAGGAATGCAGGAAAGAGCTGATTGATTGTTATGTTTCTATATATGCTGGGAACATGTTCTATAAGTGGCAAGAAAGTTAGATTCGACGATCTTCTAGAATTGTCGAAAATTTGAAGCATTCCCATTTTCTCATGCATTTTTTCTGTCCAATTGTGGGCTAACTTATTCGTACCGTTCATAAGAAGCAATATGGTCAGATTCCATTGAATATTCCGCCTCGTCGATTTCGAAACTCTCCATTATTAGCAATTCCTTACCACAGAACCAACTTACAACAGTAGTTTTGATTTTTGTTTGCGTTCCTTTAATGTTGTTTGTAATGTGCTAGGATTAGAGAATTAGTATAGTTAATTTTAAGTCAGTCCGTGCGACGTAGTCGAAGATGATGTACTAAAAAAAATCGATAGCATGCATAGGCGAGGGACTATTTTTATATACCATTGGGAATTGTTCACACGAAAATCGGTTGCTCGAAATGCAAACACAGAAAACAAACACTGCAACATTTGAACGAACACTTTTGAGAGAGGAAATGTTGCAATTAAGGTTCCGCCCGGTGACAATTTATTGAAACGGGCAGAGCGTAAGAGAAGAGCGATTTTTTTTCATTATGTTTAGCCGGGAGAGAGCTTATCTGAATTTTAGAGTGTGTTTGGAATTACTAGTGATTTTTTTCGATCGATCATTCAATCTTCGTGAATTCGGACGAAAGATGCCAACCTCCCTGATTTTTCAGGATTTCCCAGACTTATTCACACTCAATTCCCTGAATCAAACACTCAATTTTGCCTGATTTTTAAGAAATGATTCTGATTTTCCCTGATTTTTGTACTCTTTACTTTAACAGAATGAAAATTATTCGTAATGAATACATTTGGATCCCTGTGAAGCGTGGAGCTCTCCAGTGTGCACATGCTTACATGAAATCAAATCCTCCTGATACGAAGCTGTACTTAACATTTTTGTCAATTTGTATGATCGTAGCAAAACGACTGAATAAGATTTCCCAGAGTGAACATTCTGAATTCTTTTGGCTACGCATAACTCTTTCGAGGCTTTTCAAAATAATGCTAAGTAATTTCTTGGAACCAGTATGTCTTACGAGTTCTACAAACGATAACGGCATTGAGTTTGAGAAACAGCATTACATTGTATGATGTGTATCTACGAGAGCCGCAGAGTGATTGTTGAAGGAATACATTTCAGAGCGTAACATTACTCAAGATAAACTATTGATTTCAAAGTCAATGTAATATGACTTTATATGACGCTTGCTCGTCAGATCCAAAGCGAAATCAACTTTAGTGCTGAAACTATAGTAAATATATCTATAATCGAATCAAATTTATAAAAATATTCAAAAAATTTATCCACTGTTGATCTGATTCCCTCATTTTGGTTGGTAAAAATTCGTTCCAAAGTATGAGAGATGAATTCAAAGAAATTATTTCCCTGCAATTCACTGTAGTGATGCTGTATGGTACTGGGAAAAAATTATAAACGATCAAAAGATCCCTGCAAAATTCTCTCAATGGCAAAAACTTCTACACTATGATCAGCATAAAAAACGCCTTGTACAATTTTTGATGAGAATGTGCTGAGTGAAAGATTGCGAAATATTGAAGAACAGATAAAAAAGAATGGAGAATGTGAAATAAAGTTGATTAAATATAAGTCTATAAAAATGATGCTTGTATTTTCCCAAAAATCGGCACGAACTTTCCGTGCAACCTAATATAAGCCATCCTGATTTTTTCCTGATTTTTATTCTCATTCTTCCTGATACACTGGAGTCGCTTTTTACGCGGGGGATACGTGCCGCGTAAACAAAAACCGCGTAAAAGAAAACCGCGTAAAAGAAAACCGCGTAAATTCCAAAATCCGCGTAAATTCCTAAATCCGCGTAAAAAAACCAGGTAATTTTTAAAATCTGTTTAAAAATCTAACAAACAGTGAATTATTAGTTTAAAATGCAACCCATATTCAAACAATTGATTACCTGAATTTTATTTCTCATCTACTAATTAGTGATACAACAAAAAATAATTTCGTTCAAAGTCACATCACTTAGCTTATTGAATATTTACGCGATTGATACGTGCCGCGTAAATTCCAAAATCAGCGTGAAAATAAACCGCGTAATTTCCAAAAACCGCGTAAAATAAAACCGCGTATAAAAAAACCGCGTAAAAAGCGACTTCAGTGTATTTGCAAATTATAGTTAGCAACCCTGATTCGGATATTGTTTTCGGCCTCAAACTGACAGCGCAATACAATCCGGATGTAAAAGTGGTATTTTCTAGCGGTGAAAGCTGTGTTAGTCGGTGGAAATTGGAGGTTAGTACTTGTTATACTAAAGTGTTCATTATCAAATTTCTATAATGTTTGTCGTCGCACAGATATTTTAGACCTCGCCGACCCCCAAAATTCGTTGTCGTTTAAGTCGACCTCTGGGAAACCAATATCAACCTCAAGGGGTCACATAATTCGATTGATTTTTCCTCGACTCGATGAAATTATTCACCGCATCAGTTTTCATACCGTCTGGTAGAGAGTGCTTGAAAATGTTTGCATTACACGCACGGAATGTTGTTACTTACCTATACGTTGCCAAAGGTTTCATGATGGTACGCATGACCCATGTGATATGTTTTGTTTATTAGCAATGATGGAACACAAATGTAATCGCCTGTTATCAGCTGCGAAAAAGTTATCCGCGTTAGCTGGTTTGGTTTTGATTTTCTAATTGACCTTTTCCAAGACTGGAGGCGATAAACTTTAGGGTTTGAAGCCTTTATAATACAAAAAAAGACGTAAAACGTTCGCGATGCATACTCAGTGCAGTAAGTACATATGAAAAAAGGACACAAATTTGGAATTGTATATCATTGTATCATTGTATCATTGTATATCAACCATCTTTAGCTACCTCTACGAATCCACGTGAACCACCCGCAGTACGTGTTAATACTAGAATTCGGACGAATATTTTAGAATATTATTGAAAGCTAACTATTATAAACAAGCGATTTGAACAAAATAATTTCTTACTTCTACGTTAACGATGCGGTCGTGTGTTTTGCACAACCCCTTATATTTTTTTTCAAATATTACATCAATGTTTCCTTGACGATTTGTCCTAAACATAGGTAAGTTGGTGAAATATTATAAAAAGAATGACAATGTTGGCCGATGAAACGGTAAGGCGAGTTTTTTTTTATATCTGTATTATAGTGATTTTCAACTCATTTGGCTGGTTAGTCACTTTTACTCCCATTTTTGGAAGAATGTCGGGAGTGAGAATTGAACTTGTGACCTTCAGCGTGAGAGGCATGGATGTTACCACTACCCCAGATCGCCTCCACGGTAAGGCGAGATCAATAGGTTGATACCATCATTGATATCACCTTACTAGTAAATTTCAAGCCAATGAGCCTGCAGACCACAACATTTTTCATTATTCAACACTAATACTCGAATGAAAAAATCATAAAAACGTATAGACTAGAGAATTTGTACGGATTTACACGAAAGAGAGAGTCTGGCATCCCTGGTTATGAGTCGATGTGTAAAGCACTGCCCCTGGGGTGGTCACCTAGACTGGTGTAAGCACCTCGAGGGTCTCAAACAATTCAACATGACTGCAATGGTGAATAAATGCAACACCAACGATGATGATGATTAACGAGCGCCCATATTTGCATTCCCCCAACGTTCTCCGCCCAATGTTTTGTTCCGAAGCGATTACGCGCGCGCCCGGAGAATGCATTTTACGCTTGCTGCACTTTCTTAGCTGTTTTTAACATCTATTACCAACAACCAACAACGAACTGATAAAGAGATACATACAGAGAGACAGAGAGGAAGTCATAATATTGATCGTCTTAGTCTCACGTCTCCCCGGTCTCTGCGAGACGTTTTCTGCGCTTATAATTTACGACCGGCCATAAAAAAGTGGACACAAGAGAGCTCAGCCAATAAGCGCATAATTTATGTCAAATTATTAAACTATTATAGGAAAATTAGCGTCGCGATCTGGCGGGCGATGCGATGGGGGATAAAAAACAACTCGATCTCTCTCTTGCGGCTTAAGGCGCCATCATTGCTGAGTAGTGTGCAGTGTGAAAGAAGCTACAAAAACTCTTGCAGCGAATAGGGGTGACTAATGACTCAATTTCCTCCGGTAGACTACCGTTGGGAAGGGGGAAGACGGTCTCAAGGAATGCGATATTACAGAACGGGGAAAGACACTGAGTTCAATGGGAAGAGGAGAAAACATTCCGACTTGGGTTGGTATGGTGCGAGTCAGGGTGAAGAAAGAACCAAGATAAAGCCAGCGTTTTGGAGACAGAGAAGCAAAGGTTTGTCGCTGTTATTCTACCAGAAATTGGTGATGGCGCCTCCAAGAAATAATGACTTATCTTGGCGCGACAATTTTCAGCCACATAAACTTACTCGAAGAAGAAGGAAGGTAGGGAACGGAATTGAAAGCAAATATATACGAGGTATAAGCCCTTCGCCACGAAGCCAAAGTTTGTAGGGTCCCGGAACTGCGCGTTAATCTGTCCGTCCGGTATGAACGGTCGAATAATTTCTGACCCAGAGGGTGCGACAGGTCATATAATGTCATTTGTTACCAGTGATTCGGCCTAAAACTTTGCGAGTTAATCCGGGTGCGTCTTGGTGAGTGTGCCTTCGACAGATCGAGTTCCATTCTCTGCTGACAGTGATGGGGCTCTAATCCGCTGATTTATGGACGGCATTTTCTCGAGGAGTGATGGAGCGACAGGATTTTATCGGTTCCAAACATTTGAGTGGCACTCTACCCAGCCTGCCAGGTTGGTAACCCTTTGCGACAGGTTGGGTGCTTTGTTGGTGCATGGTTTTTATGGTTTGATGTGTTTCAACTGAAGCGCTCACTGTAGGATTCGTCAAAGGGGTTTTCATTTGTTTTGACACTTTGTACTAATTGTTTTGAGGGGTAAGCCGAATTACTTGCAATGATCCCAAAGGTGGTACTTTATTATAATCTTCACACGAACATGTAGATATTTGGAATAAAAGGTAAACTATTTATAGGACACTATGAAGCCATTCGAACTGTTTGAGGAGTTAGGAGAAAGTCGGGATAGACGGATACATTCAATATTAATGATGTACAAACTTGCAATATAGTGTATCAATACCTTTGACACTTACTGTGCACACCCAGCTTGCCTTCTGTTAAAATTGCAGATAAAAACAAAAATGTAATCTACAAAGAGCAGCTTGATGAAAATTTTTGTCTGCAGAAAATAGGTTCTCATTGTTATCGAGTAATTTTTTGATGTATTTTTACCCCCAAAATTATTGAGTATATATGTTCAGTTATCGGCCATCTTTTCCACCCCAGTTGTCCATTTTTCCCGCCGAGTGTCCATCGTTCCCGACTCAATCTTATTTTTTGAAAGATGCCGAACACATTAATATTGTAAATTTCTGCCTCGAAGACAAACTTTATTATAAAAAGAGACCTAGACTATCAATTTGTGGTCAGATTGCTATATATTTTTTTTGTCAAATTCACGAAGAAAGTCAACGTTTACCTATGGTGTCCGTATTTACCACCCTTCCACAAATAGATCAGGAATAAAAACGAGTTATCGAGAAATTTGTTGGTGTATTTTTCATTACGTGAGTGTTTTACCATCACTTCTCTTCCAGTTCATCGAATCAGCGGTGAATTTTTCTCATTTTTACTCCAGAAATATTCATTAACAAAAAAGTACTAATCAAGTCGGGTAAGACGGACACTCCACCGAAAAGGAACGAAGTTTGTTTTGAAAACAATTTGATTATCTCCTCCTTCTTTTTTTAACAGATACCCACTAACTACGGTTGCAAGTGCAACCAGATATTATGGACGAATCGGCAGAGCGTTTTTTAAAACGTAATCCGAATTTGTCATTCAGAATGCCGGAACTATTTTAAACATGAAAAAATGAGAAAAATTACAAGCCTTTCTAGATGATTTTAGTCTAGCCTTTTTGTTCGATCATTTTTAAGGCCTATTTAGAGACCCCGAAACTTATTGAGTACATATACTTGAATTTTCAGTTAGTGTTCGTCTTTCCCACCCCAGGTGTCCATCTTTCCCGTCAAGTGTCCGTCGTTCTCAAATCAATCTTATTTTTTCTAAGATTCCGGACACATTAATTTTGTAAATTTCTGCCTCAAAGACAAACTTCATTATAAAAAGAGACCTAGACTATCAATTGGTGCGGTGATATAGCTATATATTTTCTGTGAAATTCACGAAGAAAGTCAACATTTACTTAAGGTTTCCGTCTTTACCACCCTTCCTCTATATGTTAGGTAGGCTGACCAATATATGGAATAAATATGGTACTCGTAAATCGAAAAAAAAAATTTTTTAATTTTTTTTTGTTCATTTAGGCTCATTAGCATTTTAGCAGTAACAGAGTCGGGTTTTAATCGTGTACATGTTACATGTTTTTATGGTTTCTATTAATTGTAAATTACACAGCAGTAGCCTTTTAGGCGTAAGAGTATTCTTTCTGTTCTTCCATTGTTTAGCAGACCGGACAGCGGAGACGGTTGATATGATCAGTGTTGGGTTATTAACCTTTTGTAAGGTATATTGCCACCAAGAAAACAAAAATTTTTCGCTGCACTTGAAATATTATTTCACTATTTTACATAGCCAGAACCTTCTAAAAGTATCTGGCAATACTCAATTTTTTTGGACTGCCAATAATGTACGATATTAATTTGGGAGACATTTTTATGTGACAAAATCACGATTTTAAAGCGTCGGCAGAAAATTCTGTTAAAATTCGTTGAAAATGCAGAAAGTTGATAAGACCATGCAGTTTTTTTTTTCAATAAAATATAAAAAAAAATTATGTAATTGATGTATTTGATGAAAAATTCAAATTTTATGTTTTTCCTTTGAAACTCTATATAAAAAACAGTTTTTTTTCGCTATACTAGAAATATTGTTTTGATTTTTGCGTATTGCCACAAACAAAAAATTGTTTTTTCGCTGCACTTAGAATATTATTTCAATATTTTACCTAACCAAAAACTTCTAAAGGTATTTGTCAATACTCCATTTTTTGGACTACTAAAAATGTACTATATCAATTTGGGAGACATTTGTGTGTAACCACGATTTCAATTTTTTTCTTTGAAACTCTATATAAACAAAACATTTTTTTTTCGCTGCACTAGAAATATTATAAATCGCTGAAATAATCGATATCGCTGCACTAGAAATATTGTTATGATTTTTGCAATAAAGTTAATTTACAAGGCAGTGCTTTTGGGGTTAACGGCCCGTGGCAACTATGCCACCAATTTTTTCAACTGTTTCAATAGTTAAAAATCTTTCAAAGGTAAATATGTGTTATTCTTCATGTAAGGATTATGTTCTCTGAAGTTGGAGTTTATTAGTCGCCCAGTTTCCACGGCCTTATAATTAATTAACCCTTTGCGGTCGTATTAAATTTTGGCATGGGTGTCGAACTGGTCGGAGTTATTCTTCCTTTCCTTTTATTTTTATTATCCGTTGAATATGAGAAACTTCAGTGGACCCAATAAATGTGCAATTAATGTCAGCAATCTGATCATTGCAAACAGTTGTTTGATACTGATTACCGTTATCTATTACTCATAGGAACGCCGTATTGTTTCGTGAACATGTTCACTAGACATGAAGCTTCGTTTAAGAAAAGCGTAAACTGATACATGGTTGAGTAAAATATAAGATTAGCATGGTTTCTTGCTGTGGTGGCTGAGAGCAGACAAACAACTAGAACGGTAAAAAAGGTATGGTGGCTTACAGCAGACAAACGACCGCAAAGAGTTAATAGCACAAGAGCCCGACGTTACTTGCAGAGCAGAGCAGTTGTATGGATGAATCGATCTCCATCGCTGATGATTGTTGCGTGAACTTAGTTATTCTATAAAACACAAAAATGAGTTTTGACCCACGATCGATCGCTTAGTAAGCGAACGCGCAACCAATGTGTCTACGAAGGCCCCTCCTCCTATTTTAAATTTATTGTTTAATATTTTTTTGAGGAATTTTATTGAGTTACTTACTGAAAATAAATCTAATCAATCAAACGTTTTTGAATGTACTCGCTTTGTTCCATATAACGAAGTAATAGTTAGATGATGAAGAGACTTTGCGAAGAAGATTATGATTTTTGCAAGTTTTAGCATCTAATTTGTCAAATTTCCGATCAAAGTTCTGTTGGCAATTATCATAACATTTGTAGCATGACTTTCCTGTTGTTATGTAAATATTGATCATTGTTGAAAAATCCTTCCTACTGAGACCGATGCCAGGCAAACACATAATATAACCAGTAGACTTTACGAATTCCTTACAGTCTAGATTTTTTTTTCTTTTTCTATCAATATTTGCCCACCACGATTTGCAACTCCTTACGGATAATTTTCTCTACCTTTTTATCTCACTAATCATAATTCCTGCAATCGGTATAAATTGGATTTTTTTACTATTGCCACTTTGAATCTTCGGAATGGACTTTAATAAAAGATTTTTATGTTTCCCCTTGACTAGTCTTTCATTTTTAAATGTACTCCAACGAAGTATCATGAAAAATTTTCATAGTTTTAAGAAATTTGATATATTATGCATTACAATTCCCTAATTTATAAATGGTTTAAATTAACAAAAATTGGAAGCATACCCATTTTCACACACATTTGTCCTGTGAATTTCTCTGCTTTCTATACCGAGGAACGAGTGGAGTCGTGAGGTATAATTGTTATATACCACTGCGTACGTGCGTAAAGCCCTCGCTCGAACTGCAAATGCAGTGTTCGTGTATACAGACACTGTAAAAAGAGGAGATATTGCAAAATAAAACCCGTCCGTTTAGAGTTTATTGAGTAGCAATAGGCTACACGCGATTTCTAATACTCGTTCTCGCTCCAACTAGCAAGCAGTTGGCAGTTTCTCTGTAAAAAGTTTTGCTTGACAAAAAGTGCAAATGAGTAAAAGGATTTCGGAGGATCGAAAACAATCTCTATCGTACACGATTGATCAGTGATTGCGACAAAAAAGATTTTTGTCGACATTTCAGCATTCGACGCGCTGAATCGGACTCAGATGCTGATGCTTCATGTGGCAGTGTCGTTGGTTAACCACGTTTGAGTTGCTTCAAGCATACGGGACCGATTCTTAGCGGGGAATGTCAAAATGTCGACTGAAGTCGCTTTGTTTTGCAATTACCGACCGATTGTCTTTTCACAAAATGCGCGGATGACGAAGCCCCGATGTTCACCTGACCAAACTCTTATAGTAATTGATAGTGGGATCTCAAAACAAACACAGCGGCATGGCACCGGTCCTCCAGCCTGCGTCAATAATGCGGTCTTGGACACAAGTCTACTCAATTTCTTTGAGAACACTTTACACCTCACCAATCAGAAATACTTCAACCTTTTTATGTTGAGTTTCAGTTACAGATACAGCATATTTTTAAACAAGGCAATAAACGTTTGAGGGGGTATTTTGTTCTTTTACTCAAAATAGGGTACAAATTTATAAAAATACGGGACAATCAAAAATGGTACTGTCAAAACGGTACGAAAAATTCACACATCTACGAGTGTTTCTGTAGATCTGGCATCTCTTTTCACAATGTGTGAATGCCAATTCGAGTGACAAATCTTAGCTCGCGTATCCGCTGTCTGCTGTTGTCTCCCATCAGTGCACATCACCCCCGCATATCACACGACAATGGTCGTGGTTGGATGGCTTGTGTTGTATCTACGGAATGGCGAAGCCGCCGCGGCGGCTCGATCAAAACAATTGTGGGCAAACACCGATAGACCATAGCCCATAGACACGCCTGACATCAGGTGAAGATTTCCGCCAGCACCGGAATAAGCAACCCTCACGGCACTGAGAGATGCTGATAATTAATTATCATAATTAACTCAATTTAAAATACAATATTTACACCTATTTTGTTCAACCGCGGCTAAAAATACCGGATCGGATCAAGCGGTCCCGAGAATCATCAGTGATCTACCGCAAAACAGAGACACTAAATTAAACGAGTTCGTCTCTTCTAACCTGCGCTGCGGCGACTCGTATCCGATGTCACCACAAGAAGCTGGTCTGCCGCGGTGGCCTGTTGTCAGCACCTTCCCTTAGCGGCCAAAGGTTTATGCCTTCGAATCAGAGATTTTATTTGATTTCTTCTTTCCCCCGTTTCACACCCTGGGCTGGCTGGCTGGCCACGGCTCACAGGAAGAGATACCAGAAGGTGATTAGCGTGATAGGAGATGTGAGGAGACACAATGGTTGAGAATAAAGGGATGCCGCGGCGGCTGTATGTCACTGAAGCATTGGATGCTGGCGCGCAACGCGTCTAGGCGCTGACTCAGCTGTGTGGAAGCTGTGGTACGGCGCGCTAGAGGTGACCAATGATGCATCTCGCGCGCATCGTCAGTTTAATCACACGGCGACGGTCAATGATGACCATAACGGCGCCTCTTGGTCGAGCGAAAGGGGGAAAATCACAAACACAAATCTATGCCCTAGGTAGACGGACGGAGGGAGATGACTCTTGTAACACCTCCTCGTGTCCTCCGGCGGTTTCTCGCCGCGGCCGACGGACATCTACTATAAACTAGATAAACACAGCCGTTCAACCGACTCAGTGACGACGCTCGCTTTGCTTTCACAATATTTTGGGAGTTGACTCGTCCAGCCGAAGTATATAAACAAAAAAAAAAACAAGAACCTTTAAACAAACAACGCAACTATAAAGAATGATCATAAAGACGTAATAAACGACGGCTGGGAAGAGTTGGCTTGCGTCGTGGGTTCGCCAGATGACGATGATGGGGCAGGATGCGCGCCAACGACGACAGTAAGGCTGGATCTCGGCTGGACCTGTTTGTGATGTGGCGAAAAGTATCTCTCGCTCTCTGTGGTTATTTAATTACCGAAATATGAAATTATGAACAAAGCGTGCGTAGACTGGGAGAGGGGACGGGATTTTTCCGATTTCACACCAAGGTGCGCAAGGCTTCTATTACGATAACTTCGCCAATGTGACATTCCATTGTGCGTGTGTGTGTGTGTGCGCAGGTGTGTGGTCGGGTTTAATAGATGTACAAACAGCGCAATGTGTGTACTTTTCTGGTTAACGCCACCTTTTTTTCGCTTAAATTAACATGTAGTCGATTGAATAAACTGCGGACGGAAGATTTGTGGAAGATTGTCAGCTACTGTGTGCATATACACAGTGTTATGGCCTATATTGCACCAGTGGAAAAGCACCAGTAGCTCCACAACCCAATTAAAATATGAAACAAGGTGTCAATCAACCACGGAACTGGTTCATAGGTACCCGAACTTGTTTTTTCACAGCGACAGCAGCGTGTGTGAGCAGAGATGCCAGCCTTCCTGATTTTTCAGGATTTTCTAGACTTTTAAGCACGCTCCCTAATATCCTGACGAACACTCAATTTATCCTGATTTTTCTGAAATGATCCTGATTTTCCAGATTTTTGTACTTTTTACATTATTTGTAATAAATATACTGGTTTCCATGCCAAAGTTTTCTGTCATGATAGTTCTCCGGTTCGCACTTGTATATATCTTACATTAAGTTAAAGTGTACTGAACTTTTTTTTTATCTCTACCCTCAATTGTTTCGTGGCTTCCCAAAGCAGTGCTTGAAAATTTCATGAAACCAGATTTTCTGACGAATTTATGAAATCAAAACAAGATTAAGTTTGAAGAACAACATTGCTTTATTTAGGATAATGTGTATGTAGATGTATCCCCAGAGTTATTAATGTAGGAATACGTTTCAGAGTGTAAAATTACTCATGAGAAAATATTTGAATTCACAGTCAATACAATGAGACTTTATATGTAATTTGTTCGTCTGATTCAAATTAGAATAAACTTTAATGATGGGACTATGGTAAATATATCTATAACCGTACTAAATATCATAAAAAATTAGGAAAAATTCAACAAGTCTTCCACTGCTGATATGCTTTCCTCATTTGTTGAGTGAAGCTTTATTCCAAAGCATGGATATTTAAGCTATGTGATGGCGAAAGATTGTGAAACTATGGATATATAATTAAATCATAATGCTTTGATTGAAAATTATGTTTTTGTTTTCCCAAAAAACGACATTAACTTTTCGGACAACCCAATATGAGCTATCCTGATTTATCCTGATTTATATTTTCATTCTTCCTGATTTTTTCAAATTTTAGTTGGCAACCCTGTGTGTAAGTGTTAGGATGCGCGCATCATATGAGTGATTCAATTTATGTGATGTTTGGCAATAACGATCGATGGATTTGACCCGTTTCATGGGTGTATTCTCCATAATACAAAATTACAAATAAAGTTTTGGGGGTAAATGTATAACGCATCTGAATCAATACCAATAAAATGCGAATTTTCCCGGCAAATTTCAATACCAACCATGGAAAGGGTGTATTTAAAAAAACTGTAACATTTTGATAAAAATGTCTCAGGTCTGTCTCAGGATGTTTCAGGGACAAATATATGTTTATACTTGTTGAGTAAATGTTTATATACATCATTGCAGCAGCAGTTAAATATATGTTCGAAGAGCAGTTAAAACAATTGGGCGGGATTGAAAATATGTGTAAAAAAGCGATTGGAAAGCATGTGATTAGGCACCTTCACGCCAAAGGATTTTTTTCAATCATATTTTTATACTCTGGGTTCTCTTGGTAAATAATAAGAGTTACCAAACTCCAAGTTATGCTAAAAAAATATGGTTAAAAATGTATATCTTAACGATCAATGGATAAGTATACACCTCCTAATGGATGTGTTGGCATAACTATCAGCGAGCGATAACGGATACCTAGCAAGTTATCAAGAGAACAATGTGGAAATGAAATTGAAATTTCAATATCCCGAAATTCTGACCTAACGGAACACCAAACTCAATGTCGTCAATCTTGATTGCCGATATATTTTTACCCGTGTACATCTATTTTGTCGTAGATAAATTGAAATATGTGAACAATTACAAGTAGAATTTCAGCATTAAAGCCATTTAGTGTGTAATCCAATGTAATTTTGACTACATTTGCAAAATGCGCTCTTATTGTTTTACTATAAAACCTCGAGCGCGATTTGAAAGAAATCACACTCGGAGTGTCAAATTTGATGTTCGGTTCATGGTGAGGACCCGAATTCTTCGAAGATGAGAGGTAAAAATCGACTCTCCTCTCAGTAGCTTTGCTTCGGCTACGACTACTTCGGCATTCGCCGTCAACATGATTTGAATTGACTAGAAAATGAATTGGCGAGCATTGAGAGCGAGGATGATTGATGAACTATTCTAGCCAATGGTTATTTTGATTGATGTGACTAATGAATACAAATCTACCTCTTCATTCAACCTGACTTCAATCCACACTTCTAAATACTCCCCTTGACATGAATCTCGTTACCCGCGTACATAATCTTATTTTACGTTCATATAAAGTGAAACGAAAACTTGATTTCTGATGCAAAAAAGTAGTTAACCCTTTAACGGGCCGTGAAAACTAGGCAAGGGATCGACTTCAACTTCAGAGAACATAATCCTTACATAAAGAAGAACACATATTTTCCTTTGAATTTTTTTTAAATGTTGAAACAGTTGAAAAAATTGGTGGCAATATAGTTGACACTGCCCGTTAACCCCAAAAACACTTTATTGCGCCTTTGGTTATGCAAAAATCAAAGCATTATTTCTAGTGCAGCAATACCAATTATTTCAGCGATTTACAATATTTCTAGTGCAGCGAAAAAACCTGTTTTTTATATAGAGTTTAAAAGAAAAAAAAATATTTGAATTTTTCATCAAATACACCATTCATTTAATTGAAGAAAGTGCATCATCTTACACAGTAGATCCTAATTAGTACGTTTACAGTGAAAAACTTTTCAACTTGTTGCATTTTCAACGAATTTAAACAGAATTTTCTGCCGGCGCTCTAAAATCGTGGTTTTGTTACATAAAAATGATTCCTAAATTAATATCGTACATTTTTAGCAGTCAAAAAAAAATTGGGGTATTGCCAGATACCTTTAGAAGGTTTTTTCTTGGTAAAATATTGAAAGAATATTCCAAGTGCAGAAAAAGAATATTTTTTGTTGGTGGCAATATAGTTGCCAGTAGCCGTTAAAGGGTTAATGGACGGTTTATTGTCCACCCACCGTGAACTCAAACCAACGAACTTAGACAGTTATCAGAAATGCTATAAAGGTCCTTGCCTTAGTATTAGTAAATAGCGTGCAAAATAGCGCGTAGTTTGAGAGAAATTCTAAACAAAATTTTAGTTCAATTTTGTGAAAAAAACATACAGAAAAATATATCAACAAAATTCACAAATTTGTCTGTGTTTCTGAACATAGCGTGCAGTGTTCGCTATTTTATATGATGGGAGCCACTTCAATATGTATTGACGTCCATTTGACTGAGAAGAATGAAATGAGATAGTCGAGCCGTAGAGTGAGATAGCAACTAAACGCCCGAATGACTGTTGAGTCATGTTGACGAAGAAACTGCTAGAAGAAGACAAAACTCATTGAATACGAAGGCGAATTTCTTCATGGCCCGCTGACTATCCTGACTATTTTTTGCATCAATTTACACGATCCTTTTTTGAGCAATTGTTAAATTACGCTGGAACCCATGTAAATAATTTTTTACGTTTTTATGCAATTCATACCTACACTTAGGGATGCCTGAATCTCACGATATATCACCTGCCGATCTTGAATTATTAGTTCACGAATAGTAGTGATGTCATCTGGCCTTCGGTCTTCGGTGAGCGAAATATGACCACGATTGAATTCATTAATAATTCGACAAATAATAGCCTTTTGTGGTACTTCATCACCAAAAGCGGAGGTGGAAGCAGAACAGAGTTTTCTCCGAGAAGCACGACTTTCGAATTGGACAGCATCCGGAATCGGAGGTGACTACACGAAGAACTGTTTGCCAAAAATGGTTGCTATTGTAAAAAAATGGATGAAGATATTGTATTCTGGCCGGATCTAGTTCGTGCCATTACACTAAGGCCTCTCTGGATTGGTCAGTACGTAAAGAAGACAATCCCCCAAACGTACCACAGGCGTGGCCAATCGAGTCGTATTGGGTCATGCTGTCTCAGTTGGTATACGAAATAGTTTGGGAATCTAATACAGCTCAACAATTCAAACCCCGTATCATCAGGTGTGCCGAAAAAGTTGACCTCTAGGTGGTCCAGACCATGGTGGCAAGCGTTTCGGGTTTCGGGTTCCGGGAATCTGTTTAATTGTTTCTCCCCAAGCGCACATTGTATGGTCTTGTGAAAATGCAATAAAGAACTGAATTGAAAAATTAACTTTTTTATTATTTAGTTCCGCTACTTATGACCCACCCGTTGAAATAATTACGCACTGCACCACTATTTTGCCACTGACAACGGGAAGTAAACCAGTATGATACACATGAGGGTGAAGTAGGTGGCGAAATATATTTGGATTAATAAACAAAAAAATGGTGTCATTTTTTTGCGTTGAGTATGAAGTTTATATGGAAGAAAAAAATTTTAAAAAAATATTCACAGAACCGAAATGCTCACGGAATCATATAATTGTTTGATTTTCAATAAATAGTGATAGAATTGTGAGGTTTTCCCATCATTTTATTGGCCAAATGGTACATGAGAGCAATATTTTTCGTACTTTTCTCGAGCAGTGGTTTTTTTTCGGTGAAATATGGCTTGTTTGCATTTTTCCACGTGACACACATTGAAACACATGAAGGCGAGCGAAAAATATAAAATTTTCTGACGTGACTCATTAAACTCTTATTTAGCGGTCACTTAAAAAATGCCTCCATTATTTGAAAAACATACTGAAAAAAACTTTTCACAAAACACAAAATTATGTATATCATGAGGTAAAAAAAAGTTGTTAAAACGCAGCACTCACACACTTCACCATTCACTCCACCTTGATTGATACTTTTTGCATTGATTTATTTTAGACAAAGTCAGTGTTTTCCATGTTTCCCTTGTATTCACCATGAACTATAGTCTCACTCCGTCAACATTGCGGCTTTTATTCAAGTTTCCTTCCGCCGCATTGCTCAAATCCCGGAATGATGAAGAATTTGGGCCATCCTCATCGTCATATTTCTCAGTAAATCATCTGATCGAACTTACCTGTGAAATTGAAAAGAAAAAAAACAAAATTAGAGTATGTACTAAGAGAAAATCTAAGTTTACGACAAAATGAAAAAAGTGTGATTATCAACATTGTAATAATTTCCTTATACCCCATCCTTTTCCTGAGAAAATGTCACCCTTTTAATCTCGAGTCCACCACGAGTAATCGGTTTCCCACATTACTAACCATAGATTTAAGAAAATTGTTCATATATATAGTTTTAAAAATATATTTAAGATTTCGGCTCCTTTAAACTTATGTAACTGAGCCTGTAAAAATAAACGAATTTATAAAAAAAAAAACAAAATGAAAAAAGTCAAATTTGTTCATGAAGCGATCAAAACAACCTGAATCGTCGTCAGATGAGAAAAAAAACTGATTTTCTGTGCACAAAACAATTATACATTAAGTTTTCAACACAACATCGAACGACAAATGAGTGTAACCCAAGCCGAATCCGAAAATGACTGGCTTACCAAAATATTACCAGTGGAGTTTATAGCAGTCAAACTTACCACTACACCACCTGCACCGGCAACTGATTGCTAGCCTACTACACAACCTTTCACCTCATTGTTTTATTTCCTCAGTGACAACAATGAAACTTTTATTTGAATATTAGCTGCACGCTCGAATAAATGAATGTTCCAATTTGCTCTGAAGATGACGATTACTTTAGTTTGAAGGATTAAGACGTTCGTTGCTCAGCGCGATTCGCCTGAGTTTCTTGCAGTGTCAAATTTCGACTGGCGCTAGTTAGAAAATAATTGCTTTTTTGCTGATAAATCATTAAGTGTAAATTGAACTTTGTTTGTTGTTCACGAACGACATCGCGAAATAGGAGCAAGTATCCGATAAAGCAACTCCACTCCCTACCATTAGAAATGCAATGTGTGGTGCAAAACACAACTACAAACAGCAACATAACCGGAAGCACAGCATACAATGTAACTAAAAACAAGGAAGATCAAATAGCACCCAATCGATTCCTTCTAATGTCATATTATAATTTCAAATCCAACCTTTACCCGTGTAAGAACGCAAGATTAGGCCATGTATTTAGACTGTTTTCCATTGCATATCCAAACTGTTAACCGAGTGACATCGCGTAATAAACCAGTGTTAAGAAATATTCCAAAGTGTTTTATTTCAAGACTTTTATTTTTCCAGTACAAGCCACATCCAAAGGTCTTCCTTAAGACCAAGGTACCAGTTTATCCCGATTCTTGAACTATCAACATCGAGCCCTCCTTCAGTCGAAGAATCTGAATATTCCGTCAATGGTCAGAGACAACCTTTACATGATCTAGAAATAGTTTGACGTATGATTACCTCTTTCATTTCTAACAGTTCGGCTGAAAAGTTAATAAGGTAACACAGTAAAACTTTTTTTTTTTGCAAAATTCAATTTTATTATTCAACATAATTGCATTCGAGGGCGATACAGCGATTATAGCGATTTTGCAACTTGATCCCCTTTATATGGTACTATTCCGGGTTTTCCTCAAAACAGGCCTCAGTTTTGGTAATCACTTCATCATCGGTCTTAAATTTCTTGCCAGCGAGCATTCTTTTCAGGTCTGCGAACAGAAAATAGTCGCTGGGGGCCAGATCTGGAGAATACGGTGGATGCGGAAGGAATTCGAAGCCCAAATTATGCAATTTTGTCATCGTTTTCATTCCATCTAGACGTCAACCTTATGAACTTTTCAGCCGAACTGTTGTACTGATTGAACCACAGTTCAAAGTTTTGAAAACGAGAGCGTTACGCCGGAACAACAAGATTTTGAGCGTTAATACCACACGTTAATACCTTTACCGACTGAACGAAATGACATGATAACCACTTTATTCAAAAGATAAAATGTCTACGCGTTATATGCTTGTTAAATAGTGACCCGAAAACTTGTTTCAATAGCTTAAAAATTACCTCGAAAACAGCCTATTGAGATCACACAAATCTGTATATAATCTGGTGCCCGCTCGGAAATCCATTTAGTTGTGATTGCAACGTGACATGAGAATGGTCTCGCCAGCTCGCTAAGCACTATGCTCTTCTCTCCCGATCCCATTTCTTTTCTGCCGTCGGACTGAACAGTGCAGCATTGTTTGGTGAAAGCAGCAGTCCTATTATCGAATGCTCACGAATGCCGCTATCGAGCGATGATTCCAAATATTTGCGCTGGGTACTTCCGAGGAGGAATCGATTCCTTCTTTGAGCGTTAATAATTCTTTTCCGGCTAAACGGAGTGGTTTGATAATCACTTTATTCGAAAGATAAAACGTCGCTAAGCCAAAAGCATGTTTCATTGTCGTAAAATATGGGCTTCGTAAAAAACAGTAGAACGAGCTAGTAAAACAGTGATTTGTCTCTAATTGGACATACCGGTAATGCGACACGAATAATTGGACATTTTTGTTAAATTTTCAGGTTCTCAATCATTTTCCAACAATTTTACGAGATTTTTATGTATGAAAATGATCTTCATTTTTAACGAGAAAAGAGTCACACATCACTCGGGTGTGTGAAGACGAACGTGGTCAACGAGTGAACGTGAAGCGAAAAGGGTGTACTGAAAGGAAAAGAACTGTTTTCTTCATTGAGCGTGAAAAAGAGCGGTAGCAAATAGAGCCAGCGTGATTAAGCTGTAGGGAAGCCGCGGGTAAGACGGACAGTGGGGGTATAATGGACAGGCGATTGATTTGTATAGTTGCATTATGAATTTCAAATTTCTGTTGATGGAAAACCGTTCTGCATGCTTTTCTAGAATATTTAAACAATCCTATGACAATGTATACTGATCAAAAGTGGAATAAAGAAACAAAAAACGAAAATCCAACATGATTCCGCGCAGCGTTGCCATTGTTCCAGTTTAAACTGGATTCTTCCAGTTTTTGTTCTCGATCCAGTCAAACAGTTAAATCCTGAAATCTTCCAGTTTTTCGAAATATTATCCAGTTTTATCCAGTTTTTTCATACGTGTGCTTCATTTTTATCCTTCAATTCACAATGTATAAATATTATCCCTCTCAGGGTTGCCACAATAAAATCTGTGTGTTTAATCTAAAAAAATCTCGGGTATGTTTGCATTCAAATTAATTTTTTTTCGAACTTTCTTCGTTGAAACATTTGACGATTCCGCAGATAGTCTAAAATGTCATTGTTCTACCTCGTCCAGTTCAGTAGCTCCTGTTTCTACAACTTCATCACCGATGTAGATATATTTGGCTTCTTTAGACAGGTTGTCGACTCAAACCCCGAAAAATCCCTGATTTTCCATCTATTTTTCAGAATAAACCAGTTGTAGTCTAGTAACTAAATTTCTACTAGTTATGTAGTTATAGTTATAGTATCTTAGAATGAATGGATTGTTTGTGATTTTTAATTGCATTTCACGAAACTATTACGATTTTAACGAAACTATTTTTTTGCAATCTATGGGCTTCCTTCTATGCGTTTTCCAAAATATCCTTCGTTTCACCTCGAGAAATTTCACTTCTGCTTCTAGTAGCTGTTTCATTATTTTGTATCATTTTATGCAAAAGCTCTTTTTTACCGGCTTTCCTTGCTTTCTAAAAGAAGTGAATGAAAATGTATCGATAATCTGTTTTTCTCTTATGTAATTTGAATTAATTAGCTCGACATTTTTATTTATGTTATCCCTCCAACGTGAAACACATGTCGCATTGCACAATAGTATAGTATCTACTGATACGTCCAAATTTTGATAGGAGTCAATGACGGAAAGGTCAAGAGAGGATACGATTTTCGTCGTAGGATACATCAACACTTCACAAGTTTTAAAAATAGTACATTTAACATCCCTTCGCATTTCGGATGAAATTGCAAGATATATTTCTTTAGTACCATTAAACTTTCTAATTAATTCAATAATTAAAATTATAATCGACGGAATTGCATTTTTTCCCTGATTGATGACGAAATTCCCTGATATTTCCTGATTTCAAGAATATTCCAGGTAGTCGCTGTTAGATGCTGTTCAAAATTTCGTTAGATTTGTGTATTATTGTGGGCATATATTGTTCAAGAGAGAAAGATAAATTGTTGTGGTTTCCGAATTAATCTGAGTAAATTCGGGCGTTTCAGTTTGTTTGTTCGACTTAATAATCAATAGCGAAACGTTTAACAAAATACATGTTTGGTCTTCGCATCGTTCAAATGATTCAAAATCACTATTTGGTTTTGGCCGTAGTTGAACCTGGAGGTTACGTTTAACGTTAATTACGTTAATTCAGTATTTTCAACATGGGATAGATCTGACACGGTCTTGTCTATGTTAGGGAAATAACTCGAATCTATGGGAAGTTAGAAGCTCTATTTTCAACGCTATTCACTATTTGCCATTAACTATAAGAAAATTGATAATTAAATTTATGATTAAATTTTATTTAAAAAAATATCAAAAATATCCCTCATGAAATGATGTGTTATTTTCACTTCCTATATGATTCCGAAAACGTAATCCAACATCAAAACGTGTCGATAGTACTTTCAAATATTTCAAATCCTTGAAACAAGACTTTTGAAATGAAAATGTATTTTCACGACACTGTGAGTGCACTTGCGAGGCTCACATTGCTGTGCTTTAAATATAAAAAGATAAAGAGTGTTATTTATTGTAACGCTAACCGATGACGCAGATTTTTTCTATGAATATCAGATGTAATAGATCTTCCAAAACATTCTGAAGTCAAAACCAATTGATCTACCATTGAGTTTATATAAATATTAGATATTCTAGGTCCTTCAAATCATTTTAAAGTTCAGAAGATCATAGAGTCAATGTGCTCCATATGAATATAAAAAATAAGGATACCTCATTTCTGATATTGATACCAAAATTCGAAGGAAAATCTATTACTCAAGCATTGAAATCTTTTTAGATAAATCAAAGCCGACTTTCTTAAAATAAACCGGTTTTACAAGATCCAGTTTTCTCCCTGTTTTTTTAAGAGCAATCTTCCAGTTTTTTGAAAAATATTATTGGCAACCCTGATTCCGCGTGTGGATGTCACTTTTGCGGCTTCGATATTAAGCATTTTGAGCGGTAAACCACGCAAAATTGAATTCGCTGATGGTTATATTTCGGTTTGTGAGTTGACAGAGAAGCGATATTAGGTATGAACGGAAAAGTAAATTCATTCATAAGTGGTAAATTTAAATTATTGAAATAATTGCATTGGGGGGTGAAATGTACAGTCACATCCATAATCGCATCCAATGCATGATGGAAAGTGAAGGGAATAATATTGAACTCTTTTTTATATTGTTTTCTCTTTTTATTCTACTTCAGTTACTGGACGCACAAACACTGAGAGAGAGAGTGAAATTATTCCTCTCGCGAGCGATAAACCTCTACGCTTTGTATATTATGAACCTGTCCATATCCCCCACTACATGTCCATTATACCCGCACCGATAAAAATGTTATACTTTTCGGCTTGTACTGAAATTAATTCAGTAAAAAACATGGAAAACACATTTTTATAAAACATTTGGCCAGTTATTTCGAAAACCAGTATATTGAACTGTAAGAAACTGCTTTAAAATTTTTGAAAACATGAGTTTCCAAAGATACAATTGAAGTTTTCCTTAACATGTCCGTCTTACCCCCATCTCTCCTACATTGAAATACGGTATGGTAATTATTGAGTTATTGAGTGTGAAATTGTTTCTTGTCAAAAATCAAGATCCAGAAAGCTTTCGATGCCGCACAATTGCCGACGGGTATCACTCAAGGGCGGACAACTTTTAGGTTCCAGTGATTTTTTTTCATTTTAGTACATAACTTTCCGTACTGAATTAAATCACATGGATGATTGTATGTAAAACACGAAAATGAGGGGGCAAAAAGAAATCGAATTTCTATGCGGCTCGGTTCACTTACTGCGCCGTGAAGCGTACGGTTTGTGTTATCTTGGCATAATGAGTTGTATGCTGCACAGGTTTCACAACAGTTTTGCCACTAAACATCATCCCATCAATCGCTCTTAATTTGTATATAGACCTGTCCGTTACATTCGCAATCGGCGGCAATAAAAAATAATAGCTTCTAACTAGCCGGGTGAGTCTAAAATTACCATAAATGACCAATCAACAAAGTATCTTCGATTATACGGTATCCCTGAGAAACAACAGAAACGCGGGCAGAAGGTACGAATACTATGCAATTTTGGCGCAACGCGTGTTCGCGTAACTGAGACAATTAAAGTAAGAGAAATACAATGTTGCAGCCGTCATCTTCGAGGGGCCCCTTTCCAGTGTTAGCGAACAACGGTTGACAGCTTTTATCACGACATGTGCCGTGGTCGCAATAAAACTGTAATAAAATTGTGAAAATATGAACAACGGAGTAGTTCACACCCACCGGGAATAATAAACAACGCTAGCGCGAGTTTGTTTATACTGTTTGTTTTGTTCTTGGGTAACTCGTTCGGACCTCTCGCGCGATGACCGCCGAGCTCGTGAAGGGTTCATTGTTTAGCTCAATGGAGCCGATTGTGTCGCCAATTGGCACGAGAATGGAATCCGTTTGGCCGGCCACACGATTCGCGGGAAAATATTTGCTCCCCGAGTTAGCGTTAGTTAGCAGATTTACGTATACAATTAGCACACGGGTCGGGATTACCTCAAAATTGTTTTGAACCGAAATCAGACGCGGAAAAAAACATACAGCCAAGAAGCGGAACCGTCGGCTGCTTCTGCTGCTGCTGCTGCTCATGTTTGACACCCATCCGTCAGCATCCAACGGTGCCGGTTCCGTCCAAGCCCAGCTACATGGGCAAGTACGGAACGAAGTACAAATAATGTCCTCCGCCCGTCGTTTGTGCGAATTCCAGTGTCGGTAGGGTGCTGTCGTACAGATCAGGAAAAACGAGCAACATGGCACACTGGAAAATGTATCCCCATCTCCCCATTGGAGGAGGAACGGCAACCGCTAGGAAATAAATCTACTTCTGCTCAGCCAGATGAGCCAGCCGCCTATGGAAGGTGGTGTTGATGAGGGACAAAGTGGTTGCGGTTTTGGTGGTTCTCACTCCCTGTAAGCGCACACTCGACTCGTCACGTTTGTGCCGCGGCGCGGATATCGAGCAAGAAGAAGGAGTAATAAAAATCGTATAAATTTTCTCTGATTCTTGCCCGTGTTATTATTTCTTTTTATCACTTCTCATTACACGGCTCATCGGAGCGTCCGCGAACCGAACCGTGTACGGATGGTGGATGCTGGGTGGAACACTGCACAGCGGGGCAACACCTGCGCGGAAGAGTTCGCAGAGAGGTGCGGCTTTTTGGCAGTACAAATTCGTGGCCACAACTTAGTTGACTGCGTTTATTTCTGCATTGCTGGAAACTCTAATAGTACAGCTGTACCTGTATATAGTACCTGTTCCTCTAATAGTACAGCATTTATCTTTAATTGTGTATTATTTTCATGATTATTCGCTACTTCAGGACGTTTTGTACCCCGAAAGGGAATGCATCTGCCTGTCAGGGTACCTTCATAAGTGCGAACAACAGCCGCAACCGGCAACAAAGTGCACGTAGGCATTTTCCAATAAAATTGACAAATTCGAACCATTCGTTGAACTCTTCAATTACGCTTTGGTGAGCGTGACAACGATTCGATTCACTAATTTTGATTGTACTGTTCATTTCATAGCTTTTCCTGTTGACACGAATTGAAATTTGACTGATTCAAAGGGCTAGCACCTCATGCCAGGAGCTGATAGGATAGAAAAGCGAAAATTGAATTAAGACACACTTCAAATCAAAGTAGCAAATGTTCGAATAACTGGAGTCACTCAGTTGAATTTTGTATGATTATTATGAATGATTTTCAATACTCCTCGGGGCATTGCATTGGCAAGGTTTTGAAGAATATTGGTAAAGATTTTCTCTCGACGCGTGAATGTGCGTTTTGTAAAGATCATTTAGCACTTCTTTCTGAAACTTTTTTTGAAAGATTTCTCCATCTTAGAACACTTTCCAATGTTTCGCTTATTAATTCAGGTATTTTCAGAAAAAAAAAGAATTAAAATTAAAATGTGTTCAAACAATTTAGCATTTTTTTACATAAATTTTCCATGTGTAACTCGTTAAATTTCCAAGAGCGTTAACCGAAACCACATTTCGCATTTGGGATGAGATTTTTTTTTAACTTACACCACCATATGAACAAACCTTCAAAAACCATCCCAACCGTTGTCATCACGCGACCGCAGACTTCATGCCGAAGTGACCCAAAGAACACATCTTACATCTTGCAAGCCGCAGACAACTGAAGATGCAGTAATTATTGACTGTCGAGAGGTAGCGCGCTCAACTGATACAATGATGCACCTTCATTACGTTTATTAAACAATTAAAAAAAAAACAACAACCATTTGTACTACACTGTTATCATCTTTGATGCGCTCCGTGGCCTTGCTTCGCAATCAATTAGGGGCCCATTGCCATCGGAGGCGCTGTTCGTGCGCTTTTCGGCCTTGTATTTCCCGCAAACCCTGTGGAACATTTGCAGCATTCAAATTATATGCTTCGTATCGATTGTTCACCGGTGTCTGGCGAGATGAGGCTTACTGGATGCATGTTTCGAGGAGTGTTCGATAAGTGCGAGAGGCAGTACTCTAAAAATAAAACAATAAATCGTAATGTACCAGGTTTGTTTTTTTTTTTGTAATAATGTTGACCTTTCAAGAAGATGATTTTGAATTTGTTCTATTCAGAATTTTTCAATGACATTCGACAAAAAATAGAGGAACAGAATGCAAAGAATTATTGAGTGATTTTTGACATGTTGTAACTTCGTGAAAAATTAATGCATAATGATGAGATACACATAATTTTAAAGCACCAACTTTTTTGTATTAAAACCTTCTAGGTACAAATTATTATCTGTTTGTGCAGGTGTGGTGGACATCAATATCGGAAATAATGAATAAAATTGCCAGAGTTTTTAAGGACTAACACATTTTTTATCTAACCAAACCGTAGCAAATACAATCAAGCTTATCAACCAGCTTTATATGGTTCATAGAACGCTCGTGTAGATCCTTTCCATACATAAATATTTCTGCTTGAATGAAAAGTTACTCCAAATGAACTCGAAAGGTGTTTTTGAAAACTTCTATAAATTTTGTATAAGTTTAATTTGATGCTTAGATGAAAAACAATTGATTAAAATTTTATACATCGATTTTAAAAAGGGCCCAAACAGAGTTTCTCAGATGTTTAAAAAAATCACCAGTAAGCAAGTTGTTTTGCTTGTTTATTCTCAAATAAAACAAGCCATCGATTCAGCCGTTGTTCGACACAAAGCAAAAAAAAAAGTCATAGGTGGTTGTGCCAGCAAACGACCGCATTGTTAGTGTAAAGCTACAATTTTCAAAACGATTACTCGGACATTTTCATCCGATTGTTTTGAAAATTTTTTAATTAATTTTTCAGTATAATGTTTTGGTGGCCCTGGAAAATGCCAATAGTTTGTGTAGCTTCGTGGAATTTAGCAGAAAATAATACATTTTAGCCCTCAAGTGAACAATACACAAGCTGTACATACGCCGTACTTTCTTTCCTCAATGCCAGTACTGCACTAAGTATGCAACGCGAACTTTTTCTTTTTTGTATTATATCTATAACAACTATCACAGTGGACTATTTTTCAGTTGACACGCACTCGGTCACTACATTCGTCCGACCATTCCATACTCCTGATAAACAAAACTACTATAGAGGAACTCCACCCTAAAGCAGCAGAAAAACAGTCGATTTTTACGCGACCCTCTCTATTTTTTAAACATTGTACCTATGGTGGCAGCTGTCTAAAAGCGCAATTTTCATTATTAGACGACAAATTTCTATCAACTGATTTCTTATGAGGGAGTATCCAGAATAGATTAGCTTGTATTCAAAAAAATCATAACTGGAAACCTAGCTGCCTGGTTGAAATATGATGTGCGGCAAAATTGTTCAGAAATCAGTGAATTCAGGAAAAAATACATTTTGAATACCTTCAAAAAACATTGCTCAAAAATAGAATTTAATATTAAAAAATGTTTATGGCTCAAAACATGTCCCCTTCGATATTGTTTAACTCTCCTATATTCGCGCGTACGGTCTGACAGACCGAGAATCAATGAGGTGGCTGAATTAAATGACTATTAAATCTGAATGAAGTTAAAAAATATATTTTCAGGTGTTTTTTCATTCAATTATATATTTTTCTTTAAATAAATACCAATAACACCTAAAAATACACAATAGCAATATTACAGATGCACGTACAGTTTGAGAGAATACGAGTTACGGTTTTTCGCGCGAGTACAGGAGAGTTCAAATATTTTAATTTAAAAAAAATTACATTTGAAAAAATCAAAATTTTAGATTTTCTTTTTAATTTTGAAGGGCACATGTTTTGAGCCATACATATTTTTAATATTAAATTCAATTTTTGAGTAATATTTTTAACGGAGTATTCAAAATACAGGTCGGACTCGATTATCCGGAGACTCGATTATCCGGGATTCGATTATCCGGAATTTTGGACTCGATTATCCGGAGTATTTTATTTTTGATGTTCGGAAATTTTGAATAATTTGTATAATAAATCTATATTGAATGGCCAATATGGGTATCAAAAGAAAGGGCTTGATTAGTAGAATGCAGTTATTTATGAAACATGCAAATCCAAGATGGCGGCCACTACAAAATGGCGGATTACATATTTTCTCAGAACCCCATCAATATGGGTATCAAACGAAAGGGCTTGACTAGTAGAACACAGTTATTTATGAAAAATGCAGATCCAAGATGGCGGCCACAACAAAATGGTGGATTGCATATTTTCTCAGAACTCCATCAATATGGGTATCAAATGAAAGGGCTTGACTAGTAGAACACAGTTATTTATGAAAAATGCAAATCCAAGATGGCGGCCACTACAAAATGGCGGACTTCATATTTTATCAGAACCCCATCAATATGGGCATCAAATGAATGGGCTGGACTAATAGAACACAGTTATTTATGAAAAATGCAAATCCAAATTGGCCGCCACCGCAAGATGGCGCCATATATATTTTTTCACAACCCCATCAATATGGGTATCAAATGAAAGGGCCTGACTAGTAGAATACAGTTATTTATGAAAAATGCAAATCTGAGATGGCGGCCACTACAAAATGGCGGATTACATATTTTCTCAGAACCCCATCAATATGGGTATCAAACGAAAGGGCTTGACTAGTAGAACACATTTATTTATAAAAAATGCAAATCCAAGATGGCGGCCACTACAAAATGGCGGATTGCATATTTTTTCAGAACTCCATCAATATGGGTATCGAATGAAAGGGCTTGACTAGTAGAATACAGTTATTTATGAAACATGTATCAAAAGAAAGTTCTCAACTAGTAGAACATAGTAGATTATGAAAAATTCAATTTCAAGATGACCGCAGTCCCCAAGCAACTAATTACTTTTTGAATGGTTCCATTCAGCTTGACCTTTTTCTGTGTATGTTTAAATGTTTTTTGGGTTGTCCCACATTAATAGAAAATTGATCCCGTTCCTGTTGAATGATTGATCTGAAATTTGGAACATACATTTAATTCTACTGTCATTATAAAACTACGCATTCCATGATCTTGACAATTCGCCTCAAAAAAATGGCTGAATGGCTTGATTTGGAGAATACGCTACATTATGAACAACATAAATTCGAAAAGGTCGCCGCCACAAAATGGTCGACTATGTATTTTTTTGCAATCCCCTCAATATTGGTATCAAATGAAATGATTTGACTAATAGAATACATACAGTTTCGATTATATACAGACTCGGTTATATGCGATTAGATTATATACAATTTTGGATCCGATTATATTCAGTTTGGAAACAATTTTATTTTATATTTCAAATATGGCTTATTTCATGAAGAAAAGTAACCTTTCAACGTTAAGGTGAAGTTCAAGTGGCTATTACATGTACAGTGGGGTAAATTATCGTGATTTTTGAAGATTTTGCTTGAATTTTCACCAGGAATTGTTTATATCGATATTGCAGCCAAATAAAGAAAGATAGAAGTTGTACGTCAAAGAACAAATTGTGGAGCGGTTAAAGAACTTAATTTTAATTGATAGAAAGAATATAGTTTAATATAATTTTTTAGGATAAAATTAATAATAACACATTAAAAATTATTAACTTTTAAGTGTTTCACTTCCAAAATGTTATTAATATTCACTAATTTAGTTGTTCCACTACTATATCCTGTACTAAATTTTCTCATCTTTCAAATAAAAGCATCAGAATCATCTTCCGTAGCGTACTTTTTAATGTAGAGCCAGGTTGAAGCAACAGAGTCTGAAACAAAAAAAAGTTCTGTAACTCTGTCATTGTTGAAATTCGAACATATGCGTACGAGGATTTTTTTTCGTCAAATATGATCGACTATCACCTCCTGAGAGAATTTGGATAGATTTTTTTTTTTCATGTGAGAAAGGTGTTTTCTGACTTTAAGGGGATGAATCAAAAATCAAATTCCTCTTTTATTTTCAAAAAACGAAAAATACATGCAAAAAAAAACAAATAAAGAAAAAAAATTGTTTTGACTCGATTATCCGAAAGATTCGATTATCCGGAGTGAAAAAAAAATCAATACTCCGGATAATCGAGTCCGACCTGTATTTGTTATTTGACAGGTTAGTTTAGTATTTTGATCTACGGAACATTATTCGGAATGAGAAATAAATTAGATATTAAAAATTACAGTAGAACCCCGATTATCCGCGGAATAGTCTGGCAAGGTCACCGCGAATTACAAAAACCAGTGGTCAAATAATGTGATAACCATTAATGAAACAAATGAGCACAAGCCTACCACTCACTGATAAATTTCGGGAAAGTTCATAGAATTACTGAGGAAATCGCTTTCGCGGATAAACGCACCGCGGATCATCCGCTCGTACATAATTTGGGTTCCACTGTACCTGGCAAAAATGAGATTACCAGGTACTATACAACGTCTGTTCTTCATGTACAATATAGTCAACTGTTGATACAAATGTATGAGTTGAATATAGTCACATTTCAATCAACGCTTTCATTCAGACTCCCAATGCCCTGTACTTAAGGCCGCAATATCGGAGACATGGAAAAATATCGATGAGTTCGTTCTGCTGAATTTGGTAAATAGTATGCTGCAATTTTGCGATTGACTGTATTTGGCATTGGAGACATTGAATTGGTTCAATAGAAGAGCTATACATTATGTCAAATACTATATATACCGGGAATTTGTGTTTTTGAAGAAAATGCTTTATTAATCATCTAATTTTATATTATCGTCTTCAAAATAGACCTCTTCTGAAGCAAATCAAGATTCAAGATTCAATTGATGAAAATTATAAATTGAAAATATCTGTGATGTTATTTCTAACGAGGGTTCTCGCCTGGTCCTCCATCCACATTCATAATGATTACTGGCTTGATTATTCCTTGATACTGAATAATCTAGAATTCAGGCAGCTCGAACACCCTTTTAATATCGACCCCATGTGAAAAAGCGTTCTAAGAACAGTGCTTTCTTGAACGAACAGCAACGTACATTGGATCACTGTGTTGAACTGTTTCAGCATAACCAATGTGCTCTAGATTTATTTTGCATCTTGCGATAACAGACAGAATAAGCTTATGTTTAGCAGCCATGACAAAATTATTACCCGATATATATATATATTTTTTTTTTCTTTATTTTTGAGACTTTCAGACTCCTGGGCTGGTTCGTCTCAGAAGTTATTATCCGATAGATTAACGCTATATTCGCGATGCATCAATCGGTGCCTGCTTACTGGCTGCTGTTAAGCCCACTACAACACGTGCTTCATTATCCTGGCAATCATACCTCAATCAGGCTCAGAATTGAAGCTAGCTGCTTAACCCTCCTGTACTCGCCTGCAAAATCATAACACGTATACTCGCGCACGATGTCACAGACCGAAATTTGAACTTCTCTGTAATGTTGCCATTGTGTATTTTTCAGGCTTTTTTGGCATTTATTTGTAGAAGAGGGTATGACTGAATGAAAAAACTCCAAAAAATATGTTTTCTTCGTCTTTATTATGTTTTAATAGTCATCTAATTCAGCCTCCTTAAAACAGAGTAATTTTTGATACTCCAACACAAATATCGAAATTTGAATTTTTCACTGTTATTAATTAAAAGTTAGCAACTGAATATAATTCATGGAAGTATAAAAAGCTATAAAATAACATAAAAACTTATTTATCGATTGTGGTTTCATTGGAGTAAGAATCAGAGCATAGCATAATTGCATGCTCGAAACAAACATATTTTTTTACATTTCATGCAGTTGTTGCGTGTTTCCGGGTCTTTTATTGAAGAAAAGAATGTATAACGACCTTCTGGATAATTACCAGATGATGAAGGTTCTGGAATATAAAGTTTGCATATTTCCAATATTCTTTGTCTCTGTATTCTTGGTTAACTAAGAATTGTTCCCTTTTTTAGATGGGGCATAAAAAGTTGATATGAAAGGATTTCTAGGAACTTCCTTCTCTTTTTCTCGTTTTCTTGTCGATATTGTTCATTATAAAAAAATATCCCCGAAACTGTAATTGTTAAAAATTACCATAAGCCACCGATTAGTTTATAGTTTACTGTTTACAATTCTTCCACAAGTGTGTATATGTATAACCATTATATTTAGCGAATAACTATACGAAAGTCAAACATTTTTATTTTGCTTTTGAACGTATGTCCACTTGTCCAAAAAAGTTACTCCTATTCTCACGTCGGTGTGTCAGACCGAAAGTGTTAAAAAAGTGACACACGTCCCCTTTGTACCAACACATGCGATACGCTAAACGATGACGAACGACGAATAACGAAGCTAGAGAGAATCGCAAAGTAGTGTTGATATTTTCTGAGAAATGAACGAACTATTGATTTCTCGGTGTGGAGACGATCTGGCGTAGTGGTAACATCCATGCCTCTCACGCTGAAGGTCACGAGTTCAATTCTCACTCCCGACATTCTTCCAAAAATGGAAGTAAAAGTGACGAACCAGCCAAATGAGTTGAAAATCACTATAATACAGATAAAAAAAAATTGATTTCTCGGTCTGACAGAGTATAGGAGTGTTAAGCATATAGGGGCCCGTGAATTTATTTAGGAATAAAAATGGAATTTTGTTACGTAACGATCACGGCTATCCTCCCTTCCCCCTTTGTCACACTAAGTAACGTAACCTGGAGTCCCCTCTCCCGTTCTCGTGTTACGTTATTTGTGCACGACGCCAAACCAGCACAAAGCCAGAACAACATCTGTAATCTACTTTTAGCATCGCATGTACCCAACAACAATGTGTGCGTATGATGCAAAACTACACAAGCACTCTCCACTAGAAGGCAGGGAAACTGACGCTCTGTATCATTTCATCGTGTTCCACCTTGGATATGAATAAAAACAAAATCCAGTTGTTGGTTTATCCTCGATGTTGATCGTGTAACGTGTGACAAAAAGTCCGCGTATAGTCAAAAGGATGGCACTACTGGCGTGTGTCGAGGTTATGTTTTGTTACTATCATCTCTTGGAAGAACACACACACACACACATACACATAAAGTTTCAGAAAAATCGGTCTGTTTCTTTGGGTTTGGCATTCGTTTGAATTGAGGAGGTCGAGTGATTTTTTTTGCATCACGACAGCGCACCAGCTCACGCCTCAGCAGTTTTCGTCGCAAAATTACTGGAAATAGGGTTCCAACTCGGATGTGAAACGATTTCTATTCCAATTCTCCTAACTTGGCAGACAGATTACCACTTGGTCCCCAACTTTAAGAAATGACTGATGGGAAAAAGTTTTTATTCAAACATAAATGATTACATAAATGAATGACTATTTTTCAGATTTGGACAAAATCTATTATTCGAATGGATCAACAAACTGGAGCAGCGTCAAACGAAGTCGGTGATCCTAAATGGATATAATGTTGGAAAATCAAAATGGTTTACCCTAAACATTCCCAAAAAATTGAATAGTTTTTGTTGTTTGCATGGACTTCTCCAATGATTTTGGTACTCTTTAAAAAAATCATATTAAATATGAACTAATTAAATAACTCAGGAAACTTGAACATCTTCCGAGTTGTTTTCTGTTGAATGAACGGTTGAAAGAAGGCAACGGGGGCTCGTTTGTGGGGGGAATCGCTGCCATATTCATCAGCGTTAACGGCATTCGTAGCAAACCCGACATGCTCACAAGAGACGCGTAAATATTCACGCAGCAATTGTTGCTCGTGAAGAATTCCATTTTAGATAATTATACCGCACACTTGGGCCTCTTATCGGCCATATTTATGCCATCGTCGTAATGAAGAGCGCGCGGTAGGTGCCGTGGCTCAAGCAAATATGTGAATGTTTATGCAAGTACCATCGCAACAAACAACGCCCGAGCCTATCTGGATGAAACCGCGCGAACAGTCACAGTCCACCAACCAACCAGCTAACTATCTTGTTCGAACGGCCCAGGATGCTCATTTAAATTCATGTTTGTTTTTGGATTCTGTTTGCGGGCTGTTTTTTCTCTGCTGTTGCGCCGTGTTCACTCCACTCTCCACCCGCGCCCATTGGTCTATCCATTTCGCGAGCGATTCATTTTCCATGTACTGCAGGCTTTAATCGTATCGTGCTCAACCATTAAAGTATGGCCCAAGCCCCCAGAAAGGGAGGGTGCTTAGCTGTCATCGAACGGCCATGCATACGCTGCCGCATGTTACGTTTTGTTTGATTCAATAATTAATTACGTTGGGTTTGCGTTTATAAATTTTATCGCACACGGCCGGCGATCACTCGTGCACATGTTTCTGGATTAGCGGACATTCATTTTTTGGGAGCCACCACGTGGTGGGATTCCGCTAACATCGATGCAGAATTGATTTGGAATGCGGGGTAATTGATAGCAGAAAAAAACGCATTTGCGTTTATCTGCGTTTGGCACATATGCTCGGGAAAAACCATCTGCGGATTCTGCGGTTGGTATTCATTAGCTTCCGATCAATTGAGTTGCACTAATCAAATCTAGTGAATAGTTTTTTAGTTCTAAAACAATCATGACACAATTTAAAAGCCGTTTTCGCGAAACCATCCACACGAATTAGCACATGCGAACTCGTTAACCGTGTCGCTCGGGGCTAGACAAAAAATTGATGGTGTTAATTATGACAAGACCTTGTAGTAGCTACGTGTTGATCCGGCATTATCTCGGCGAATTAAGCCATAAAATTCTTCGCTGCACTAGAGAATGATGAACGAAACGAAGAATGGAAAAAAAAGCGCTAAGTTCCACGCGGGAAAACTACCATCCATAATTCAAGCAGCTTATAGAAAAAATTGCATTTTAATGATAGCTTGTTCATTGCGCGCCTTCAATTCGTTGCGTAGGGCGCCTTCAAGAATATGGAAGCCGAATATGGAAGAAGAGGAAAAACGCCGGCTCACTGCTCAATCCACCCGCTGCAATCCAGTGGCAGTTGCTAGTCGATCGTAAACTCCGGGGGCATCCAATAGATCAGCCAGCCAACCACAGAGCCCCGACTCGAAGGGGGAATTATTCATAAGTGTTATTAATAAACACTAAAAAGTGGAATTAGTTAAAAGTACGTATGAATATGGATTGCAATAAATAACATTAATCCTAAATATTTCCTCACTCACTTTGTTTAGCTGTTTGACCAATCCAAACGCGACCGGAGGGTTGCCCCTTTGGCCATTGGTGGGAGAGCACAACTTTTAGCAGGGGAGTCTCCCGTATCGTTTTCGCTCCAGCAAAATTCACCTTTTCTTGGTGTTATTCAAACTTTATGACTAAGGGAAGGAGCAATGAAGCCGTTAGTAAGCGTCCCGTTCATTCATATGGAACGAATGGATTATTTAAAAAATCCTTTGTCCAACCGCTTGTGCTAAAGAAGAGGATTAACTTTCGAGTACGTTTTTATTTGGACAAACACACTTCAACGACGTGACATATCAGACGTTTGTGGTTCCCAGTGGGCCCTCCTCGAATATTCTAAACGATGAAGAGATTGACCGAAATTGTGAAATTCCATTAGAGGCATCCCTCGGGGAAGGCCCAATTGGACAGCTTTTAGTAAAATCAACCCGAACAGTCCCAAAGCATCAAACAAATCTCAATAATCATTACCGTAGTGCTGCCAAGAGAGATTCAATTAAACAGTCCACACTACGTACGAATCGAATCGAAGTACTTTGGCCTCTCCACCCGAACCATTGATGGACGGCCGGGCGGACGGACCGATGGACGGGCATCCATCGATTCACGAAATCATGCTCTCATGCGTCTCCAGAGGGTACCTACGCTCCGCATCTCCGCTGGTCATCAAAAATTCAACTTTTAATCAAATTACGCCTGAACAGGTGTTCCAAGGGACTTTTTGCCGCATCGAGTAGCCACACAACAGCAACAACAAAAAAAGGACAGTGTGATTGAGTTCAATTATAGCACTAAAAGTTCCCCCATCACCCAGCAAGCAGCACCAGTAGCAGCAAGAAAAGAGGCACAAAGGGTTTTCTGCTGATGGGCTTTTTACATATCCACGCTCTCGGGTTCCCGGCGCAGAGAAGGGTACGAAAAAAGGAGCCTCTGTTGTTTATTGAATTAAAGCTAGTTATGATTCTCATCGCAAGTAAATCGATGCGCCTGTCCGGGATGAATCGTGAGTCCAGATAGGTTCCCAGAGGATCGAGTGGGCGAGCGAGAAAGGGATGCTGGCAAACGTAAACAAACCCAACGGAATCTGCCAAGTTTGTCTTTTACTCTTTCGCTCGCTAGGTGATTGAGAGGTAGGGGAGCTGCAAGCGTTGTGCCAGGCAAACAAAATCTTGGAATTAATTGTAAACAAATATAATTAAATTTTATATTTGATTTTATCATTGCTTTTCTTCGTCATATTTTATTCAGCGGCCAATGCCAGAAGATGCGGCAGAAAGTTCCTCCGTTTCTGCCGTTCTTGCGGGTTCCACTCGGGTGCGATTTCGTTTGGTGCCGCATCGGTCATATCAACAAATTCGGTGGGAATGTGCTCTGCAGTGGATGTTGTTTATCATTTTCAACTTGGTGTTTGTTTCCTGCGCTTTTGAATTACTTGTTAGGTAGGGTATAATGCTTATCTGTTGTTCATGATGTAACATACACAACGTGTCAATCGAGTTCCGAAACTCAAACTATAATTTAGAAATTTTCTAGAAGGTGTTTGTTCCACCTAGCCAAGCGCTTACTGGAAAATATTATCTCAGTGTATGATGCATTTGATGACCAGTTTTAATGAAAAATATGTTCTGGAGTTTTTTCATTCAATTCAATTCAAATTTTCTTTAAAAAAATACCAACTACACCGAAAAATAAACAATAGAGGAACTGATACAAATTCGGTACCCCATTTTGATTTTTTGGACTTAGCTCTTGGCCATGTTCGGAATTTCTTCATATTACGTCAGCTTATGAAGGGATCTATTGCGGACATTTCCCCGCAAACCGATTTCAAATATCTTGATTTGGCTCGGAGCTTTGAGCATAGAAGTGAAACAACTCAAGTTCGAGTACCCGAGATGCCTGGGCATAAATTTGGCATTTTTTGACATTTTCATACAAAAATAAAGTGAAGTACACTATCTTACGTAAATTAACTCAACTTTGACGAGAAAGCATGCAATTTTACAAAACAAAGAGGAACAAAAAAAAAGATTTCTTCAAAAGAAAGTGAACAAATTTCAGCTCGATTTATTTCTAACTAAAAAAGTAAAACGAATCAAAAGCCTTTATAAAAGTCGCAAGCGTAGTTGCTGCATGGGCATGCTATACCTAGCACAGTGTATCATCAACACTATGTTTACATTGGGGTGCCAAATTATCCGCATACCGAATTTTCACTTTGGAATGAAATCTATGAAATTTGTGATTAAAATCTCGATACACTTACTCGAATTCGTTGAAGAACATCAATTTTTTTTATCCAAATCAGGTTTAATATTTAAAATCGGCTCACTATTCGATTTTAACTGATTTTTTAAGAGACGCACATGAAAAATTTTCGAGATTTAAAAAACAACAAAACTTGATTTTTTTTTTAAACACAGATATTTCGGGTTTTTGGCTTCTGACGTTTGTCACTACATTACTTTTTTTATTCACCACCAGAGTGCGCTCATTACCGCCGGAGATCCGGGAGGGTACCAAATTATCCACGGGGTACCGAATTTGTACCAATTCCTCTAGCAATATTACAGAGACAAGCACAGTCAGTGAGTATGCAAGTTACGATTTTTCGTCCGAGTATAGGAGAGTTAAATATCTTACAATAATTCAATTATTTACAATATGAAATGTTAGGTGACAGCGAATTAGAGTTCATACGAAAATTTAATACGGACTGAGTAACTGAACGAAGCATTGTGTTCTGGTCCAAAAGTCCAGCCCAAATATTTTCGTCTTGAAGAAGAACCTAGTAATAAAGGGTGTCCCACATCAAATTGCATCGCGAAAAAAAACGCTGTAGGAAATTGTGAAAAGCAACGAATTGATTTTGCGCAAGCACTTGGAAAATCCTCAACTCTCTCAACGGGACATCGGAAAACAATTCGGAATCGTGCAGTCAACGGTGGGTCGTGTTATTAAACGTTACTACAAAACTCTGTGCATCGAACGGAAGGCGAAATGCGATCAGAATGGATGTTCTATTGGTGATCAGGACCGCAAGCGTGTCGTGAAAGCGTTTAAGCGGAATCACAATGCAATGTCAGGAATGTGATCAAGAAGTTGAATCTGTCCAAGTCTTTCGTTTAGAGAGCCAAGGACCGGAAGGGACTGCATACCTACAAAGTGCAGAAAGCTCCACGAACGACAAAATACGGTGGGAAAATTCACGGGCCCGGAAACTGTGCACCTAGATGCTGACGAAGGCTCATTGTCTCATCACGGATGATGAGACTTACGTCAAGGCGGACTTCCGGCAGCTTCCGGGAGTAGTGCGCCGTTCGTGACTACCGGGACTGTAAACGGGCAAATCTACCTCAAGAAGTGTCTACAGAATCGCATGCCTCCTCTGTTGAAACAACGCGAGGGCCCTACGATCTTCTGGCCGGATCTATCTTTGTGCCACTATTCGAAGGATGTCCTGGAGTTGTACGAAGCCAACGGGATCACTTTCGTATCCAAGCACATGAGCCCTCCAATGCACCGGAACTAAGGCCCATCGAAAAATATTGGGCTATTATGAAGCAGGCACTACGGAAGCATCCAAATGAGGTCAAATCTGGGATAGACAAGTAGAAAATATTGTTGTACGGAGCATTATGAGTGGAGTTAAGCGTAAGCTGCGAGCATACGGTTGAAGTTGAATGCAAAAAAACATGCCGAAAGCTTACTTATGGGTTATATTTTATTGTCTGGAAGTTTGAAAAGGATCGGTCAACTAGGTTATTTTCTACAGCGTTTTTTTCCGTGATGCAATTTGATGTGGGACACCCTTTAGTCGATTTACTAATTAACCAGAATGATGATTTGAGTGTCATATCGAAATCTGATCCTGAAATGATTTAAGGGATTGCAGTATAACTAGACGTTTGTCAAAGAGTTATTGTTGTAGGTTTGAAATACAAGTTTGAAGCTGAAAAGGATCAAACTGAGACCCTCTGACACTTTTCATAGCCCAAAATACACAGCAGAAAGGTTACAGTAAAATGTCGATGTTATCTACTACATTCTTTCTCTTGAATCGAGCCATCTTGGTGGAGACTCACTGTGAGGAAATCTACGAAATTTGCTTGAGAGATTGAATACAATACCGGACACACGAAAAAATGTTTCCCATTTTTTTCTCATTTGAGTGAATTTTTTTCTAAATTTGATTGAATTACATTAAGAGTGTATACAATCACAATAGGCATTTGTCGTCAGGAAGTTTTCAATTATTTGCATCATGGCGTCATCATATATTGCGCGCTCGTAATGACTGAGAAATACGAAAAGGGTCAAAGTTCTCGTTAAAGTTCCTAGTTTGGTGCGAATTGATTTCAATGATTTTCCTACCATTTCGATTCGGAAACTCTCTAAGATTTTATATGAGATTTTTATATAACATACATTACAATTCGCTGAAAATGGATTTAATTGGAGGAAATCGGAATTATTTCCGATTTTCTGTAAATTTGTTCTATGCTTCTATGAGCATACCTACCCGTATCGCCGATAACGAGCAACAAATGTAGAGGCGTGGCACATATGATCTTGGTGATCACTTGGTGAGGGAGCCAGACTAACACATAAGGACAGTAATCTGTTACTCTCCAACAAACTCCGGTTGATCCTCTAGAATTGAGACGAATATGCTCTTCAAAATTCCATTAATGTTGTCGCTTGCATTAAAATCTACATCTTTCGTAATTTGAATTATGTGTGTGATTCGCGATTATAGATAATCCCCTTCGCGGTTCATCCGCTCGCGGATTATTAGTGCTATACTTGAATCCAATAATTTTGTAGCCCTACGTCAACAATGCAGTTGTGTTGTGGACCTTTTCTTTATGCAACTGATTACAATTGAATCATTCAAATTATTGTCCATCACTATCTTTAACTTTTGTCTATCTTTTTGGCAGATCTCGAATACTGTTTACATGAAAGATGTCATCTTTTGAAAACAGTGTTTCTAAGAAAGTTTAAACAGGTTTTTGCTGCGTGAGGCTGAGCTTTGTTAGGTTGTAGAATCACTTTTTCGTGTCTCTGCCCATACTGCGGTTATTTATTCGCGCAGTTCTCCGCTCAACTACATCTGTTGAATTAGAATTAGATTAGAATCGTTCCGAAATGATGGTTTTATCTAGTTTCAACAGCTCATAAGAAGTAAAGGAGTAAAGCATTTTTTGACAGTCGAAAAAACGGTGCTTAATGCCCTTTGGCTTCAAATTATAAGGAACTCCACTTTCGTGCTCTCGAATTATTCCCGAAGCTTGTACTCGCATGGAAATGGCGTTTCGATTAACTCCTAATAGTGAAGCAAGCTTTTCTTTTTTTTTGCATGAATCTTCACCGAGTAATGTCTGCAATTCAGCGTCTTTGAAGGTTTTTGGCCTTAACTCCACACAAACAGTTGTCAGCATCGAATTCACCATTTCTAAAGTGAAGAACTAGTCATGGCACATTGTTAAGGATTGAGTGTGATGAGTGTGATTGAGAGTGTGAGTGTGATCATTGTCAACATATCCTCATATCCCCTCCTTTTCCTGAAGAAAATATGTCACCCTTCTAAACTCGAGTCGACCGCGAGTAATCGGTTTCCTATCTTATTAACATTAGAATTAAGGAAAAATGTATATATACTAGTAACAATACAGTAAGGATTTCGGCTCCTTTAAACTTATGTAACTGAGCCAGTATAAATAAACGATTTAAATAAAAAAAAAATGGCACATTGTTTCACATGGAGCATTATCTCCATTCAGAGGTTTCAAAGCGCTTCGGTCGTCGCTTCCTCCGAACCAATTGAGAAAATCAAAACTTCTTGCAAATAGCGACTATTTCGCATAAAATTAGACATTCTCTCATAACAAAAAATATACGACGCTAGAAAAATAGTGGATCAAAGCGGTTAAATTACTGTTTGTCTAGCCTCGGCTCATGACGGTTCTACGTGTGTTAAAATCAACATTTTCTAAAACCATCTATTGAGATACTGCGGGAACTTAGTTGCGCACCCAATGCAGTAAACTATGATAACAAAGAAAGTGACAAAACTTTGAGAAAAAATAATCCAATCCAGTGTTTCAATCCATTTATAATAATTTATTTTTATTTTTAAAATTGATGGTAAAAAAATATATACCGTGAAAAGCTTTTGGAGTTAGTACTTAATCGTGTAACTTTTGTCACGCATCACTTCACGCACCCGGTTCGGCATGAACTCAACCAGCTTTTGGTACGTGGTGATCGGGATGGCGTACCAACAAGCTTGGATCCTATCCCACAGTTGCTGCTTATTCTTCGACTTCTCCGAGGATACACCGACCTTTTCACGATCTCCCATAGGTTCTCTATAGGGTTCAGATCGGGTGAGTGCGCTGGCCACTCCATGACGTCGACTTTATTATCCTGGAACAACGGTCTTGGTGGTGTGCTTCGAATTGTTAGCCTGCATGAACTGTCATTTCAGGGGCAACTTCAACTCGGCGTGTGGCAGCATAACATCCCTTAGGATTTGGGCGTAGAGATACTAACTCCTTCTCCGAACTGATCCAATTGAAGTGGGCATTCGCGAACTTAAGCCATGTATTCAAATGCTGCCGCGGAACTCACTTGGAGGCTCGCTTTATGGCGGAGTCATCCTTCGCGGTCGTTTTCTTTGGTCGTCCAGTTGTTTCGGTTTTTTTGCGGCCATGGAGGAATGAATGGAATGAATGGCACGCAGAAATTTGACGATATTTTTTTGTTTCTTGACAATATAAAATGTTCTATTGATGTATTTGTTGTTGGTGAAACGTGGTTAAAGAGAAAAAAAATTGTCCTTTGTATGAAATACCAAATTACACTTCAAATTTTTCATGTCGTGATACATCATCTGGTGGATTAGCAGCGTATGTGAAGAATGGATTAAATTATAATATTAAATAGAAATATTTTTTTTGATGGAATGCACCTAATTCATATAGAACTGAAAATAAATGGATTGTTATATGATGTTTTAGGAGTGTACAGGCCACCATGCTCCGACTTCAACCAATTTCATGACGGACTAGAGACCTCATTGTCAACTCGTAATTCACACCCTTGTTTTATTGTGGGAGATATAAACATTCCAATAAATTTATCTAATAATAACATTGTTCGTCGTTATGAAAATCTACTAGCATCATATGATTACATCTGTACGAATACGTTCACGACTCGCCCAATCAGTGATAATATATTGGATCACTGCATTGGACGAAAACAAGACCTTGATCGTCTACAAAATGATACAATTCATACAGATATCAGGGATCACTAAATTATTGTCACGTCTTTTAAAATGAGCAATTCCAGAGAGCATGTGATTACAACCAAGAAAATAACTGATACAAACAAACTTAATCGACTATTCACTCAGTTCAAAAAAGATTTTGTTTGTGTCGAAGATGTTAATGAATCCATTATAGCCATAACATCGGCTTATAATGACATATTGAAACAATGCATCGCATTCGAAAGTGAACGAGTGAACGAGAATATTGAGGTCAAACATTGTCCTTGGCTTGATTATTATACTTGGCAATGGATAAAACTCAAGAGCAAATATTTGATAAAAGTGAAGAAAAATCCCAATAACAACCACTTCAAAGAAATATTTTTGCTTAGCGGAAATGTTAAAGTGAATATTTTAAAAATATATTTGAGGAAGTTTCTAGTGCCAAAATATGGAAAAATCTGAATCAAATAACGGGTTGAAAGAAACAAGATTCGAATATTGAGCTCAAACATAATGATAATAAGACATCAAATAACTTAGAAATTTGTGAAATTTTCAATAAATATTTTTCTAGTATTGGAGAAAATCTAGCTAAAAGTATTCCTAGAAATAATTTAATCGTAACGGAGATTAAATTATTTCTAGGAATACTTTTAGCTAGATTTTCTCAAATTTCTAAGTTATATAAATTTCTAAGTTATTTGATGTCTTATTATCATTATGTTTGAGCTCAATATTCGAATCTTGTTTCTTTCAACCCGTTATTTGATTCAGATTTTTCCATATTTCCTGCACCTTATCTAGAACGAACTGTTTTCCTTAACCTTACTCACGATTAAGAGGTTGCTTCCCTGATAAATAATTTAAATACCAGGAAGAAATGTGGACCAGATAACCTTTCTGTATTTATTATCAAAAATAACCTAAACGCATTTTCAAAAATATTCACTGAACTTTTCAACCAAATACTGAGGCAAGGTAAATATCCTGAATGTCTGAAATTAGCAAAAGTAATTCATGTTTTCAGAGCAGGCGATGCGTCTGATCCGTGCAATTATCGACCCATCTCCACACTGTCAATAGTTAATAAAATATTTAAGAAACATAATAAAATAATGCTTATCACACACACCTTAACATGAACTGAACTAAAACTGTGTTAATATCTGTGTTTTACTCTCTTTTTGTTTTTTTCGTTTTGTAGCTACCAATTTGTATTTGCTTGTGTTTCTATTGACCAAAAAAACAAAAAAAAAAAAACAAAAGGAAGCCCATTACCAGGGGGCTCTGTGCGAGCTCTTTGGTGTGAGGGTGTGTTGGTGGGCCTAAAAAAAAGAAAAAAAAAAAGGTTTTGGATCGTCCCAAGTACTCTGCGATTTCACGTTGGCTACTGCCTGCTTTGGACATTTTGCGGATGGCCATCCGCTGTGTTTTTTCGAACAATGCAAATAAATTGTTATAAATGGATCGAAGCACTGGATTGGATTATTGGCCCAAAGTTTTGTCACATTCTTTTTTGTGCTTGAGCAGTGGTCTTAATGTTTTGTGCGACACTGTAAGTAAACAGATCTTCCACCCCGCAACACCAAGTGTACGTCACCTAGATATGGTCAAAACCAAACCATCACTCAGTTCCAGCGCATTGCCGAAAATATAGATTTAGACTTCAAATTCGGCCTGTATGTTCTTTCAACATTCACCCGTATTCTGAAATCCGATCGGGTCAGAATTGCACGAACAAATTTCAAATTCGCGAATCCGACCAAGTTTCAAATCCGATTGAATTGCGGAATGTGAGGTGAATATCAGCTTTTCAAACTCTAACAAGAATTTGTTTGTTTAGATGTTAATATTCACAAGACATCAAGTGCAATCAGGTCATTGATATTCGGTTTAGGCATATATAGCTCTAATGATGTGCTCTCGTGGCCGAGTGGTTAGCGTCACACCTATCATGCCGGGGGGTTCGGGGTCGATTCCCGTTCTGGTCGGGGAATTTTTCATCAATAAAACTTGCACTCCGACTTGCACTGGGGTCACGCGTATTCTAGAACTTACCAAACAGAATGCATTCGAAGCGTGTTATTTGGCATAGAAATCTCAACTAAGTACTAATAAAATGACTACGTTGACGGCGCCAGTGGTTGTGTGGTTAGCGTAACAGCCTCACAATCCGATCGGCCTGGGTTCAATCCCAGCTGGCGTCGTTGGGATTTTCTGAGGCGAAAAATCTCTGGTTACGTCTTCCTTCGGAGGGGAAGTAAAAGAAGTTGGCCCGGCTTATGAGTTGTTGAGTCTGATAGGTAGGAACAGGTGGAGTCGCCTCCCTGATGTCGGTGATTGGCACTGAAGTGGCGGAAATAGGCCGACGAAAAATAAGCGAAGATAAAAAAAAAAAAAAATGACTACGTTGAGACGGCGGAGTTCCTCCAGGAACGTTAGTGCCATTTAAGAAGAAGAAGAGGAAGAAGCTCTATAGTTCTATGCCAAAAATCGTATTTTTTATACTGAAATTTTAAAAAAATACTGTAGACACTGTAGCTCCCCTGTCTCCTTCCTTCGCCAAGAAGAAGCAAATCTCAATCCCAATCCCAGCCTGACGAAGATAAAACAAAAATATCGCTCCATAAAAATTGTGTCAAATTCCAAAACCAACATAAATGAATATGCATAGCGAGCTCAGCTCGATGGCGATGGCGCCCGGCCAGCCGAACAAACAAATGAGCCGTATTGTGCGCGCTACGGTCGAGACTTGAGAGCCTCATCGAAGACACGAGACCAATAGTGATAAATAGCATCAAGAATAATAGGTAGAACAGAGCATAAAACAATCCAACACGGCACCGGCAAGCGATCGTCGTGGCAGAGAGAGAGAAAGCAACGCAGTGAAAAAAGCAGGTCATAAAACGTCCCGTCCGAAGATTCTCCGTCCGTCCGCACATTCCGGATCTAGTCTGATATACAACACACAAAACAAAGGGGACTTATGAAAAGTTGCTTGTCTAATTCTTCCTCTCAACCAACAAAACAAAAAAAAAGCCAAGAGATAAACAAACAAGTTTGACCTGACGAGCATTCTCGTTGGATAATGAGGAAGTAAGGTGCATTTCTCCTCCTTCGGTTGTAAGTTATGTCTAGCCAGTTCCTTGATTTGTTTTAGGTAATTCACTTTTGGGCAACGGGTGGTAACTTGTTTACCGAGGAGAGGATTTTTCCGGTTCCACTAACCGAGTTGCAAACGGGATGGCGGAAGAAGCGTATGGTTTGCGTCAGCGTTGATTCAAAACGTTCCCCTAAATGGATGTTTTGAATAAATTCATCCGAAATATACAAATTACCACTGAATTATGACAGTGCTGATTCATTAAACGATGGTTGATGGTTGCCTACCTCTACCACAGGACCGCAATGAGTAGATTACGATACCGGTTCCCAATTTTGTCACGCCCAGCGTAAACGTAAGACAGTCACATGCTACTGTTTCGGTGCCAGGCGGCCCAAAAAAACTTTAAGTACAATATTAATTCCCAAATAGGATTACAATAATTGGTAACCTTCACGGATTTTGGCCTCCAGTTGGCATTGTGTACCCACATGGATGTCGCTAAGCTCCAAAGAGTTCTACCCGGACAAGGGAACGTCAAACTTCATACGCTGAACCGGACTCGGGACAAACTCTCACGACCCCCGAGAAACTGGTCCGGGAAGATTTCGAGCTGTCACGTTTGAAAGGCACGGAGAATTAATCGATTTAAAGCTGACATGACGGCATGCACTGGTCGGAGGCTGCCGGCGGAGTGAAAAAAAATATATATATATTGAATGATATGCATCGGTGTCTTTCAATCCGTGACAAATGTGCCGGAGAATGTGGTGGCGTTGTTGTATAACAGTAGCACCAATTCCAATCATCAAGTTTCCATAATTATTCCGATGCCTTTGGCGAGAGTGTCACTCCACGCGGACACTCATTTCCAGCTGCTTCCTCGAGCGTATTAATTTTCCGAACTTACCAAAATCAGTTAACACGAATGTCATGTGGATATCAGAAGGGATCAGAGGCGGCATGATCGAGTCTTCGGTTGAACCGCCGCCAATTTGCGCGTTCCCCTATTGCGAAGAGGGAAGATCGCGGCCTCGATACGACTCGGAAACGGCATAAATTTCTTAAATTCCTCAATTAACATCAAAATATATTTGGCAAATAATTTATTAAAAACCAATACCAAGATATTTTTATGCAAATTTGATTACTCTGCGGTCAGTTTGTGTGTTGCTTTTTTTCAGTCTTTTTTTCTCCCGTAACCCAGGTTGTTTTGCGAGCCCGATGGCACTTTTTCTTCTGGTTCCTATACTCCAGATACGCCGCGACTGTCGCTCTGCCTCATTTCGCGCACGCGGTATCTTTGTAGCAAATAGAACTCGAAGCGAAAAAGACCGCTTTTCATGTTGTGGTGTCATTCTGGATCCCGTCACCGGCCAGCTTTCCATCCCTGCCCAACTGCCGATACTGCCGGAACACACCTTTGCGGGATTCGTGTAGAGAATGATTCTTTTTTTTCCCGCGGCAGTTCTCGGTTCTCTGCAAGCCGCATCGAGTGTGGCTATATTTTTTCTCTTGTTAGCATATCCGCAGCGCTTCCACCAGACCGCATGGAACCAGTGAAGTTATTTTAGTCCCATTCGCGCGCACAAATTAGCGAAATTTTATTTGCGGTTTAAATGAGCGCAAATCGCCATCCTTAACGGGCTAGCCTTTGCGTGTGCGAAATTTGCTGCACTCACGCATTCACTTGGCAAGCAGTCGTCGTGTTCGGTGGGAGTTGCGGTCAATTAATTAACGAGAGGCATTTTTGCTAGGCTTCCAATATCTGATTGGACGCTTTCCTTTGAAACTTTGACTAGCTTATGTTATCGCAACCTAAGATCCTGTCCAAAATCACTGGGCCAAAGAGAAACTGTCACAATGAATCGATGTTTCGCAATGTTGCTCGGAACATCCGACAAATGTGAGCTCCGACTTTCTGATCCGGTTGAAGAATGTCAGTGTTCAACAATCATATTGATATTCTTTTTCCTGCCGAAATTTCACGGGCCAGCAATCAGGCGCGAGCCGGTGCATTATCATGATGCAATTCTCCTCAGTTGTTTCGTCACAGTTCTGGGCGCAAACGCCGTTGACCACTCGACCATGGGCCCTTCTCGATAGTAATTATCGTTTTTTTGTTCTATGCAAAAACTGTAACTGTAAAACATTTCACCTTGAATCGAAAAATCACGGCCTATTCGCTCTGAACGGCTGTTACCACAACGGTTGAGAAACTGACAGTCCGGTCGGGAAACCCCATTCGATCAGCGGAGACTGACGCCGATTCTGCAAACGCGCGTCGACGCCGACAGCGGCCTGTCAAACGATCGGCGTTGAGCCGAGGATATACTGAACGCGATCCGATGCGAAGCTAGGCGCTTTGCAAATCACACGGACCTGTCATAGTTAACGCGATCCGATGCGAAGCTAGGCGCTTTGCAAATCACACGGACCTGTCATAGTTAACGCGATGCGATGCGGTATTCAATGCGGCGAAGCTGTTGCAGTGTTTTGCCACGTATGAACGTGACGGTTAACAGAGGATTTTCACAAATATCTTTAAAATCGAATCTATTGAACGAAACTAAACTAAAATCAAGATAAAACCCCATCTTGATATTCATTGCAATAAATTGAAAAATAATACGTGTACAGAAAAGCGATTGTAAACAGCGTTGACAGCGGTGACTGTCCCTATTCGCGTTGACAACACCAAGGTCCGTGATTTTGCTTTTTTCTGGGCGAGCGTCGAGCGGAAATGAATTGTCTTTCTTAAGACAGGTGAAGGAGGAGTAATGGAGTAGTTTACTCTCCACAAGGGCCCTTTCATGGATAGAGACGAATGAACTGCAATAGTTTAAAGTCTCTATAAACTAAACAAGGAAGGTCGTTTCTGTGATATATCGTGAAACACCGATATAGATTATATGTAAAACGCCTAACAATTGTAACACATCTATGTTTATTGACGAATCAATCCGAACTCTGTTTGTTTACGTATCTCATCAGAGCTATACTCTAATTCAAGATATCACAGTTTCGCTGTTCCCCAATTCATCGTCTCGCATCACATCGTATCGCGTTCACTATGTCCTCGGCCTTAGAATGGAAGAGAAAACAATTCAGGATATAGTGTAATTGTTGACGTTGCGAACCCGCTGAATTTAAAAAGATGAGCTTCTTTCAGATTAGAACCATAGTTGATAAGAATTCGCCATATGGTGTTATTTTCAACTAGAGTAGAACCCCGATATTACGATAATATTCAAATACGAATAAAAGATATTTCTGCATTGAAACCATGTTTCATCAATACAGAAATCATAAAACTGTAAAATCTGTAAGGTCGCTTACACCAGTGCACAATGGTCCAGGAGATGTATTTAAGTGGAAATTATCATTTAGAGCTCGATAGTTATTCTCTAGACAAAAACTGTCTTCGACAAAGTTGTTACATATGATAGAGCGCTCATTTTTATGTTATCAAAAATAGGGTGACCAAAATTGTCGATGAAATAAAAAATCTAACTTTCTTATCTTTATAGATAGAGATAAACATAGTTCGACAATGTTGTAGTCCCAGTTATTTTAAACAACTTTGCAGAACAAAGCTTTTTTCTATCTTTTAATATAATCGATTTAGCGTCTTTTTTCTAAGTTGCAATAGGGTGATCATGAAAAAATGGTTTTTTTTTTGCTTTAACTTCTTCGAAAGGGCCTGCACACATAAACGCCTTATGACGAACCCTACTTTTTGAAATTTTCACAAGCACTCCTTCATTTGGAGACAGCTGGATGCCACTGTTCCCGTTTAACTGTTGTATGGCTGTTGTTAATTTCAACTTTATTTTTTGGACGACTTTGAATGGTGCCTACGGTACTAAGTGAACGGAACTTTTTTTATTTTTCCAATCGTTTCTTAATCTGTAAACCAATTAAACCCGAAATTGCACACGAAATTTGAGTTCAGCAGCTTAATTTATTCAAAGTCCTTGCGTATGGCTTTCTCGATATCATGGGCGCGTTCCACAATAGTTCCACAGATGCTAGCCTTATCCCGCTGCGTTCCTGTTGAATGGGGTTTTCTCATAGGTTTGATCAAAACTGGATAACTTAGTTAATCTCAGAAAAAACACCATCGTAGATATTAGATGACAACAAATCAATAACGATCTTGATGCAAAAAAAACGGATCTAACCCGGTCGAGTACTCAAAATGAAGCACATTTGTTGCAATTTAATGGAAAAATAACGGAGAAATAAATTCGATGCGGCTGTTTCGAGTGTTCTTTCGACCGCTTTTTGAAGAAAATTGATTGATCCTGGTACGTATTTATCATGTAAACAAAAAGTATGTAAGATTTAATTTCTCGAATTCCAGTTGCAGTCAACGAAAAATGGGTCGCGCGCATAATTGCGGATGGTCATCCACAAAATGTGAACATTATGGTGTGGAGATGCTACTCCTGGTTCGGGGTTGGTCCCCTGTACTGGGTGGATAAGATCATGGGTCAGTACCTCTACGCCCAAATCGTAAGGGATGTTATGCTGCCAAACGCCGAGTGGGCCATTATGCCATTATGTTTTTAAAAAATTTTCTGTATCCTGTTTTTTTACATAACATATCCAAAAATCAGAGAGATATTTTTTCTCGTTTTTGAGTTATGATCTTTCAAAGTTAACATGTTTTCAGCCTTCGTTCAATACGAATATTGCGACAAGACTAGATCTATGCGACCATCCATTTTTTCCGCAAATGTGATATTTTTTCAAAGAAGACTCCTTGACTTCAATCTGATATATCGATCATTTGGATTGGTATAGAAGTTCAAAAGTTATGAAATTAAAAAAAAAACTATTTTAGGGAAAAGGTGGAAAATGATTTTTCGGACTATCGGTGAACATTGTATACTCATAATTCGGAAACGAAAAAAACGCCTCTCTGATTTTTAGATACATTGTGTTAAAAGAACTTAGCTTTCAAGAATAAATATGAAAAAATTCCGAGCCCACGAAACAATGCAATAAAAAATTACGAAAACGAAATACATTTTTGTTCGCAAGTGTGATATTTTTGCAATGAAGACTTGCTCCTTGGCATCATTTTTGGAAAAGGAAAAAAGTTGATTTTTCGGACCATCCTAAAATGGAATTGGGCACCCTAGTGAAAAACCAAAAAACATAATATTTTGCGATTAGGAATGAAACTACCGATTTTCACGAAAATCTGAGAACCACAATATCGGTTTGGCATGGAATGGCTGAATGAGGAGAATATCATGAAGAAAAAGAGCGTATTTTCATCCACGCATAGTAATATCTCCTGCTTTGTGCAGTGTAGATGTTCTCCTGGGGGTTGAATAATGTCTTCATGTAGCAAACTTCAAACTTCAAACAATTCATTTTATGTTTTTCCGAGACGATAGTTAGGGTATATAATGTTGGTTTGTCTGATTTTGGGTGTTTTCACGCAACAGTAAATGTAAATCTATTTTTCTTCATGAAAATTACATGTAATCAAGACGTGTTTGGGTTTTGTTGAAAAGCCCCAAGTCTCTAATTGCTAATAATACCATGAGATGATCAAATTATTCTAATTATTATGTTTTTTATTATCATGGTTTGCCCGAAAAATGATCATTGATCCGGTTTTAGAAATCATTATTTTTGAATCAAGAAATTCGAATTTTCAAGTAGGATTTCTCATTCCTTGAGTTTATCATAATCATATTGATCCATTAATAATTCAGGCTTTCTTCAGAATATTGTCTATGTGAGTGTTATAATCCAAAAAAGGACTAATTACGTATCAAATAATCATCTGATGGATGATTAAAGGATAGCTCAAAATAAGGGCGCATTGACACCAATAGAAGGTGTACTTTATAAATCTTTACATGTGAATCCGTAAAATATCCTATAAAACTACTGTAAATCATGGAAAAGACAGTTTTTTTATATGTTTTGAAACATTTGTATACCCGATTTGACGTAAGTGCGCTGAACTAGAGCATTCAAAAAAGGGGACAAACCAAGATCATATTTTCGACTGGACAAACCAACATCATTCACCTTACTTCTTGTAGGGAAACAAGCCCAGGAGACTAAAAGCCTCTTAAATAAAGAATAAAAAAATACTTTTTGCGATACACCCATCAAAAAGAAGGAACTGAATAGCTCGCTCGAAGTACAGTTGCAGTGGTCGTTCTATAGACACTGACAGAAAAAGGAAATATTACAAATCATTAGAATTTATTGGATATAAAAGAAATCAATTTTCATGGCATAGTCTGGCTCCAGCTAGCAAGAAATCAAAAGCCCTCATGCCGATATTACACACAGCGGTTTTGCATGATCCCCTTGATGATTCCCAACTTCAAGTAGCAAACAACGGCCCAAGAAGAGGCTGACCGGCTTTCATAAGAAGACCGGTCTGGCAAAGAGTGCTAGTGTATTTTTGCATGTGATGCAAAATGATGTGATGAACAAATTTTATACACCGCTAGCAACCGATTGTGTGTCAACTGCGAAAATGACTGCCGCGACAACTGTTTTAGCTAGCATACAAAGAAGAGAATCATTCGCGAAGAATACTCAGTGCAGTGAGTGCATTGACATAAATAAATAAGTTGTGACATATGGCATATGGCTTGTGTATTGTTCTTACGAGGGCAAGAATGAATCCTCAATCAACTATCTCCAATGGATTCTACAAAACATTGCAAACAATTGGTCCATTGTTGGGCCACCCAAACCTTCTACTAAATAATTTCAGAAACTCGTTTGTTCTCAAATAATATTCGGAGTGATAAACAATCGATTTGAACAAAATAATTCTGCAGATCTTCTTCAACAATACGATCGCATCCTCCAATATGAAACAACTCTCCGTAATGTTTTTCATGATGACACTCAAAAACAATCATAATTTAAAAGACAATGTTCGGTTTTGACACGATTTGATTTAGACAAGATCTGTTTCTGGTTTGAGGCCAAAGTCGAACTGGTACGATAATCGGTTGTTAACGGTTGTTAACGCGTTGACGCACATCTTTTCCTGTTTTCTCAAATCCCCCCGGGTGCGATAAATCCACAAACAAAGCTGCGACAACGAATTGTACAATCGAAACAACTAACTACCACCACAACGGCGAGTAGCAAGTTGCAAACTTGAGGAAATCCGTTGGAACTTGCAAACTAGTTTGAGGCTCACGCCCGCGAACTCTACCAGAAAAGATGTCATATGCGCGGGGCCGGTTGGTTGAAAAACCAAAAAAGTGAAAACCAAAAAACATAATATTTTGCGATTAGGAATCAAACTACCGATTTTCACGAAAATCTGAGAACCACAATATCGGTTTGGCATGGAATGGCTGAATGAGGAGAATATCATGAAGAAAAAGAGCGTATTTTCATCCACGCATAGTAATATCTCCTGCTTTGTGCAGTGTAGATGTTCTCCTGGGGGTTGAATAATGTCTTCATGTAGCAAACTTCAAACTTCAAACAATTCATTTTATGTTTTTCCGAGACGATAGTTAGGGTATATAATGTTGGTTTGTCTGATTTTGGGTGTTTTCACGCAACAGTAAATGTAAATCTATTTTTCTTCATGAAAATTACATGTAATCAAGACGTGTTTGGGTTTTGTTGAAAAGCCCCAAGTCTCTAATTGCTAATAATACCATGAGATGATCAAATTATTCTAATTATTATGTTTTTTATTATCATGGTTTGCCCGAAAAATGATCATTGATCCGGTTTTAGAAATCATTATTTTTGAATCAAGAAATTCGAATTTTCAAGTAGGATTTCTCATTCCTTGAGTTTATCATAATCATATTGATCCATTAATAATTCAGGCTTTCTTCAGAATATTGTCTATGTGAGTGTCATAATCCAGAAAAGGACTAATTACGTATCAAATAATCATCTGATGGATGATTAAAGGATAGCTCAAAATAAGGGCGCATTGACACCAATAGAAGGTGTACTTTATAAATCTTTACATGTGAATCCGTAAAATATCCTATAAAACTACTGTAAATCATGGAAAAGACAGTTTTTTTTATATGTTTTGAAACATTTGTATACCCGATTTGACGTAAGTGCGCTGAACTAGAGCATTCAAAAAAGGGGACAAACCAAGATCATATTTTCGACTGGACAAACCAACATCATTCACCTTACTTCTTGTAGGGAAACAAGCCCAGGAGACTAAAAGCCTCTTAAATAAAGAATAAAAAAATACTTTTTGCGATACACCCATCAAAAAGAAGGAACTGAATAGCTCGCTCGAAGTACAGTTGCAGTGGTCGTTCTATAGACACTGACAGAAAAAGGAAATATTACAAATCATTAGAATTTATTGGATATAAAAGAAATCAATTTTCATGACATAGTCTGGCTCCAGCTAGCAAGAAATCAAAAGCCCTCATGCCGATATTACACACAGCGGTTTTGCATGATCCCCTTGATGATTCCCAACTTCAAGTAGCAAACAACGGCCCAAGAAGAGGCTGACCGGCTTTCATAAGAAGACCGGTCTGGCAAAGAGTGCTAGTGTATTTTTGCATGTGATGCAAAATGATGTGATGAACAAATTTTATACACCGCTAGCAACCGATTGTGTGTCAACTGCGAAAATGACTGCCGCGACAACTGTTTTAGCTAGCATACAAAGAAGAGAATCATTCGCGAAGAATACTCAGTGCAGTGAGTGCATTGACATAAATAAATAAGTTGTGACATATGGCATATGGCTTGTGTATTGTTCTTACGAGGGCAAGAATGAATCCTCAATCAACTATCTCCAATGGATTCTACAAAACATTGCAAACAATTGGTCCATTGTTGGGCCACCCAAACCTTCTACTAAATAATTTCAGAAACTCGTTTGTTCTCAAATAATATTCGGAGTGATAAACAATCGATTTGAACAAAATAATTCTGCAGATCTTCTTCAACAATACGATCGCATCCTCCAATATGAAACAACTCTCCGTAATGTTTTTCATGATGACACTCAAAAACAATCATAATTTAAAAGACAATGTTCGGTTTTGACACGATTTGATTTAGACAAGATCTGTTTCTGGTTTGAGGCCAAAGTCGAACTGGTACGATAATCGGTTGTTAACGGTTGTTAACGCGTTGACGCACATCTTTTCCTGTTTTCTCAAATCCCCCCGGGTGCGATAAATCCACAAACAAAGCTGCGACAACGAATTGTACAATCGAAACAACTAACTACCACCACAACGGCGAGTAGCAAGTTGCAAACTTGAGGAAATCCGTTGGAACTTGCAAACTAGTTTGAGGCTCACGCCCGCGAACTCTACCAGAAAAGATGTCATATGCGCGGGGCCGGTTGGTTGAAAAACCAAAAAAGTGAAAACCAAAAAACATAATATTTTGCGATTAGGAATCAAACTACCGATTTTCACGAAAATCTGAGAACCACAATATCGGTTTGGCATGGAATGGCTGAATGAGGAGAATATCATGAAGAAAAAGAGCGTATTTTCATCCACGCATAGTAATATCTCCTGCTTTGTGCAGTGTAGATGTTCTCCTGGGGGTTGAATAATGTCTTCATGTAGCAAACTTCAAACTTCAAACAATTCATTTTATGTTTTTCCGAGACGATAGTTAGGGTATATAATGTTGGTTTGTCTGATTTTGGGTGTTTTCACGCAACAGTAAATGTAAATCTATTTTTCTTCATGAAAATTACATGTAATCAAGACGTGTTTGGGTTTTGTTGAAAAGCCCCAAGTCTCTAATTGCTAATAATACCATGAGATGATCAAATTATTCTAATTATTATGTTTTTTATTATCATGGTTTGCCCGAAAAATGATCATTGATCCGGTTTTAGAAATCATTATTTTTGAATCAAGAAATTCGAATTTTCAAGTAGGATTTCTCATTCCTTGAGTTTATCATAATCATATTGATCCATTAATAATTCAGGCTTTCTTCAGAATATTGTCTATGTGAGTGTCATAATCCAGAAAAGGACTAATTACGTATCAAATAATCATCTGATGGATGATTAAAGGATAGCTCAAAATAAGGGCGCATTGACACCAATAGAAGGTGTACTTTATAAATCTTTACATGTGAATCCGTAAAATATCCTATAAAACTACTGTAAATCATGGAAAAGACAGTTTTTTTTATATGTTTTGAAACATTTGTATACCCGATTTGACGTAAGTGCGCTGAACTAGAGCATTCAAAAAAGGGGACAAACCAAGATCATATTTTCGACTGGACAAACCAACATCATTCACCTTACTTCTTGTAGGGAAACAAGCCCAGGAGACTAAAAGCCTCTTAAATAAAGAATAAAAAAATACTTTTTGCGATACACCCATCAAAAAGAAGGAACTGAATAGCTCGCTCGAAGTACAGTTGCAGTGGTCGTTCTATAGACACTGACAGAAAAAGGAAATATTACAAATCATTAGAATTTATTGGATATAAAAGAAATCAATTTTCATGGCATAGTCTGGCTCCAGCTAGCAAGAAATCAAAAGCCCTCATGCCGATATTACACACAGCGGTTTTGCATGATCCCCTTGATGATTCCCAACTTCAAGTAGCAAACAACGGCCCAAGAAGAGGCTGACCGGCTTTCATAAGAAGACCGGTCTGGCAAAGAGTGCTAGTGTATTTTTGCATGTGATGCAAAATGATGTGATGAACAAATTTTATACACCGCTAGCAACCGATTGTGTGTCAACTGCGAAAATGACTGCCGCGACAACTGTTTTAGCTAGCATACAAAGAAGAGAATCATTCGCGAAGAATACTCAGTGCAGTGAGTGCATTGACATAAATAAATAAGTTGTGACATATGGCATATGGCTTGTGTATTGTTCTTACGAGGGCAAGAATGAATCCTCAATCAACTATCTCCAATAGATTCTATAAAACATTGCAAACAATTGGTCCATTGTTGGGCCACCCAAACCTTCTACTAAATAATTTCAGAAACTCGTTTGTTCTCAAATAATATTCGGAGTGATAAACAATCGATTTGAACAAAATAATTCTGCAGATCTTCTTCAACAATACGATCGCATCCTCCAATATGAAACAACTCTCCGTAATGTTTTTCATGATGACACTCAAAAACAATCATAATTTAAAAGACAATGTTCGGTTTTGACACGATTTGATTTAGACAAGATCTGTTTCTGGTTTGAGGCCAAAGTCGAACTGGTACGATAATCGGTTGTTAACGGTTGTTAACGCGTTGACGCACATCTTTTCCTGTTTTCTCAAATCCCCCCGGGTGCGATAAATCCACAAACAAAGCTGCGACAACGAATTGTACAATCGAAACAACTAACTACCACCACAACGGCGAGTAGCAAGTTGCAAACTTGAGGAAATCCGTTGGAACTTGCAAACTAGTTTGAGGCTCACGCCCGCGAACTCTACCAGAAAAGATGTCATATGCGCGGGGCCGGTTGGTTGAGAGCGTGGCGGAATTCCCAAACATTACCGCATAGCTTCGTTTTTCGGTGAGCGCAGCTATACCCAACTGCAAAATGGTTTTCACTTTTAGGTGAACATTGAAGCCCACCATAAACATTGTAATGCGCAAGTAGCTGCTGCTGCGGCTACCTTGGGTACCAATGTTAACATACTTTTTTACATTGGGCGAACAATGCAACTTATCAGCGAGTGCGTGGGCGTGTTGCTTCCTTCTGTTTTCGCTGCTGAAAACTAAAACAGATTCACCGCGATACAACGCACCTAGATGTCGCTCTGATTTCGAGCTACGTATGAGCTGAGCACAAGTGAAACAATCACACACACACACACACACACACACACACGTTGTGTTTACGCAAACGTCACTCATCAGCATGTGTTCAATCAGAACATCGAGCGCACGCGTCGGTGTTTTTTTTTTGACATTTTGTTTTCATACCCACTGATGGATGGCTGGTTGGAAGGTAGATGATATGGATGCTGGCTGTTGATGTGGTCGAACCCTCAAATCACCGACAGGCGGCTGAAATTTGATGATGGTAATTTTAAAATTTATCTACAATGTTTTTTTTCGTTTCTAAAGCGAGAAAATGCGCTTTTTATCCTGGTAATATAGGGAAGTAAAAAAAACAACCAACCATTTAGCGGTTAATAGTTCACGCTCATAATTCTTCCCGGCTTGCCTCGCCACTTTCTTCCCAGGGCAAGATTTAATACCCCCGAAACGTCTATCTAATTGACTCTAAAAATAGCGCATTTTTTGGTGTTCCGGTCCCATTTCGGATCCATTATTCAGCGGGCCGTTGTTTTTTTTGATTGTTGTCAGTCATGTTTTCCCACAGAGAAGACCTCGTATGCACTTTTGACTGGCTTTTTTTCTCGTCCTCCTCATCTTACTGACAACACTGTTATTGCGGCGGCGGCGGCTGCAGCTCCAGTGGTCCGCTGTCAACCTTCCATTAGAATTGGGTGAAAATCGAGTTTCGATCCCGTCAGCCATAAATTACGCGTTGCGGTTGACAACTCGCGCTGCTATAAAGTAAAGTGGCATCCAGCTCCAGCTACTCAAGATGTTTCAGACGGGTGACCTCTCGGGGTTGACCTAGCGGCGACAACTGAGTGCAGCACGAATATGCTGCGGTTAAATGTTTATGAAGTCATCAACCGGCTGGATGTGGTGAGTGCACAAAAAACTGACAGTTGCCACCTGTAAAACTGTCACTTTCTGGGTAGTAATTCTGGTTTTTGCAACGAATGTGTTATCGTCAGCATTTGGTTTTTTTCCCGTGCAACGTATTGGGTTAATGGCTTCAAGGGATCTTTGCTTTTTTTGTTTGAAGGTTTCAGATTTTTTTTAGAACATACTAGAACTTATTTTCGAGCCAATTTTCCAGCGTCACAGAAGTGATTTATCTCGCCGCCTTCCAGTACAAGCGTCTACATATTGTCCTAGAGCACCACTACTAGCACCAATCGCGGTAATTGCGACAAAATATAAAATTAAACAGAACCTCCGTCGTAAAATCGAGCAAACGACCAGATAATTTAAGGTGTATATAAAGTTCACACTACTTTACGACCGTCGTCGTGTCAAGATGTCGTCGTAGCCGTTCGTCCTCTGGCTGGCTGGCTGGCTGGCCGGTTGGTACTTTCAATGGGAGCGATGGAACCCCAGCAAGTGTTAACGATCGGCCGGTCGCGGTCATACGAGCCACATCTGAGAGATGACCCCTACCGCACAATCGCATTCCGCTGGATTTAACGAGTGAAGCCCCGGCTTGTGTTGTTATTCGTCCAGTGGTTTGTGAATTTGGCGGATGAGTAACACTGCCAGCTCGCAGCAATGTAGAAGATCTCTAGGTACGTCATTGCGGCCGGCGAGTAGCAGCAGCAGTGCAGTTAACACTTTCAAGTGGTGCGAAATTGGTTCGGAAAAATCCTTTGATTTTCCCCCGGCAGAAGCAAATGCTGCGGCGATTATTCCATTGCGCGTGCGGCAAAAAGCTTTTTGCGGTGCACCGCTGCCGACCAATCGAAGCTGCGAAAATTATTCAATTATTTCGCACTTGCGCACCCAAATGCCCGTGCGCATATGGGCGAAACGCGCGAGCGTTTCGGCAATTTTAATTAAAATCCGAAAGTATGTCGTAAATAAATTTGTTTGGAAATAGATCCGCCACTGACCAACAACGGTCCGCGAAGATGAAAGGAAACGTCTGTGTTTGCCGCCAGCCGCAGTTGCCGTGATGAGATGAGTGGGTCCGAGCGAGGCGGCGAGCTTCACTAGAGGTTTCTTTTTGGGTGCTTTTCCGAAGAATGCGCCCATCAACCCATCCGCAATGTCACCTCCGCGAGGTGGCGGCCTAGATGGATTCTGGTACGCAATGGAACCGTGGCGGTCCATAGGCTGGATTTTTTATGGGTCCTACTCAGATTGACCGGCCGAAGACAGGTTAATCGGGTGGATGTTTTCTTGGGCGAACGCGACAGATGTGTGCGAGAGTGAGAGAACGAGAGCATTTGATGATAACCGCCGGCGAACAGGCTAGCACCAACCCAACGTAGGCTAATTATTTTAATTGGTCACAGAGCTTTAATTTAATTAGGAGGCAGCAGTCGCAAAACGATGTGCGTAAATTAGATGCTGCTGCGCATGTGATTCATTTTTTCGGCAATCAACTCGTTCAATTAACAATAATCTTTAATTTATGCTTTGCGTATTGAGTCGAACAACATTGTGTTGCATTCGTATGTTTGATATTGTTCGCTCCATCATACAAATACACAGTGTGTCAGCTGAGCTTCGGGAATGTACTTCTAAACAAGTTAGTTTATTTCATTATTCCAAGTAGTTTCGATACGTTTTTACGTCGATTTAATAGCGATTCAAGTGCGTTATTTTGAGAAACGGTATTCAATGCTTCGGTTCGGATGGTCTTGATGTAGTCAAAGTCGGATGTTGCCGAATCTAGTGAATACTGTGTAGCGGATGATTTGAGACACAGATGCGATTTGATTCAAAAATTTGCGCAGACGCACGATCAGTGATGAAACTTTTAGACAATTGAAACAAACTCCTCAACGATATTTAACTAAGAGTTAGTGTGAGACCCGACTCAATTCATCTGTGTGACCAACACACGTATTAAGGAAGGCAACATCGTATAGCATATGTTGAAGGAATTATTAAATAACGTCTAACTCCCGATGGAAAGAAAGGGAGAGGTTGTAAAAATGATCCGATGATGACCAAGATGTCGCTAAAAAATACAAGGTCCGGTTTATACAGAGAACTATAAAACTCTCTAAACTACATGCTCACAAAGTGTAACTCTGCACGCAGTTGCTCACCAAATCGTGTCTTCCATCAACTACTTGGACTTGAGTATCACTTCATGTACAAATTTGACGTTCTGAAACACATCCGAAAGAAGAAAAGGTCGATATTTGCGAGGAAATTTCTGACCTAGCAGGCGATTTTCTGATGTATAGAAGTTAGCGCTCTTTACACCTCTGGAACAGTCAGCCAGATGTACAGTGACTCAAATCCGTAATCGTACTCCACCATGCAGATCTCTTTTCCCTTCTTTTGAAAGTCGAAAACAAGCTTTCGGAACATTCTATTTAGATAAAATTATAGTGTCATATGAGAGTTAAAAGGTTTGCTATCTGTTTTCAGAATAATGGTTTTTATATCTCTAAAAATGGCGAATTCATAACGCTGGTTACGTACGCTGGTTGAAATCTCTACTCGATTTCGAAGGCGTTGGCCAATTTCCTAATTCCATCATTACTATGGTATCCCTTGTTCATTGCAACTATCTTTAGCTGTCTTTAGCCTTATCTACGAGTTTTTTGGTGTATTCAGAAGGTATATTTATCAATTTTTTCCTTAAGTGGTTTTTAAAATCGTTATTTTTAGAAATTTTATGGTTTCTAAATTTCCTACACAGATAATTCCCATAGTTTTTTACTGGGACTTTCAAAAGAAGGGATAAGAGATCTGCATGGTGGAGTACGATTACGGATTTGAGTCACTGTACATTGTAAAATTATATTTTGGTGATTAATTTCCAGTTTGTGAATACACCCCGTTCAAACAGCGAAATATACTACATGGGCTGGAAAGCCCCGATATTTTTAATGAAAACAATTGTTTTTTGGGCAAAGCTGTACTTATTACTCAATATAAATTCTTTCGAGGGCAATACACTTGGTATAGCCAGTTTCCAACATTTCGACTCCCTTTCTGTAGTACGAAACGTCTAAGTCTTCGAAATATGCCTCAGTGCCAGTGTGATAATGGATCCATGTTTCATCCATTGTCACAAAACGTCGAAAGAAATCCACTCGATTACGCTCCAACAAACGCCAAACCGGCTGTTGAATCACGTTGACGCGCCGCTGTTTTTGGTAGATGGCCAGCAAACGCGACACCCATCGCGCGGATAGCTTTTTCATGTCCCAAATGTCGTGCAAAATGTATCCCAAGCGTTCGTTTGAAATGCCTACGACCTCAGCTAACTCGCGTAACTTCACTTTACGACCTCTTAAAACGAGTTGATGCACTTGTTTTACGATTTCTGGATTCAAAGCCTCTTTTGGCCTTCCAGGGCGAGGTGCATCTTTCCCATTAAAAAAATTTTTTGATCAAAATACGATATTCCTCATTTTCCATTTTCTATACTATACGAATGCTCAGGTAGTGACACTTAACCAACTGTAGTTTGTGAACAAATAAACGGAATGTCATGAAACTTCACACATAATACAAATGAACCTCTCATTTTTTAGTCGCGCCATCTGTTGAAATATACCGGGACTTTTCAGCTCATGCAGTATTATATGCTGTACGGTTTATCCGCTAAAACGAGTTCTATACAAATTATATAGAGCTTTTCGAAATATGTCACCAGTGATTGGTAGACTCTTGCTCTCTTGTTTTGGTCATGGCTTCCACATAATCCGATCACCGGTATGCATGACCTTACAGATGGATAGTCTAATGATTTTTGCATAGATTAAACATAGTTTTCAGGCTGAAATACCTTTTTGTTCGCGTTTGCACTTAATTTCAATCCGTTTATTGCGCTATCCGTGATTTACGTTATCCGAAGTGACCGTGCCAGACTATTTCGAGGATGATCGGGGTTCTGCTGTATCATGCCGTATCAATTTAATCATTTTTTCATTTTATTTTTAATCAGCGGTAACAGAGCCAAATTTATTCGTGTACATTTCTATCTTATCGATAAGATGTGGTAGATTACACAATTGTCGCTATTCCTATTGTTTCACTGTTCACAGTTGGACCGTACGAAGCGGGACAGATGATATGAGCCTTCCCTTGTTGTGTTATTAATAGCACCAATGGCCCGATGTTTCTTGTTGCAAGTAGCAGAGTGTGTGTGAACGGATAGTGACTGGATTACTGTCACATGATGACGTGATTACTGCTGCGTGGACGTAATAGCTAGATTAGCATACAAATGTTCGATTGAGGGCCCTGAGTTGTTAGTTCACGTCGGTTCGCTCAGTAGTGGACACGCAACCACTTAGGCTACGAAGAGCCCCGAGTTGTATATCATTTCTTCAAACTTCAAAATCTACCGGTCGATCTGCTGTATGAGAATCCCGATCATCCGAAAAATTGAGTGGCGAGGCCACCGCGGATAACGAATGTCGCAAATGACGTAATAAACGATGAATACTGATATGCAACAAAATCCTCAAACTATCTCTCCGTAAAGTCGTGTACACCAGTGGTTAGATAATGGGCTTCATTCCCGTACACACTTCACTGTGAAAACGAAATGAACTACGTATTTCGAATTAGTGAAGCGTCGAAAACAATAATGGGTTTTCAGGCAGAATGAACACCCAAACAGGAGTTGTGAATGAAAATTAACTTTTCCGTATCAAATTAGTGTTCAACGTGAATGGAAAACTTTGTTTTATTCATGCGGTAAAATAATCTCTTACAAAAACTGTATCTGAAGATTATTTTATATTATAATGATAAATTTTAGTGAAAAACTAATTTCGTATCCAGAAATTAGCCCCGTTGTCATCGCGGATACACTTCATTTAATGTGTCCCGTGAAGTGGAAACGGGAATAAAACCCAATGCACAATGGTCCAGGAGATGCATTTATGTGAAATTTAGCATTTAGAGCTCGACAGTTATTCTTTAGACCAAAACTGTCTTCGACAAAGTTGTTACATATGATAGAGCGCTCATTTTTATGTTATAATAAATAGGGTGACCACAACTGTCGATGAAATAAAAAATACGCTATCGCTATCGATTATTTAGATAGAAAAACACTTTGTTCTACAAAGATGTTTCAAATAACTGGGGCTACAACATTGTCGATCCATGTATACCTCTATCTATAAAGATAAGAAAGTGAGATTTTATATTTCATCGACAATTTGGGTCACCCTATTTTTGATAACATAAAAATGAGCGCTCTATTATATGTAACAACTTTGTCGAAGACAGTTTTTGTCTAGAGAATAACTGTCGATCTCTGAATGCTAATTTCCACTTAAATGCACCTCCTGGACCATTGTGCAATGTAAAAGGTATTACCAAAACAACGGAGCAAGAGTCTGTCGCTTTTATGAAATACTATTACCATTAATAACTTTTTTTTTTCCTACGAACGGAATTTGATAAATTTATCATAGAAAATTTTGCTAAATATGATATACACTATGACTTTCTAGCCCCTAAATAAACGGAAAGTGGAAGCATTTCTGTAGGAAGCATCAATGTGTTTGTTCAGCGTTTTCCTGTACTTCCTGAACCAAGCCATCAATGACGAGTACCAAACGTGGCGGCCATGAGCAATTAAGTCCCCGTGAACAAGGAAAAGAAGAAGAAGAAGAAACAATTTCAATATCAGCCATTCCATGCCAAACCGATATAGTGGTTCTCAGAATTTGATGAAAAGTGGTAGGTTTTGTTCATTACCGCAGAATATTAGACCCGTATTTTTTATTGTTTAATTAGGACGCCCATTTCCGTTTTAGGGTGGTCTGAAAAAATAACTTTTTCCCCTTTTTGTCAAAATGACTTTTTCCAAAAATTCGTAACTTTTGAACTACCACTCCGATTTTGATCATCGATACATCAAATTAAAGGCAATGAACTAGTCTTCTTTGAAAAAATATTGAAATTTCAATTGGATTTTGTTTTCATAATTATTGATTGTATTTATTTTTTATAGTTTCTTTCAAACTATAAGTTTGGTGCGGATTTTTTACATAACATTTCCAAAAACCAGAGAGGTGTTTTTTTCGTATTGAAGTTATGATTTTTTAAAGTTAAACGATGATCTAAAAAATCAGAAACGAATAATTCATAACTTTTAAAATACTAGACCGATTCAGATGATCGACATATCAAATTGAAGCCAATGAGATAATCTTCATTGAAAAAATATCACGCTTACAAAAAAATGGGTTTTGTTTTCGTAATTATTGATTGTATTTGTTTTTTAAAGTTAACATGGTTTCTGGATGGGGAGGTGCTCCCGTGGCCGAGTGGTTATTGTTCCACATTGTAGTGCCGGGAGTTCGGGCTCAATTCCCGTTCTGGCCGGAGGATTTGTCGTCGCAGAATTTTTTTCTGACTTGCACTGTGGTCACGCGTATTCTAGAGCTTGCCACTATAGAATATGTTCAAGGCGTATTATTCGGCATAGAAAGCTCAACTGAGTAGTACTAATACAATTGACGCAAGTAATACCTACGTTGAGATGGCAAAAGTTCCACTGGGAACGTTTTTGTCATCCAACAATGGTTTCGAGACCAAGGGCGCTATATTGATGGTCCAAAAAATCAAAACATCCCCAATGAGTTATTCTTTTTTAAAAAATATTACAATTGCAAAAAACAGGATTTTACATATTCCTATCCTCTCCCCATTAAGCTATTGCAACCAAAAGATCTAAACTTTGATAAACCATAACTTCAACAAAATACAAACAAAATTTGTTGAATATGTTATGTAAAAAATCCTCAGCCTTCAAGAAAAAATATAAAAAATATAGCGCCCTTGGTCCCGAGACCATGAAAACTATGAAAAAACAAATACAATTAATTATCACGAACACAAAATTCTATTCTTTCGCAAATCCAATATTTTTCCGTAGAAAACTAGCTTATTTGCTTTACTTTGACATATCGATCATCGAAATCGATGTAGTAACTCAAAAGTTATGAATTTTTGGAAAAAAGCGGAAAATAGTGATTTTTCGGACCTAAAATAAAAACGGTCATCTTAATAAAAAAAAATAAAAAAAGGGTCTAATAATTTCCGATAAAGAACAAAACTACCAATCTTCAGGAAAATCTGAGAACCACTATATCGGTTTGCCATGGAATAGCTGTACACAAGCATCATAGACAAGCGAAAAAAATAATATTCATTAAGATAGAACGCAAGGGGGCCTCCGTAGCCACATTGGTTGCGCGTTCGCTTAGTAAGCGATCGATCGTGAGTTCGAAACTCAGGGCCCTCATTGACCATCTTTGTGTTGTTACAGAATAACTACGTCCACGCAACAATCATCAGCGATGGAAATCGATCCACGGTGGAACAAAGATCGATTCATCCATACAACTGCTCTGCTCTGCAAGACACATCGGGCTGCTGTTCTATAAATAACTCAACAATGATCAATCAACTGTCTCCGCTGTCCGGTCTAACTGGATAATGGAAGAACAGATAGAAAACTCTTACGCCTAAATGGCTGCTACTGTGTAAATGTGTACTATATGGAATGGTATACAAGGGAATACTCTAACGCCGAAAAATGGCAACTGTGTAATGTGCTAATTATAGATATGATAAATATGTGACATGTACACGATTAAAATTCGGCTCTGTTACAGCTAAAATGCCAATGAGTCTAAAATAAATAAAAGGGACAAAAAAAAAGATAGAACGCAAATAATATTCTACGAAAAAGCACAACACAACTCAATTTCTTCGATGTTGTGAGGTTTTTCAAATACTGTGCGTTATTTCTTGTTTGAAAACTAAGGAAAAGTGACCACATTTGGGAAATTCCGATAGTGTATCGGATTTCCATTGCAGGTAAGGTTTTATGTGATCTTTCCTCAATGATCCCTTTTGTTTACTTCAGCAAAATGTCCAGCTGCAACGTCCATCGATGCCGGAACAATGGTAGAATTGAAAGTGACGAAGGAGACAGGGTATCTCTACATCGTTTTCAGACAGATAAGTCGTTGAGATGGAAAGGCAAAAGTTTTTTGGATACAAAACTTCTTTTTACCTCTTTTTACCTATGAGATAATTATAGTGCTTAAAATTTCTAAATTATCCAGTAAACTGTTATTTAATTGATTCGATGCATATTTGGGAACATTTTTGTGTTACAATGTAAAAAAAATAAATATGTTTAAATTTACACGCATTCAATCGATGGTCTCAACATTATTTTTTGCTTTTTTTCTTCGATCACTACATGAACAATGCGGGGAGTAATTAAAACACTCACGGTTTCATGATGTTTTGAGCCAAATTGCTCATAAAATCTTGTAACTATTTATTTTCTAACAGCTGACTGTTCTATTCTGACTTATTTTCATTCTTTAAGTAGTAAATAGGTCCAATGAGAAGTCGTATGCTTAGTCCTCGAAAGCAGTAGCATTTTCGATGAAATGCTGCTTAATTGCAAAATTTTCCCACAACGCACGCACCAACACTGAGTACCCCAAAATTCTTGGTACCACCAAAAACAATGAAAGTTCGTTTGTTTCTATGAAGTTGGGGTAGAGTCGTCCGAGGACAGCTCGACAACCAAAAGTAATCGCCTCTGTCTAAAGGAAGATTCTAGTGAATCCAGTATAACTATATGTGATTTGAATAGTAGCTTTGAATGGTAAATAAATGGATCTGGTACTCATTTAAAAAAAAATATATATATAGCCATTCCATGTCAAACCGATATAGTAGTTCTCAGATTTTCGTCAAAAGTGGTAGTTCCGTTCATTATCGCAAACTATTAGACCCGTATTTTTTAATTTTTTTTAGAGTGCACATTTTCATTTTAGGGTGATCCGAAATATCGAATTTTTCCCCTTTTTTCCAAAAATGACATCTTTCAAAAATTCATAACTTGTGAACTACTGAATCGGTTTAGACGGTCGATATATGAAATTAAAGCTTATTATTATTAAAGCTAGTCATTCTTGGAAAAAAACTACACTTGCAAAAATTTCAGGTTTTGGTTTTGTCATTATTGATTGTATTTGTTGTTTATAGTTTTCATGGTCTCGGGACCAAGGGCGCTATATTTTTTATATTTTTTCTGGAAAGGATTTTTCACATAACATATCTCGAAACCAGGGAGGCGTTTTTTTTTGTTTTTGAGTTATGATTTTTCAAAGTTACCTGATGGTTCAACAAATAATTTTTCAAATTTAACATGTTAACTTTGAAAAATCATAACATAAAAATCAAAAATAACACTGCTCTGGTATTCGGATATATTATGTGAAAAAACCTCAGCTTTCAGGAAAAAATATAAAAAAATATGACGCTCTTGGTCCCGAAACGATGTAAGCTATAGAAAACAAATATGAGTTATCTTCAAAAAATAATAACTCAAAAACGAAAAAAAGGCCTCCCTGGTTTCGAGATATGCTATGTGAAAAATTCTCAGCTTTCCAGAAAAAATACATGGTCCCGAGGCCATGAAAACTATTAAAAAAAAACAAATACAATCATTATTAACGAAACCAAAATTAAAATTTTGTGTAACTCTGGTACTTTTTCAAAAAGATCAGCTAATTGGCTTTAATTTGATATATCGATCATTTAATTCGGCTCAGTAGTTGAAGTTTGAAAAAAGTGGAAAAATTTAATTTTTCGGACCACCCTAAAATGGAAATGGTCACCCTAACAAAAGAATAAAAAAATACGGGTCAAATGGTTTGCGACAAAGAACAAAATTCCCACTTCCCACGAAAATCTGAGATCCACTATATCGGTTTTACATGGAATGACTGTATATATAATGTAAATATGGTGTACATGGACATTTTTAATAAGCATGTCCTTCCGTGGGTTACAGAGAAAAACGGGCCGGGGCTGAATGTTGAAATACCACTCAACACAAGACCCATGCAACATCTCAAATTGTATCAAGTAGTTATTTCCGTTGTGGGCGAAAAAAAAAATGTGGCCATCATCCAGCCCTGATCTCAATCCATTGAATTATCCATTGTGGCGTGTTATGGAGACCTGTGGTTTGTTCCATGCACCACACAACTTGACCAGGTCCCTCAGCTTGACAACAAGCTTCAGACGAAGATTGAACCGTCTCTGAATACTATAGGACTATATAATTGAAACTTGTTGTATTTGAGGATACGCCCACGAAGTTACAGATTCTAATATTCAGGATACAAAAGGATAGGATAATAGGACAGTAAGCAACTGGTTTGGATGTAAGCGTTTGTCGTCATTGCCATTCGGCTACTTCCATCTGAAATGCTTCAAGCTTACGTTATATGCTTTATTTGCAAATTCGCTGAGTGATATCCTATATTGAAATCCAAGAGTCCTACGTCAATTTCGAGAAAACTTTTTTGAAGCATGCCCTTTCCTAAAGTCTCATCAATTTGATACGGATGTAATTGCTGACTATGTTTGGAAATCCGGAGTTAAAAAGTTCAAACACGTGAATTTTCGAGAAAAAAATTCCCGACTTCAGAAAGAATAAAATTTTTGAAATTACTACATGACTTGAAATCCTTAGAGCAAAAATTGTAGTTCAGTAATAAATACACGAACAACTATCAAAATCTACGCCCAACCGTGTAAAAAAGGTTGCATAGAGGTCTTGAAAGGTTGGACTTCTAATTTAGAGTTTCGAAGTTTTTTTTAAAATCGTAAAGTCAAAACGATCTTTCTCTTCTCTACTTAACATATGTTTGCTTTTACAGTTTCATTAGAATCATTTCAATTCACTAGTATCATAAAAAATACCTCAGTTATAAATTACACTATCAATTCTCGTCTAGCTATTATTATTCGAATAATAGTTCCATTTCCAATACCGAATTTAACATATCGCAAAAGCTAAGTTTGACAAAATAAACAAATTCCATCGATTCCGATCAAATCTATTTTATTTACACATGATGTAGGAATGGTAACATCGCCTAGAATATGATGCAATTGATTGTAAAATATGTCCGGTATTTATTGAATCCAATAACTGCATAGTGAATCTTCACTTGCAACTGAGGCAATTTGCATTTGAATCCACTAAGCGCTGTTACTATTTTGTGTATCATTTTGAAATGATAATCGTAAGATCATATATTGTGTATCGTAAGAAAGTTCCAGAAAATGGTAGGCATGTCAATAAAATTCGATCATATTTTTTTGCGAAATCATAGTCAGGCAGACTCGTGCTGTCTGTCCTAGCTAACGCTCATTCGGGAATTATGTGAGTGATTATCGTTTTTGATCACTCAAACTGGGTAACGTATTGGTTTGTTAATGAGAAACCGCCGACAGCAGCGTTGGGTTCGCGGATGCCTCGCTGGTGTTGACCATGTCAATTTTTTATCCTCGATGTGGTTTCACCTCATAATTACATGTATTAATAAAATGTATACAATAAAACAAAAAAAAAAGATCACTTTTATTATAAAAACCTTATCTACGATTAGGCAGTGCGTAGATAGTGATAATAAGTGTGTAACTGTTTTTTTTGCAGCAAATTCTAGAAACTGTAGTTTAAGGAAAAACGTTTTTCACCCTACAGGTAGGGCATCTGGAGATAGAGGGAACTAATTTGAAAAAAAGAAGCACGGTCAATAATGTCGCTTATGAAAACCCACAAAAGTAAAGTCGTGAAATGAAAGATTCGGTACTACAAATCAATTAAATTCTAATACACGATATGACAGAGAGAGTGTCAAAAAACAAAACAAGGTGTCACACAAGAAATCTTTCAATTCTAGTCCCATTTCCCTTTTTGCCTAAGTGGAACAGTCAAATAAATATTGTAGAAAATTTGGAACCGAATAGGTATAAAATACTAGCGGACCCGATGAACTCCGTCCCATCTTCTTCTTCTTGAATGGCGTTAACGTTCCCTGTGGAACTTTTGCCGTCTCAACGTATGTATTAACTGGCGCCATTTATTAATACATAGTTGAGATTTCTTAAGCCAAATAACACACCTTGAATGTATTCTGAGGGGCAAGCTCTAGAATACGCGTGACCACAGTGCAAGTCGAAGGAAATTTTTTTGACGAAAAATCCCCCGACCAGAACGGGAATCGAACCCGAACACCCGGCATGATAATGTGAAGCGCTAACCACTCGGCCACGGATGCACTAACTCCGTCCCATCCAAAATTCAAAATGTCAAAATCACCAATCTTGTTGTTTTGTTTTGTATTCTGGTAAATGCTGATATTTTGCCATAAAATACAATGCAAAACACTCTCCATCAAATGAACGAACAGGAACCAAGTTCCCTCAAAGCGTTTGATTTTCTAACCAATGTTGAGCTCATGAAGAAACAGACAGCACCAATGTACCATTAATGTAAAGTCATAGTTGAAGTTTGAGTTGAAACGAAATAGAGAGAATTTCACAATGTATTTTGAAATCATCTGAAACTAGAATCATTCATTGAGACAGTCATGGGTTTGAAGTTGTAACTTTAATATGTCGTTGACGATGTGGTTGGAAAAATTAGTTTCAGCCGTCGGAACAATACTTTTGGGGCAGATTTTCTAACCGCTCGACTGTATAGAAAACTTGATTGTCGTCGGATTTTCGTTCTAAATATTACAACTGTGTAGACATGATCAACTGAACCAGAATTGTTATAGACTTGAGATGGATAACTCTGCACTTCCCGTAGTTTGAAGATTGTAACGGGATTGGTCTTTCTTTTGAGTACGACAGTCACGACACTTAAAATCTCCTGTATCAAATGCTGTTGTTGAGTTTTACAGTTGAATTATTATAGGAAAATAAATTCATATTTCAGAGAGAGAAACCAAATTGAAGGTTAGACAAAAAAAAATCCGGACACCAGAACAATGCAGCCATCTCATGAGTCAGGAGTAAAAATTTTCAAAGTATCACTGAAACACGTTTAGAGTGTATAGAATCACAGTGGGCATTTTTTGGCAGAATTAGTCCATTTGTTTACATGATGGCGTCAATGTAACAAGCGTGTCGCGAATCGATCCTGCACACTGGGCAATGGAAAACCTGAACTATCCGCTCGTGAGTTGGCTGAACGTTGGGTTCAATCTCCAATCCAAGGCGTGAAATGTTCTGAAACGATTTAGAGAGCATGTGGTGACATGAAAGAGGAAAATGACAGCGAAGGTAGCAGTTCCTAGAACTTGTTGCAAAGTTATGACTCTTTTCGAGAAACGTTGCAATAGTGACAGAAGTTTCGTAATCTCATGTTTAGAAATCAAAGAAGAGAACTGGCTTGGGAAATTTTAAGGCACTAGTTACACCGAACGCGAATCAAAATCCGCCGAATTAAAGCGGAAAACAACTGGTGAATTAACAAGAGTTTCACGACCGATTTCTTTTGTTTTCAATCTTTGAAATCAGACAAGATATAAAGGATTTTTTAAAATGCCTTTCGGTTTAAATTCGGTATTCAAGTTTCGAACATGAAATTTCACGTTTTTATCGAAAACCATGAATAACAGAGTGAGTAACACGGAATAATAAACAACAGTAGGTCGAGTTTGAACATAAAAATTAGTTTCAAAATCAGTCATCAATTGTATTCTCCAAAGGGGTGGTCAATGTTCCACCATAATGACCGATTTGAGCTATAGTGTTTGTTTGAAGACAGTTGCAGTAATCATTTACTTCGTGTTTTTTATGTTGTTGGGCTTATCACAAGCAGAGCTTCCTGCATGAGTTTCTACAACTTTCTCCTTAATGACCAACACACACATTTCATCAATGAAAGATTGCCGAACACCGCGGTCAATGAAGTCCCAACGTTCATCACTGATATTCCGGAAGCAAGGCCAAGGCCGACACCCAAGACACCCTCCAACACGCGGTTGCACTTACTTGGATGAATGTTGGGTGCAAGGCAAGTTCCGCCACCGTTGTCCAGCGGATCCAGGTGGTGGTTCATCACCAGCGATGGCTGCACCAGTCCTCCCCGGTGGCTCTGCAGGGGATTCAACTGGTGTGCCAATGGGCCACCGATCTCTGCCATTACCATATAGGATGATTTTTGATTGGTTTTACTCGAAACGTCGGGTCGTCCTCGTATGGCACACACGATCGACGGTAAGATCGATCGTCACACACGCACACACACACGTATACACAGAATCCAACTCACAACACTGAGTTTGGGCAATGCACGAATGACACCCGAAAAAAATACGCTGAAATCACTTCCCACGCATAGCGCGCAGCACTTCAATGAAGTAGATCTTCTCCGATTGCTTCCGTGCCGGTTGGCAGGACGTCTTGGTCTGTCAAATGCAACCTATGATCACTATCCACGGATAAGGCACGAGTGCTGCTGCCGGTTCGACGATCGGACGATCATGAACCGCTCGACGACGCGTTTGTATTTAATTACCACCAAATTGATTAACTATTTGTTGAACAAGCTAAGCGCGTTCACTTCCGCATTTTCCGCTGCTGGGGCTGGACCGCTGCCTAGGTGTGATTTATGATGTTTACGCGTGATGATCACCGAATTTTCAATCGTTGAGCCGTTATAATTGATGGTTTCCTATATTTTCATTTCCAAAGTGGTGAACATCCATAAACACAGATTATCTTGTGGGCTACTTTTTATTTTACTATTCACGCGCGAGGAGCGCGGGGGAGGCCTCTCGAGTCGCTATCTCACTCATCAACCACCCAAAATCACTGTTCCCTCATTTCGAGTCATAAAATGATTAATAAATAATAAACAGGAGTGGCATTGACCAAATTTGGTTTGCCGAGCGTTCGTTCCGCGTAACAATTGATGAAATAACCGATATCAAAAGCCCGGAGAGTTGTCACAATTTTCGGCGAAAGGTGAGGATACGATACGATCAGATTATTGGCACGTGCATCACACCGCAATGTGGAACGATTCGCATCGCACAGTGGGATCTGTCCGTACACACGTATTGCAAGCACGACTACACTCGGAGAGAGAGAGAGCGATGGGACAGAAACGTTCAAAACAGTACCACAACGTACCCCGCGAATGGTCGGCACAGAACTAAATCAACTTCAACGGCGAGAGGTGTCACAATTTTGAATTCCTACACGAATTCCACCAACACAACCATGCGTCTGGAACAGCCAGCTGTGGATATGTGTGCGCGCTCGTTCCGATCTTATGAAAGGAGAAAAGCCGCTTCTGGCGAGCGTTGAGAATCGCACTCACACCTCAGCGATTTTTCTGCACCAACACACACACACACACACACACACTCACCAGATCGTTGCGCAACTTCAGAAAGTGTGTGGATAGAAAGAGAGCAAAAGAAGTCGGAGCCTCGCCTTCCTTTGCATCGATCGCGTTGGATTGGTTGCTAAGGTGCCAAGGCTGGGAATGCCTGCGTCTGGGAGTCGATTGTTGTGTGTGATACGTTTGCATGGAAGGGGGTGGTGGCTTTGGTTCACTTGTATTACATTGCCACACGGTACCAACACACAAACGGGGATCGCCTCTCGCAGCTAATGGGAGTGGAACAAAATGGTTGGATGCGATGGAGGTGATGCGTTGTAGGCCTGCTGTTGAGGATTTTTGCTGTCTTCTTTGCGGATCAGTTCACTCAATCAGGGCCCCGAGGAAAGATTAACTTCTTCATCCCGATGAGTGTACAATGCGTTTTTTTTCATTCGGGAACAACAGCATTCTGGATACAGGTGAAGTGCGTAATGTTATGTATATAGGGGAAGAGCGTTATATTCGTTGACGAGAGGGATTGGAAGCGAGAGAGTGCAGTCAGTTATACTGCTGTTCGTTGTGAATTTGTTCGATATGATGTTATGAAGGATTATAAGGATGGATTGCATTCAAGGATTTATGTGTTTGATAGTGTTTCGCGCTAGTTTCGTTATCCAAGAAAAAAATGAAATTTTATTCACAGAAATTCATTTCATTTTATTATAATTAAAATACCGGATCGCAGGGCACGAATTTCTTTTAATATTTATATCAGTGCTTCACAAGATTTACACTTCATCCTAGTCAAAAGAGTATAAGGAAAGATTATCGTTCACTCAGTTCTAATGTTCCATTTTGTGGTCCTTTTTCCAGATTCGTTCTGTTTTGTTATGTTCAATATGTAACAAGTGACGCCAATGTTTCTAATGTTAGGGAGCGTGTTTCCTCGTGTATAGGCAAACACTCTTTTTTGCCTTGCCTTTTGCTGAAATGATCCTAATTTCTACATTTTCCAGCATCGAAATTAAAATCAACAGGTTTGAGTGGAGAGACACTTTACCAGTGTTTTGTTGGCTGGAAACTTTGGATGAGAACTGCGAAAGGCTTTATAAGAAAACATACTGTATCATTATTATACTTTTTCATCCGATTGGAATTCGATTATTGGACGTTGATCACCGACGATCGGATCTCTATAGCACACCAAGCTTGAGTGTTCCACAGTTGATCTCGATGCTGAATGTTGAATTGAATTTTTACGCCATTAATGCTTACTTACTTACTTAATCAGCAAAAGGCCCCAGTGGCCTGTGCTGCACACAGAAGTCGTCTCAATTCACTTCGGTCCATAGCTGTTTGTCGTCAGCCATGCAGTCTGCGTGGGATCCGGAAGTTTACAGTTCCATGTTCCGAGTTTCCAATCGTAGTCCTTATTTCGTCGCCCAGGTTTTTGCCGATTGTTCCGATCCGTACCAGCAAAGGCCCCAGTTTGATGGACGTCCTAATCGAGCTGTTGATATGGGAGAACCACTCTTTTTCTAAATTTTGAACAAATATTCCCCTTCGTTCTTCTTCTTCTAGGCCCCTTAAGCACAAATATTGGATCTCGCTGAGGCAAGCTTTGAGTATCGTTAGTATAGTATAGATACGAAGCAATGAACATCGCTTGTTCTTCCTTGTGTTGCGTCATCACATGTCTTCGTTTCGGATTGAGCTGTGGACATCAAACTGACGCCATTCCATTAAGGTTCTGAACTACACAATTGTGTGGGGAATCATCAAACTAGGCTATCATCGGCTCACCAAGAAAAAACATTGTTCAGGATTTTTGTGTGTGATTTGGTTTGCATGACAGTAACAAAACTATCTCCACCAATGATGACAGCTAAGCTAATCGAGACCGGAAATATTAATAGAAAGGGCTTCTGTTGAGAAGAGCGCAAAGCGGAGGACTTGAACAAAATAACAGCGTAGTTCTACGTCAATAATTGGGCACAACCTCCTATAATTTTTTCGCAAGTTTTGTTTTCGTACTAGGTGCCACATGGATGGAAAATGGCACCTAGTTTCGTATAAAACTAGACTCTATCAGAAAAATTTGGTAAACAGAACCCGACTGCATTAGAGGGCTCTGCAGTAGGGATGATTTCAAGCTTATTTAATTAGATAACGATAAATACTTTAAAGAAATATAAAATAAACACAAATAGCTGAACAGTTATTCCAATTTTCAAACGAAAAATAGAGCATGGGTAAATTAAGAGCAGAGGTGGATCAACTTTTCTGTAAAGCATATACCGGCAATTTGTATTTTGAAATCTTCCCGCTGCACATTTTCAATTTTATTGTTTTATTTTTGAGTTGGTACTACTACCAGTGGTTTTAATTTGAATTTTGAGCTCGATCTGCCATTTAGTTTGTTAACATCGTCATTAAGAAAAAGTTAACTTTCTTTTTGTAAGGCCATTTTTGATATGGATAGTTCTGTTGAACAAGGATATTGTGTGAAATTTTGCGTTGCAAACAAAATATCTTGTGCCATGACATTGAAAATATTACAGAATAACAATTTTTGGTGACTAAACTATGTCGAAAACATGGGTGTATGAATGTATGAAAAAGTGGCATTCACGGCCGAGAAGAGATGCACGATTTGCCACGTCAAGGACAACCATCCACCTCTTCTACTAATGAAAATAATCTTATATAAAAAAGGATTTCTGTCTGTCTGCCTGTCTGTATGTCTGTCTGTCTGTCTGTCTGTTTGTCTGTCTGTCTGTCTGTCTGATTCATATGGACTCGGAAACTACTGAACCGATCGACTTGAAATTTGATATGTAGGGGTTTTTGGGGCCGGGGAAGGTTTTCATTATAGTTTGAGGGTGGGTCTGCCATACAAATGAAACAAAAATTTATGTATTACTCGGGAATTAATCAAGCAAACAAAACCAAATTAGGCATGTGAAGGTTTTGGGGTGCAATAAATGAGAGATCCTGTTCACCCGCCCTGGTCGAACACCAGTGTCGTTTGAAGACTGTCAAACGAGATTTATTGAAGAAATTCTCGAAACATCGCAACGACTTTTGGAAATCTCGTTATGCAAATGCATGTAAAAATTATAAAATTTTGAATAAGAAGCTTTTTAGTAAATATCAAATTCGAGTTCAGCGCAAATTATAGTTCAACCCGAGAAGTTTTTGGAGACATGTTGATACACAGAGGAACGAATCTGGTTTACCATCTGTCGTGACTGGCGAACAAGACGAAGCCTCTACGATACCTGACACAGCTAACTTATTCCGTCAACAATTCAGTCATGTTTTCGAAACTGAAACGATAGGTAACAACCTCATTTAAAAAGCAATTGTAAATACTCCAATTCTACCTCATCCTCATCCTGTAATTGACGTTGTAACTGTTCACAACGCCTGCTCAAAGTTGAAAGCATCATCTTGCCCTGGCCATGATGGAATTCCATCCATTGTTTTAAAACGCTGTGCTGATAGTTTGTCTTCACCGTTATCAACATTGTTCAACCGCTCTATACAATGTGGAGTTTTTCCCAAAGCATGGAAACAGTCCTATGTTTTTCCTGTGTTTAAGAAAGGGAGCAAGAAACTTGTCAGAAATTACCGTGGAATTGCTTGCTTATGTGCCATTTCCAAACTCTTCGAAGGAATTGTCCTCGATTTCATCCAACACGCATGTAAAAGTTACAGCGTCGAATAACAACATGGATTTTTCCCTAAACGCTCAACATCAACAAATATGATGTTATATACGTCATTTATATATAAAGCACTTGAATCTAAATATCAAGTCGACGCAATATACACTGATTTTTCAGCGGCCTTCGATAAACTTAACCATCAGATCACGATTGCCAAATTGCATCGAATCGGCTTTAATGGATCGTTGCCGCTCTGGCTGTAGTCTTATCTGACCGGTCGTACGATGTGTGTGAAAATAAGTGACTTTATATCACCCCCATTCGAAGTAACATCGGGCGTTCCACAGGGAAGCCACCTAGGACCTTTAATTTTTCTACTGTACCTCAACGATGTCAACCTAATATTAGAATGCAAGGAGCTTGCTTATGCGGATGACTTTAAACTTTTTATGTGCGTGGAGAACTACGAAGATGCAGTGTTTGTACAAGGACAATTAACAATTTTTGCCGGTTCGTGTGAAGCCAATCGTATGTCGCTCATCGCTTCAAAGTGCTCTGTCAAGCAAGCTTTTGGGATTGAATCTGCTCTGCGTGCGACGCAATACAACGAAAGCTCTGTTTGTTTTCGATCTCTTACAAGGGAATATCGATTGCTCAGAATTACTACGACAAATAAATTTCAATACCAGAAGGAGAAATCTGCGCAATCACGATTTTCTTCGTCTTCCAACATCGCGCACTAACTATGCCTACCATGAGCCCGTTGCAAGCATGAGTATTTAATGCTCATATCGAACTCATTGACTTCAATTAAACGAGAGAATCTATAAAAAGCCGCCTCCTCCGTAGGGGTCTGTCTTTATTCTATCATATTTTCTTTATCAAACATTTATTCCATGTAACGGAGAAGCATGTTATTTGCAAGTGGTTGAAAACTCTTGAACGAGAATTGTGTCTGAAAAATTAACCTGATATTATGATGATGAGATTTGGTAGAAGTACTAGGAATTTTTTAGTAAAAGGTAAATTCAATGGGGTCGATTAGAAGATCAATCAATGAACAGTTCTGCGATTGGACTCATGAACTTGCGCTTAGTAAGAAAACGTGAATGTTTGAAGGTATTGATAACAAAAAAACAAATTTTGGGCGGGACGAAGTTTGCCGGGTCAGCTAGTTACAAAATAAAAGAGATGGCGTTTTGATATCGTCTACTTCAATGAATACAATGTTACTGTACCTGAAAGTTGTTATTTCATAACCCTACTACCTTATCGAATGAACACATGAAGGTCAGCTTTTCCTTTGTTTAAAATATGCGTTAAAATACTGTTAACAGTACTGGCGGCGTTTATATGCCAGATCGGAAAGTTGGAATGATGTGTTGTAATAGGTGTTTTTGTAGATTTTCTTTCTTATACATTTATACCATTTCGACATTATTGCAGTTGTTACCTGTTTTGACACCTGAACAATGCCTGCAAATTGTGTAGACTTTCTTCACGAACATCATCTCAAGAAGATTGATTAATGGTCAGCTGCATCCCAATAGGAAGTATCCCGTGTCGGGCACACGTACAGAGCATCGAAGACTGCGACATACCAATTATGAGAACACTTGTAATACTAACCTCGAGTTAACCGCGAGTAATCGGTTACATATTACTAACATAGTCTAAGCAAACATTGTCAAAATATTGAACTCCCGGCCCCGTTAGGCTGACGCCATATGAGCCTTAATAAAATATATATTTTGGATAAAAAAAAAAAAATCATCTCAAGAAACTCATCACGTTCTTTGTCCATTTTACGGACGACATAATTGTCCATCAGAGCAAATACACTCGACAAAAAAAATTGATGGACAGAGCGGGAAGTCTTGGAGCGTGTAGGTGTAGTGGACAACAATACCGAGAAGAAAAAAAATGTTTTTTTTCTGTTTTTTCAAAGATTTTGTGGACTAACATAATTTTTTGCTAAATCAACAGCAAATTCAATTAATCTTACCAACGAGCTTTTATTTGGTTCCTAGAACGTTCCTTTAGGATCTTTTCATACAAGAATATTTCAGTTGGAATGAAAAATTACCCCTTCGTATTAGATGATGAATAGTTCAGTAAATAATCGTTGCACCGCAAATCGAAAGGCAGTTTTGACAACTTCAATAAATTTTGCAAAAGTATAATTCGTTACTGACGAAAAAAATTTTAATTTTTTCCATCGATTTAAAAAAAAATGCCAAAAACTGGATTTTTATAGTGATTTACAAAATCCACCGTAATTCTACAAATATCGCAGTAAGTTCTAATGTTTTCAGGCGAATTTTTAGCCTAGTGTATTTCCTAAACATCTGAGAACGTTTCATACTGATACGTTTAGCGGTTTTTTCCAGCTGATTTTTCAAAATTTTTAGTATATTAAAGGAGCATTTAATTGAAAATCGTACCAGAAGTACAAAATTCTACGCGACTCTCAGAATAAACGATTCGTAAATTTCGTTTTCATGCGATTTGGATTAGCTGCTGAGTTGGTTAGCAAAAAATTGTGTTAGTCCACAAAATCTTTGAAAAAAACAGAAAAATATCGATTTCTTTTCTCTTTTCGATATTGTTGTTCACTACACCTACACACATCAAGATAGAAATATGTACGTAAAATATTGTAATACCTGAAAGCTGTAAAATGATGTGCATCTCATCGATATGCGTTAATTTTTCACGAAGTTACAGCATGTCAAAAATCACTCAAACTTCAGACATCGCCTTCTGTTCCTCTATTTATTTTGTCTTGTGTATTTCGAGCAATTATGGGTCGTTCAAGTACCATTTTTACTCTACAATTATTTTTCATGCATCGTCAGAGACGTTGTACGGTGCGTTACGACGCTTGGTGGGGTATATGGGTCGGTGGTCCGTTTTTCTTAAAAAATTATACTGACGAGAACGTAACAGTTAATGTTGTCCTGTAAAGGGCTATGATAAACAGTTTGTTTGAACACCCTATGTAGAGGAGCTGTGGTTTAAACAAGTCGGTGCAACATGCCAGAACGCGCGTGTCGCAATGATTCCTTGAAAGAAATGTTCGGCGAATGGATAATTACGAATAATAAAATGAATGAGTTGGCTTCCAAGTTCATGCCAATAACGTTCAACTATTTTTTGTGGGGCTATGTAAAGTCTCTGATCTACGCCAAGAAGCTACAGACGATTGACACCTTGAAGCACAACATTCGATATGTGATTACTGATAAATGGCCTCCGCACTCTACTTTTACGATTTTTCATACCGTGAAATCGAATATACCGTGTTCCTTCGCAATTTTTCTTATGGATTCACCAGAATCTTGTTTTTGATAGCAGCGATAGCTTTCGGATGCCGAGTTGTCTTCAGACGTTCTGTAGGCACCTTCCCTCATAGTGATTCCTTATTTTCTCACTTCAAAACTCTTCATAGAACCCATTTCTTAGGTTGTGCGGGACAGGTCGTGAATACGCTGCAACTTCAACATGATGCCACCCGTTTCTCCAAAATTGCTTCGATGTTTTAAAAATTATCAACAGTGCTGTTATCTACAGCATGAATTCTTGAATTCACTCATAAATATTTATTTTTGACGTAGGTCCACACCTTTCAGTAAGGGTGCCAAATCAGAAAACAGGTCACTCTTATGAAATAAAGTTAACTTTAATAGTTAAAGTTAACTATCTTCACAACGAACGAATCCTGATGATTTGCATACCAATCGAATCGTAAGTTCTCTAATTTATTTGATATGCTATTCGGCACGATTCCCTAATTCGCAAACGGTTGAAATTATTGAAAATTGAAGGCATTTCCTTTTTTCCATACATTTGTTCTGCTATTCGTGTGCTTACCTACCCGTACCGTGAATAACGGACAACTAATGCATTCGTTTCGGTTCGTGTCACACACTTCTCGTTTGATGTTTGTTGAGTGAACACTGTTTGCCGACGAGCACCGAGCGGGAATGAATTGTCTTTCCCAAGACCATGTGATGTAATATTGCATCAGGCGAGAGGTATCTCCAGAAAAATTTCACCGACTTCGACTCCGACTTCCAGTTAAATGATCCAATAAAATCAAAATATTTAGATCATTAAACAAAATTTCATTCCATGATCTGCATTGTGATTGAAGAAGCAAACACACAAAAAGTGGACTTGCGCAAATCCGTTAAGAGCCGATTTGAATTGGTTGAAATCAACTTGATACTGTAATAGATGAAGTTGCCGATATGTTCAAAATATTCCACATGCGTTGCGCCGTTGAGTGGCAAATTGAGGCAAGTTTCTATAGCTGCTAGAACCCCGCAAACGGATGCAGTTCTTCAAAGAAGAGTAGGGAAAGAAACAATTTCAGATCGGGCCACTTGCTAAAGGAGTACATATCTCACGATTCAGCGACTAATTAAACTTAGAAGTTTCATAGATGGTCTGGATAATGAAAATACTTCCCTAACCGATAGTCAGTGGAACAAAGCAATCGATTTGGAGAAGCTCCTGTTTCCACCGTTCAATCTAACTGGAACACTTCTGCTTGAAGAACTGACTCCTGGAATGTTTATTTCTGGAACGAAGAAGCGAACGAAGATTTTCCGCCTTAGTGAGATAGAATGACCAATTGCAGATGGATTTGTACGGTCCATGGAGAGAAGAGAAAGTACACTTCTGGCTAACTCGATATTGTTAGCAGCAATTTACATCCATCCAAAGAGCAGAATTTTACATAACGAGAGCCAATTAATGATGGCCAAGGAAGCGCTAAGTTAAGCATCGGAAGGAATGAAAGGTTTGTTGTTGACGAAGGAGGGTGATGTACCTGTCGGCGAATCTTGCAGCGATAAACCTGAGTCTTCATCTTCACCAGAGAACACGGATTTCGATGCTTACTTCAATAACAAAAAAGCACAACGACGTTACCTCGGGAAACAAAAGAAGAAGTAAAACCTGCTTCTGAACATCTTTTGAAGTGAAAACCTAGCTTGTTTGCCAAATATTGAAAATATTTCATCGTTTCCTGAGCTCATCATGTTGCACGAACGATTACTGCCATGCCACCAACTCAAGTGAAGTCAGATCTTCGAACCTCAATCAAGGTAGATTTGGCTGAAGCAATTATATTCTTACGATCATTCGAAATTTTTTGTTTAAATTCGATTATTTTGAAAGCCGCGGTTCTTCTGTAGGAGCCTTGAACCACTGAGACCATTAGTTTGATCTACTGAAGTGAATGGCTCAAATAAAAGAATTAAAAGGAGTCAAACTCTTAACTATATTTTTACTGGTATATATGTTTTAACATTTTTCCTTAACTCTAAGGTTAATAAGGTAGGAAACTGATTACTCGCAGTCGCATATTACAATGAATATTAGAATATGTTTTCGAGGGCTACGATAAAATTACAACGAAATCAAGTATCAGGGTCACCGCAAAAAAATCTACCATATAGTTAATAATAAAATGTCGCTCCTTCCTAAGTTAATATCGAAAGTGATAATTGAATTGAATGCAATAAGTTCGTAGTCCTACGATTGTGTCACATTTACCCGAAACCCACTCACCCGAATGACAGTTACCCGAAAGACATTCACCCGAATTCCACTCACCCGAATGTAACAAATACCCGAAAGCGACAGCTTCCCGAATGTAACATCTACCCGAATTGACACTTACCCGAATGCGACATTTACCCGAATGCAACAATTACCCGAATGTAACATTTACCCGAAAGCGACACTTACCCAAAAGAAGGATATATTCAAATAACAAATTTTACTATATTTGCGTTTGTATTTGTATATTTAATTCTGATCAGTGTTATATAAAGATCATATTTGTCTCATACTTTCATTTCCATTCAAAAAGTATTTTTCGTGGGAAGTACAATTCGAGAAATACTGGCATTGAATAAAATCCTTTTCAAAATAATGAAAAGTGAAAGAATGCAGTTTTATAACGTGTTATTAAGTCCATCCATTCTGATGGATGACGCAGCCCGTTTACGAGCGTCGGACGCCATACGTTTATCTGGTGCATCACGTTTGCAGCCAGGCAATCAAAATGCATGACATGCATAATTAACCGGGCAAACGTAATGCACCAGGTAAACGTATGCAGTCCGACGCTCGTAACGCTCTGTTGGACCTGACTAAAGGATCGTCTCCTATGTTTCAAACAAACCGGGCAATCAGTGGAACACAGGTTTGCTTGCGAGAGGCCGCCGCTTCCGACGGCGGGTCGGTGGCCTACTCGGATTGCGTCACCTCGGCGGCTTGGTGCCTCTTAAAGAGCAACACGGAAAGGAAAGAAGACAGCATGTCAATTGTGCCTACACTAATTTCTAAAAATGACACAGCGAAGTCTTCAACATCTTTTTCGAATTTCCTCATTACAATTTCTCAGTTTACTTCGTAACTTCCCAACAGCAGATTCGACAAAACTCATAAACTGATTAGTCAGAATTTCTCCTTCTTCATTCGGGTAAACATCCCATTCGAGTAAATGTCGCATTCCGGTAAACGTTGCATTCGGGTAAATGTTCATTCGGGTATATGTTGCATTCGGGTATTTGTTACATTCGGGTGAATGTCATTCGGGTATGCGTTACATTCGGGTAAATGTGCTTCGGGTAAACGTGTTTCGGGTGAATGGAATTCGGGTGAATGGGACACAACCAGTCCTATGTTTACAATGTGATCGTGTCTTGGCCACCACCTTCTCCTTTTTTTTAAAGAAAAATAACCATAAGACGGCGCTGACTGATATGTCTTTGATTCGTCGGTGTGAGTGCGGCCATTTCTGTTCTGTGCAAAATTGAATTAGGGGAATTATGAGTAAAACCGATACCCTAAGATATTCCACACATTCCCGAGACGTCCAATGTTTTTCTTTACTTCAAATCGTTACCGAATCTCTCTTGAACTCTTAATAAACTGTTCCACTGAACCTGTTGATCATTATTGAGTGGAGCTCGAATTTGGCGGAAAATAATTTTGTTTTTGTTTACATTGTTTTGGTAAACCAAGTTGCTTTGAGTGCAGAATCGCTCATATAAGGTGTGTTACATTGCAAAGGATCATGGGCGGAAAGCAAATTAATTTACAAATCTTGTTGTACAAAATATTTTGTGTCACATATCACAGCGAAAGACGACTGAAAAATTCGGAAAACAAACCGGAAGCCGTGGAAGCCGTTTATGGAATTGAGCCATAATTCTATCGGGTCAGTAGCTGATAGATCCAGAAGAGATTGCCCTCGGAAGATAAATGCACGAGTAGATGGAAAACCCGTTTGGAAAAAAATTGTAAAGGGTTGTATCTAGGACATGACCGTATATTTTCGACGTAGAACTACGCAATTACATTATGTAATCCACTTGTTTACCACTTCGAATATTTTTTTAGAATGCATTGAAATTTTTGTAATAGATGTTGTTCTTTGTTAGAAATAAATTTGATGAACGTCCTTTTACGTTTGATATGATGCCTAGGACTACCAAAATATGTGAATGGAAGAATTGGCAAACGATAATTGTATTTTTCTCTGAAATTGTTGTTAGAGGAGGCGATCTGGCGTAGTGGTAACATCCATGCCTCTTACGCTGAAGGTCACGAGTTCAATTCTCACTCCCGACATTCTTCCAAAAATGGAAGTACAAGTGACGAACCAGCCAAATGAGTTGAAAATCACAGAAAATCAGAGATCACATACAGATAAAAATAAAAATAAATAAATAAATGAAATTGTTGCACATCTCATCTTTACGTAGTTCTCGAACCGTGAAAGTTCATTCACCTCTAGTATCTGGAATGACGATTTTCCCAGACTTCTCAGTTTAAAAGTACGTTTAAACGAAACATATTCCGGTCGACAAGCGAGTACAAAAGTATTCAACACCAAAAAATACCCCCAACTTGCATGTATTTGCAAAGCGCATTCCCCCAGGCACATTGATTTTGAAGTCCGTGTTAGGGAAACATAGCTCGGTGGGAACAAAAATATCCCCGACTTGCATGTATATTGGCACAACGGATTTCCACAGGTACATCGATTTTGAAGTCTGTGTTGGGGAAACCGTAAATCGGGCCAATCAAAACTTGGCAGTAAGAAGTTTTTCCAGTTTTCATGAATTTAAACCGTTTTGAGATTAGCGATTTGTAATGTATAGCATATCAACAAAATCTTAGAGAATTTCCAATTCTATTGGTATGCAAATAATGAGAATTTGTTCACAGTGAAAATTGTTATTAACGTTAACTTTATTTAATAAAAACGTGACCTGTTTTCTGATTTGGTACCCTTCCTGAAAAACGTAATTCTACGTCAAAAAATGGGTCGGTTATATCTATAATGTTACCGCAAAGTTGACGTGGGTCTACCTTAGCTTAACAATCATTTGTTTGTATTGATTAAATTTTGGATTGAATGAAACAATTTTCGAGTTCAATTGAATTCAATATAATTGCTTTTTGAGTAAATAGATTGAACAAATACCATGTAAGGTCGATTCATATATTGTGACAGATTATGGTCTTCGTTACAAGTAAATTCAATGACATTCCTTTTACGTTTGGCATGATGCCTAAGACAAAGTATGTGAACGGAAGAATTATCAAACAATTATTTTATTTTACATTTCTCTTTGAAGTGTGCATCTCTCAAGTGCACGTACTTCTTCAACCGCGAATTTGCTGGATTTGATGAACTCCAGGCACTCAGTTTCGATTTTGACATGTACGCCGAACGCATATTGTTTAATCAATAGGCGCTATCGCAGCAAATGGTTATCAGCATTTTGCCTGATCATCAAAAAGTATGCGTAGAAATTCAGTGAGCAGAAGATATGAAGGCATATCCTTCAATGAAATTTTGAATAACCGAGCCAAAGCGTTGTGTTCGTACCCGCTTCTGTAACCCGTGTTAGGAAAACACTTTTCGGAGTGCAAAAAAAAACATGCGAGTGCAGAAGTACCCCCGGCTTGCATGAATCAACAACTTCAACTTCTACTTTTTATACTACAGAGACTTTAAACTTGGAAGTTCATTCTCCTCTAGTGTCTGTACTCGCAGTTTGCATTTATTTATACCTTGGTTTCTCTGACTTGCATGAGTTGGCAATGCCAATTTCCCCACGCTTCATAGATTTGAAGTCTGTGTTAGGGAAACAAATTTCAGTCAGAACAAAAATACCCCCGACTTGCATGTATTTGCAATGTCGATTTCTCCAACGTTGTTTGTTTTTGAAGTCTGTGTTAGGGAACACTTTTCGGTGAGAACAAAAATACCCCTACTTTTATGTATTTGCAATGCCGATTTCCCCAAGGCTGCTTGGTTTTGATGGGTGTGTCGGGGAAACCGTAAATGGGGACAATCAAAACGAGGCAGTTAGGGCGTTTAGATAACGCTTAACATTTTACAGTTATTTAATTGTTTATCTAATGAAATATAACATTTTATCAATTGCGATAGATGCGTAGAAATATTTCCTATCAATTGATGCAAACATCTTTCCGATCCAGTAAGAAATGTTCGGGTAATAAGCATTCAAAATCTTTCATTTTTTCCTGCATGTTCTGTGTTCAGATTTTCATTTTACTCCCCATATATTCCGGTTAGACGTAGTCCCACATCAAAAATCGAAATTCATCGTTCGGCAAATTCAGGCCTATTTCTGGCAGAACCATCCGCCGTAGACTAGCTCAACTTTATCAGTGATTTTTCGAAGACATTTGACTACTTTTTGACTGAACTGAACAGAGCGTAATAAAATGAGAGATCATGACTTTCAAATGATGTAGTATAAATTGGTTCCATTTTCTTTTTTACTGATTTATTTTGCAATTACTAACGATTGTTAACGAACATCTAAAACTATGATATAAAACTATGCGGTGAAATAAAATGAAAATGAAAGATAGGTATGCTCGTGACAAAACAGTTTCTTTGTTATTCTTTGAGCACATTTTAACAAAAAAAAAAATCAAAACAAATCAAAACACACAATATCTAACCAATGAATCATTTCGCTTGCGCCACATTCATCAACACTTTTCGCTGACAATGAGCGTAGCAAAACAAGAAAGCCTTCCCCGTTCCAACGCGAGGGCCGAAAAATACCGAACATATGTAACGACAACAAACATGCCCATTGTTCTCAGCGAAGCGCATCGATTGTGCTGCGAGAAATTCCTAGCGCCTGCTGCGTTTGCGGGTCTTTACGGTTGTTTCGAGCTCGGAGGGTGCTCCCGGCGCAGGACATCCGTGAACCCTTAATTGACCTCTACCGAAACGAAAATAGTAGTAGCCGTAATAACGATAAATCAAACCATTAATGCTTCCTTAAGGGCGTCGCATTATAAAACGCTTTTTCTCGCCCTTCTCCGCGTTGGTTCTCTGTGTTTTTTTATAGCACTTGAATAGAGGAAATGGAACGAGGAGAATTCGGTGCCGTGTTTTGTGTCGCTCCGTCGAATATTGGTATCAACATAAATCATTTCAACAATTTCTACAAATTATTGTTTTTTGCCCATTGTCTCGCTGGAAAGAATGGATTGATCTGAAGTGATTGGGTCCGTGCCACTAAAAGCGTGGCAACAATTATCGCTTTTCCACATCTCGTGCATTCAACAATGTCAGCGTAGGATCAAAGTTGCAACAGGGTGTGTCCGTTGGGATGCATTGTGTTTGCGAAAATATTGTTCTATTTGTTCATAAACCGGAACAAAAAAAAAAAAAAGAAACGGATCAATGTTTCATCGCGTAAGGGCTTCAATATTTGTGTGGGTCCACTGAAAAGTGTCGAGCAGTACCAAAGCTGGGTGCTCACTAAACATGAACAGCATCGGTAAAAGTTCGAAAAATGAGAGTAATTTAGCAAAACGACTGGCACTCGTTTCCGGGGAATGGTTTTCAGCGAACATAACCGTAACAATGATGAGCCGCCCATGAAAATTAATGTTTTCGTAAAACACCTTTTAAGAAGGGTGCGTCGAATTGTGACTGTGTTCGGGATTTACCAAAGAAGCGGTGTTGCGATTGTATGCGAGCAAGTGTTTGGTATTTCTTTTGCATTGAACCGAGATAGGGACGACACCTGTGCGGTGATTCAATTGGTTGACTTTCGATGAATAAATTTGTTCACATAGTTTATTTTGATAAATTGTACAATGTGAAACAAATTGGAATTATTTTTTGTCAAAATATCAAAAGTTTTGTCAAGATGATAATATGATATAATCTTTCGCTGACGTTCTATTATGTAAAAAAAAACTCAGCTCTCAAGAATAAATATAAAAAATAGCACCCTTGGTCCCGAAACTATGTAAACTATAAAAGCAAATACAATTAATAATTACTAGTGATAAAACGGATAGTAGTTTGGCCGGATATTTAGTTTTTCATTTGTGAAAAAGAAACTGAAAGAAACAGCATTTGTGCATAAGCCAAATAAGTGATTAAATTTTGGGGAGATAGATCCACACATTTTTGTATAAAAATGAAAAAAAAACAATGGTGAAATTTTCCGTTTATAACCAATATTTTTCAATAAAGTATCAAGATGTCTACAAGGAACCTTGAACAGATTTTTACCTGATAAAGATTTAAAAAGATCACAATGATGAGATTCCTGTGGAATGTGTCTTCAGGGATGATAATCTGAGATATTCACTAAAATTCTGAACACTTAAGCTTTGATGGCCATTAAGCAGTGTCTCATTACTCAAAACGGTACTCTTTCGCGAAACTAATTTGATTTTTAGATACAATAGAGCCTTCTTTTTTTATTTGACTGTAATTAAATTGATTTGCAAATACATATTCATAGCGAAAAACTAAAAATATGTTTGATCACTTTTGTCTGGAATTCTGAACACCATTTTTGTCAATAACTCATATTCCAAACACTTTTGTCTCAAATTCCGAACAGCAAAAATGCAATTTTTAAAAAAAAATCATAACTACTGGACCGATTCATATGAATTCATATTCATATGAAACTACTGGACCGATTCATATGATCGATATATCAAATTAAAGTCAATTAACGATTTTTTTTGGAAAAATGTCATTCTCGCAAAAAACAATGGGTTTTGTTTTTGTTATTATTGATTGCATTTGTTTCTTAGAGTTTACATGATTTCGGGACCAAGGGAGCTATATCGGTATCCATACCTGTAAATGATGTTAAAATGAAGTCCATAACCCAAAAATGTCATAATTTCGAATTTTAAATTATTTATACCATTAAAGTTCAGTAAATTCACATTTAAAAATGTTCGCAATTTGAATCATGCGTACACCCAAACTAGCGTTGGCAGAAAACATGCCATCTTTGGCAGAAAAGATGCCATTTCCTGGTCATGAGAGTCAAATGCGCAAATAATGAGCTATTTTAAAAGCTGGTTTGTATGTATGCGAGCAGACATATCTTTCTGTTTTCTTTTCTCTTTTCATTTGGGATTGTGCAAAAAAAAGTGCATACGACGTCAATGGGGATCGAACCAAGGCCGGCTGGAATGCGAAGTTACTTTACACGACCACGCTATCCATATAGCTGCCAGCGCGATTATAAAGGAGCGTGATAATATTACATCTCATCATAAAATGAAGTTGGAAGGTGTTTTCTAAGCCGATAAAGAAGAACATGAACGAGAATATATCTTTCTCTGTCTGGGCCGTGTATTTGGCAAACTATACGAAACGCTTTCATTTAAATGTGTCTCCTGTTTCGCTCCCTCATATTGGCTCTAGCATATATATTATACAAATGATATACATGTATTGGGGAGTAGAACATCTTCCATCACAGATTATCCTCCAAGCTTATCCCAGCGCCTAATTGTAAAGTAGTAATTGATGGTGAGCCAATAGAGTGGTCTTCACAAGTCACTTATCTTGGCGTAACCATTGATTCCAAACTACTGTTCAACCAGCATGTGGATAAGGCTTTATTCAAAAGTACGATTTTGATCGAAGCTTCATACCCGCTAATTTGTCGAAAATCCAAGGTCTCCAGGTGTAATAAACTTGCCGTCCACAGACAGAAAAAAAAACTTGAAACACTTACAAAACAACAAGGAATGTTCTTTTTATCGGGATACTTATTTGCTGTAGTAGTAGTTTATTTAAGTCAATTATATTGAAAGGACGCGCGTCACAATCACACACACACACAAGGTGGCATCGGTGGATATAAACATTCAAAGGTCGTTTTTTCCCGAGCCATACGTTTAGCCGCAGGGCATAAAAATCAGGTTTTCGCATAATCACCAAGCTTTTATCTGTATTTTTTGAAAAAAAAAATACTTGGAATGTGCAATGTACAAGGTAAATATTAGAAGCGCAACGTAAGAAGTTGGTCAGATTAGTGATCTACGTAGAATTTAAAGGAATGGCGAAAGGTATTCTATTTACGAAAGAGGGGCGGAAAATAATAAAGATATTCAGTGAACAAAAGTTTTCTAATCGCTCGACCGTATTACTTAGAAAACAAAAAGAGAATTTATACTTTTTTTTAGAATGAATTCGATGAAAATAAACAATAATAGTCTTTTATGAACAAAACTGTACAAATAATTGACTTATTTTCAAAAATATTTAGAAAAAATAGGGAGCGGCTAAACGAATGTCTACCACTGTAGTAGCCCTTCAAATCTTTTATGGTTCGCCGGAATGGGACTCTTGTGCGACAACGCACCATAATAAAATCCAAAGAGCACAGAACAGTTCCTACGGATGATCCTTCACATAGAACCAGAATTGCAGAACTCCATGAAATGGCCGACATGAAAATTGTGGAAGCAAAGATCTCTGGAACGAAAACAAAACTTTTCCAACGATGTACGAGTTCAGAACTTCCACATATTAGGACACTTTTTTAAATCATCTCCCTCTTCTTTGTATTCGTATTAGTCTTAAGCTGTAAATAGTAGTTATAAGTGTAGTTTTAGATTTTAATTTATATTCAAATACCATCTGCTGAAGCATGAATAACTTCTATTCAAATTTAAAAACATAGAGTCAAATTAGTTGATAGGAGAACCATTAGAACTAAAGATGAAAAGCATGTAAGCTGTATCACTTGAATTAAATTCTGTAACTGTAATACACTAAGACTTATCGACTTCGCTGCCTCCAAGAACATGGCCATACGTAGCACCTTCTTCCAGCACAGCCTCCAATACCGTTACACCTGGAGATCACCACAGCAAACAGAAACACAAATTGACCACGTTTTGATCGACGGTCGGCACTTCTCGGATATCATCGACGTCAGAACCTATCGTGGCGCTAACATCGATTCAGACCACTACCTGGTGATGGTCAAACTGCGTTCTAAACTGTCAGTCGTCAATAACATAAGACACCAGCGCTCACCACGGTACCACCTACGACGACTACAGGAGCCGAACGTTGCTGCAACATATTCGCAGCGTCTTGAAGCTGCGTTACCGGGGGTAGACGAACTGGATGCTGTTCCCCTCGATGAATGCTGGAACACCTTAAAATCAGCAATTAGCAGCACAGCAGAGACCGTCATCGGGTATGAACAACGAGGACAACGGAACGAATGGTTTGACGACGAGTGCCGAGCGCTCCTGAACGAGAAGGATGCAGCACGCGCAGCCATGCTGCAACGAGCGACTCGACAAAACGTGGAACGATACAGACTGAAACGAAGGCAGCAAACACATCTCTTTCGGGAAAAAAAGCGCCGCCTGGAAGAGAAAGAGTGTGAGGAGATGGAGCTGCTTTATCGTTCTCGAGAATCGCGGAAGTTCTTCAAGAAACTAAACGCCTCGCACAAAGGCTTTGTGCCGCGGGCCGAAATGTGCAGAAACAAGGAAGGAGGCATCTTGACGAACGAACGCGAGGTGATCGAAAGGTTGAGGCAGCACTACGATGAACACCTGAACAGCGCGCAGACAGGAGACCTAGACGGCGTTGAGGAGGACTACACCGGTGCAATGAACAACGACGACGTACCACCCCCGACGATGGGTGAAGTTAAGGCCATTAATCAGCTCAAGAACCACAAAGCAGCTGGTAAGGATGGCCTCGTAGCGGAGCTCTTCAAGGGAGGTCCGAGAAAACTTGTAGAGTGTATGCACCGGTTGATAGTCAGGATCTGGGACACAGAACAGCTACCGGAGGAGTGGAAGGACGGGGTAATCTGCCCCATCTATAAAAAAGGCGACAAGTTGGATTGTGGGAACTATCGTGCCATCACAATCCTGAATGGTGCCTACAAAATTTTGTCTCAGATCCTCTTCCGCCGCCTATCGCCAATAGTAAGTAGATTTGTGGGAAGTTATCAGGCCGGATTCATGCCCGGTTGCTCGACGACGGACCAGATTTTTACACTGCGGCAGATCCTCCAGAAGTGCCGCGAGTATCAGGTCCCTACACACCACATCTTCGTCGACTTCAAGGCCGCATATGATTCAATCGACCGACGACAGCTATGGAGGATCATGGACGAACACGGCTTTCCCCGAAAGCTGACAAGACTGATTCAGGCAACGATGAACGGTGTGCGGTGCAGTGTGCGGATCTCAGGTGAGCTGTCGGAATCATTTGAGACTCACAGGGAACTTCGACAAGGCGATGGAATCTCCTGTCTGCTCTTCAACGTGGCGCTGGAAGGTGTTATGCGGAGAGCGGGCTTCAACATGCGGGGCACGATTTTCAACAAGTCTAGTCAGTTTATCTGCTTCGCCGACGACGTGGACATAATCGGAAGAACACATGCGACGGTAGCCGACTTGTATACCCGACTGAAACACGAAGCAGGGCTGATTGGGCTTGGGATCAATGCGTCTAAGTCTAAATACATGCTAGCTGGAGGGACTGATCGCAACAGAGTTCTTCTTGGTAGTAGTGTTGTGATCGACGGCGACGAGCTCGAGGTGGTAGAGGAATTTGTCTACCTTGGCTCGTTGATAACAACTGACAACAACAACAGCCGTGAAATTCGAAGACGCATTGTCAATGGAAGTCGTGCCTACTATGGGCTCCGCAAATCCTTGAGGTCCAACAAACTCCGACCCCGTACGAAGTGTACCATGTACAAATCCCTAATTCGACCGGTTGTTCTCTATGGGCACGAAGCATGGACGATGCTTGAAGAGGACTCACAAGCGCTTGGAGTTTTCGAACGCCGAGTGCTCAGAACAATATACGGTGGGCTACAGGAAAACGGAGTATGGAGAAGGAGAATGAACCACGAACTGGCGCAACTCTACGGCGAACCCAGCATTCAGAAAGTCGCCAAGGCTGGACGAGTGCGATGGGCAGGGCATGTTGCAAGATTGCCGGACAGCAGCCCTGCAAAGATGGTGTTCGCATCGAATCCGGTAGGAACAAGAAGGAGAGGAGCCCAGCGAGCGAGGTGGTTGGACCAGGTGGAGCAGGACTTGGCAAGAATCGGTGCAGCCGGGAGTTGGAGAACTGCAGCCATGGATCGGGACTATTGGCGAAAAATTGTGAAGAAGATCTAATCTCTCAATGGGATGTAGTATCATTATAAATAAATAAAAAACTGTAATACCCAAAACAAATACTATAAATAAATACTCATTTTATATATGTACTAGCTGACCCGGCAAAGTTCGTCCCACCCAAAGTAATGTAAATATTTTATTTTTATTTTTATTTATTCGTTTGCTTGATCAATTCTCGAGCTGAAATTTGTATTTCAGTAGTATGGTAGCCTAAAACGTCCAAACGCCGAATTTGGGTTCGTTTGCTTGATTAATTCTCGAGCTATCAAGAAATTTGTGTTTCATTTGTATGGCCTGATGGATTCCCTTCTGGCCCAAGGTGCACAAACAGGCTCTTGGTGACACCGTTCATCAGCGCTTTCATGATGAACGAAGTTAGCTTCACCACAACAGCGACAACATGCTCCAATCGCTGTTCAATTATAACTGAGTGGATTTTCGAGCGGCGCTCGCTTATATACCGATTGGTGATTTCAATAGCCTGTTTTGAAAGCAATTTTAAGGCTATTGAAACGAATTTTGGATGGAAAAGTAACAAGTATATAACGCGTAGATCTTTCGAATGAAGTGTTCATCATACCATTTCGTTCGGTTGTTAAGGAGCTATTAACGCTCAAAATCTCGATCTCCGGCGTAACGCTTTTATATTCGAAACTTTGATTTTACACCCCTGTATAGAAATGAAAAACGTAGTCCTACGTCAAAATCAGATTATATTTTTTGCTAAAAATATATACCTTAAGAGTTACCAATTCACGGATCGACACGTGCAGCAACCCGGTTGCGAAGCGTTATAACATAATTCAGTATCAACCAACAGATTGGGGGAAAATTCTTCTGAAACTATAACCGTTCGGATCAGTGGGGGTTCGCCCAGGCAGAGTCAGGAAGCACAAAACGGATGCGAGAATGTAAACTAAGAAGAACCCAATACGACTTATGTTTCCTAAGGACTATGCTGAGAAGCAGTCTTCCGAAAAACACTTACACATGTCCACGCGATGTGAAAATTCCATGCTTTTGTTTGAATTCGAACATGATTCTCGCTAGTGTTGAGTGTCTATCCCCAACACGAACAATGATACACAAACATAGACATGTGAAAACAAACACGATGTTTATAATTCAAGAACATCATGTACAAACATATCACCCGATGTCGCAGTATTCATTGCTTTCGTTTCGTTTCTTTTCATACACGGAAAGAAATTATTCATCCCAAAACATTTCTTCGTAGAATACTTTTTCACAGAAACGAACTTGAAATTTAGTTCGCATTTCAAAAATTGCACGAACTAAGAGGCTATAAGTTCATGCACCAAAATATATATTTTTATTAAGGCTCATATGGCGTCAGCCTAACGGGGCCGGGAGTTCAATATTTTGACAATGTTTGCTTACAACTATGTTAGTAATATGTAACCGATTACTCGCGGTTGACTCGAGGTTAGTATTACAAGTGTTCTCATAATTGGGGTGTTGCAGTCTTCAGTGCTCTGTACGTGTGCCCGACATGGGATACATCCTATTGGGATGCAGCTGACCATTAATCAGCAACGCCCCCTAGTCTGCACCCCATATCTAGCGAGGTGCGTCTTTTTCGACTCGAGGAATCCAGAATAGAATGATCACTAGCCGGCGCAATCATCAGCTCGTGTAGAGTTGTCATGAGCGGTACAACCTTTGGCTCTTGTTGAATCATAACATTCTCTGAATAGAAAGAAGCTTTCTATTTTTTTTTTGCGTGCATGTTGGCAATTAAAGTCTGGGGAGCCGACTGCATAGCGGGCGACGTCGTACAAATGCTGACAAAAAAAAATAAATACCCAAAAATTAGTTTTAGATGCAACCTTCAGCGGCACACAGCAGAACCAGCAGAGAAATTTCAGCGGCTAAAACACACCATTAATTTCTCGATGTTATCACAAACTGAATGAAGGAAAAAACTAAAAGCTACACTTACACTGCACTACATATGCTATGTGTGCATGCGATTGCATCATCCTTTCTTCTCCTCTTCTCCGCTCGTTTTATAGCTCGGGTCGCGATCGTCGCGAACAAGCAGTATTGGCCATTTGTATTCAAAGATCCAGCCAAAATTGTTGCTCCCGTGGTCGAGTGGTTAGCGTCACGCCTAACATGTCACTGTTGAATAATTCAATTTTAGTACTTGTTCAAATAGCTAATAATAGCGAATGTTACATGAATTCAATATATAAATTGATGCGTGCACTAAATAATGATATCAAATGTGAAAAACTCTCATATCAATCGATGTTTATTTTGTTCAGAACAGAAAAAGAGGTTTATTTTATTTGCCCAATATTTTTGATGAAGCACCCATTGTCATGAAAGGAAAGCATTTTTTCCATGTCAACATACCAACACACCACGCGTTGAGTGGTGGTGGTGTGGTGTCTAATTCGCTTCTTCTACTCTACGCACTGCCGGTGCTTGGGGTGAAAATGCAAGAGAAACTGTACACCATGTTCGAACATCATGTGAAACATTGGGATTAAACATCGTATGTCCAAACATACCACGAATACAAACATGTCACATTTTCTAACATAGGTACCAAAAAATCATGTTTGTACTCAAACACAAAACTGTGAACAGCAGCGTGGACATGTTTATTCCGGACGCAGTGTTTTTTGTGAAACATGGAAGACTGCTGAGAAGCCCCTAGAGTTCTGAAACGGAAGCACGAATTTTGATTCGACCGCCCTCAAACCCATCAAAAATTTGTGGAAGATTCTCGATACCAGGGTTGAACAAACTAGAGTTACCAATAAAAATAATAGTTTTGAAGAAAAAAGTCGTGGTCGAAGCGTGGTGAGCCGGCCCAAACCATCGCCAAGCCCGGATTGACGACCAGGAAGGTTTTGCTGTGTGTTTGGTGGGATTGGAAGGGAATCATCCACTATGAGCTGCTCAACTATGGCCAGACCCTCAACTCGGTTCTCTACTGTGAGCAGCTTGACCGTTTGAAGCAGGCGATTGACCAGAAGCGGCCTGAAATAATCAATAGGAATGGTGTTGTTTTCCACCAGGACAAGGCTCGGCCTCACACCTCTTTGATAACCCACCAGAAGCTACGGGAGCTCGGATGGGATGTCCTATTGCACCCTAGCGTAAAATTTCGATCAGAAATACGACATTTCTTTTTCCCCAACCCAATATTTTTTGCTTCTCTATCTTTTGGAGCCAACCTGAAGTGTGTTTTTGACGTACGACTACGTCTTACATTAAGGGTGCCAAATCACGTTTTTAAGAAATAAAGTTAATGGTAATAACTATTTTTGCTGCGAACGGATTTTAACGATTTGCATACCAATCGCAAATTTTCTAAGATTTGTTTTATATGTCATACATTACAATCCCATAGTTTATATATGGTTCAAATTGATGAAAATTGGAAGCATTCCCATTTGTTCTGTCCATTTGTGGGCTTTCCCGAACAGAGTTGTCAATAACGAGCGGCTTATGCAGCCGCTAGAATAAAAGCAACGAAGAGGGATAGCGAAAAGAGAATATTTGCGAAGTAAACTCCACCCTTGCATAGTAAGTACGCTGTCGCTAGCGTATAAGTATTGCATCTCCTCTGAGGAAAATTCTTAGAATCTTTCTGTGCCCGAAACAACAAAGATCACTTATTATGCTCGTTTTATGTTTTATGTTTCCCCTCGAGCTGTGAACGCTAGCGATTATGCATCTGGCATTACAATTAACACAACCATCCGACCCATAGCAAAGCAGGCGGAAAAAAAGAAGAATGCAAATGATTATAGGTCGCTTCTAGCAATCTGTGTTTGGCTTTGTGTGTGTTGCTTGTTTTCGTTGTGCGAAACTTAGAACTTGCTCATTTCGTGTACATGTGAATAGCACACCTTCGATACTTTCAGTTGTCATTCATATTTGCTCTCGTGCGCATCGGCTTTGTTCTGATGCAAAAAGTTCCTAGCTTTGTTGACGGCTTTGACCGAGAGTCGAGAAACGATTTTTCATAAACGGTCATTCTTGCGATGTTTCATTTTTATCGCTGCAACTGTGTGCATCTGTTAGACGCGTGTTTGATGCTTGTCGAAAGGCGATGCAAGGAAGATGCCTCTCGTTAAATACTCAATGCAATGCATGCAATGATAGAAGGAAACCAACCATTTGCGACATGTGACCAATAAGTGTATTGTTCTCGAAAAGGCAAGAAAGAATCGTTGCTTCTCGAAATGATTCTACAAAACCACGCAAGCCATTGGAGCTTTTCAGGGCCCCGGAACTTTTTACTAAAAAGTTATTCATGAAATTTCGACGTATCTGCAAATAATATCCGAAATGATAAACCAACAAATTGCGTAGTCCTACGTCCTAAGCGGTCGTGTCTCGGATTCAACCCCTCGATTTTATTTTTATCCAAGTTGATTTTTTGTCTTTCAGTTTTTCAGAAGTCAACATTAAAAGTAACACATCATAAAAGGAAACATTCACTTTGTTTGAACCAAATAAATGACAGAAATTCAAAAGAAGTGATGAGGTGAGCACTTTATTTGTTTAGGCAATTCAGTCTTAGTATGGAAATTATTGTATTATAGTTAATTTAAGCAGAAATAAATTTATAGTGACGTGGACATAAAACATATTTTGGAAGTTTAAATTTTGTCACATTGCTTGATCAATGGACTTGACGTTTTGAAAACGCTTATTTCCGAAAAAATCTAAATATTCCAACACCGTTCCGTGTAAATACTACCGTATTTCTTGTGGTTACATCGTTCCAGAGGAGTTAAACTCCGTATTCCATCCCAAAACATCCCCCCTTCCCCATCCTAGGATACTCAGCAGACTGCAAAACTCCGCTCAAGTCAGTCATTGCACTGTTCATCGTTCGGGGGAGTACTTCTGCCTACGTGGGATTTCCACCCACAGGCCCCCCTTATTCGAAGCGAGTACAAATGCACACATACACACCTACGGTCGGTTCGTCAGGAACAAACTAGGAGAGGAACGGTTTGGTTTTTCATACCGGGCGTGCACAGTAGCTTCATATTTTTTAATTTTCCTAATGGATATCGATCAGAAAATACGGTCGTTTTGTGTTATTTTATGCTCTCTGTTTAACCCTTCGTTTCGCCATCCGCCGCTACTGTTGCTGACGGCTGTTTCTTCAGAGTATTATTAAATGAATGTGTACGTTTATATTTATACTGTTTCCATATTTTATGTAGGATTCAACTTTTCCTCGTAGCATTCGTTTGTGTTTTTTTCTTCTACTCTACTCTTTCCGGTCTTGAATTGTGCTAACGGTAGCAATTTTGGGAACGGCTCTGGTAGATTTACGCTTGATGAGAAGATCAGAACAAGAAGATGATTGGGGTTCGCAATATGAATGTTTTATCCATTTGAAAGGATAAATTGTTGAGATTCGGAATATTGCCCTGGCTGTTGTATCAACGCAAGAAGCAGTACAGAGTGTAGTTCTGCTGACCTAATGTGAAATTGAAACGATGATAGAAACATGTCTCAACGAACTATCACTATCGACTATCGCCGGAATTTAGTTAATCGAGAAGTTTTCATCTCACTAATTCTAGGAAGAAGAAAATCGCACTCGCAAGGTTGTGTTCGTTCTATCTTTCGGCGGGAGAAAACTCAACTCCATTCACATTTCCTAACGGAAGCACATCGCTAAACATTACACGCTGCGTCGGATGTAACTCAATTTCCGTGAAGAAGTATTTTTCTTTTTTCCCAAAACGGTCGCCTCATTCGGAAGCGAAGAAGCTATAATTCAATAAATAAAGAATAATGGAAAGCTTTCTCTCTCTCCCGGTGTCTTTCTATTTCTGTTGACTTAAGAAGCAGGAAGGTAAGTCGTGAAAACTCCATTAGAGTGGAAAAATAGAAGCTGGGTTAGTGTGAAAATTTTCAGATCGTTTTAAAGACTTGTGACATTAACTGTTCTGTCGGTGCCGGAAGCGGCAGAATATGAAAACAAAATAATTACAATCAATCGTAGCAAAGTTTCACCTCCCTAAGCGAGCAAGACAAGATTGAGTAACCTGGTTGTTCAGAGAAAAAAAAAATTACAGTATTGGTCACCGTTCCACCAATTGATTAGTTTGGAAGAAATATACAGGATGTTTTTCGCGCACCAACTGAAACGATTGCATTCAACACATCTGCTCCTGCCACAATGTACCTTTAAACTCTTGTACTTTTCAGAAGCATAATTCCCAACCAATTTGCAATTTATGTTCAAATTGTTGCATCAGTTAATCTTTATAGATACATACTCAGTGTGCAACGCCTCTGCCGGGTTGAACCGGGCCAGTGTTGTGGTGATATTTGAAACGGGTGGAAAAGGAAAGCGAAGAAAAATCTTCGGCTCATAAAATTGTAACATCTTCACAGACCACACCTCCGATTGGCCGGTGCCAACAGCATCCTGTCGCCGTCTGTTCAAGGATGGAATGCTGGAAGTAAAATTTTCCTTATTCGGTTGATAGAGATGCAAGATGGTAGGGTAGGAACGTAGGTTCATATAAATGCATTATGGGTAAGTTTAGTCGTTCTTTTTTTTAAATTCGATTATTTTTACAGGCTCAGTTACATAAGTTTAAAGGAGCCGAGTTCTTAAATATAATTTTAAAACTATGTATTAGGGTGCCAATGAATGTATGGGAAAAAATCGACCCTAAAATTTCAAAAAGTTACCCTGTACAAAATGTTTACCACCTCGAAAAAACACCCTATGCCAAATATCCGCTCAATCGACTTAAGGGAGAGTGTCGCAAAGCGGTCAAAGTTTGAGTTTTTTGAAAATCTAAAAATCATCCAAGGGGAGAGTAGAGGAAATCGGGGTTTTCAAATCTTAAAATTGCATGACAAATCGATATTAACAGTTATCTCAATTTTTTTTTCGTCAAAAATCGACTTTTCAGACGGAAAAAGGACCAAGCGCCGAAAAAATGCAATTTTAGGGCATTTGGGACCAACAATTTTTTCTGAAAACCCCGATTTTCGATGATTTTCGTTTTTTCTCAAATTTTTACGTCTGTGACACTAATAAATGAAGTTCGAATGAGCTAATATTTTGCAAAGGGTATATTATCGTACTCCCGTGGCCGAGTGGTTAGCGTCATAACTAACATGCCGGGTGTTCGGGTTCGATTCCCGTTCTGGTCGGGGAAATTTTTCGTCAAAGAAATTTCCTCCGACTTGCACTGTGGTCACTCGTATTCTAGAGCTTGCCACTCAGAATGCATTCGAGTCGTGTTATTTGGCATAGAAATCTCAACTAAGTACTAATAAAAATGACGTAAGTAATACTACGTTGAGACGGTGCAGTTTCTCTAAGAAAGTTAGTGTCATTGAAGAAGAAGATATTATCGTGCAAATCAACATTTCGCAGCAAATTCCGAATGAAAAATCGAGAAAACTATTTTTATTGGTATCCAAAATCATACGTTTCGTTTCGTATTCCGAAAAAAAACCAAGTCCCAGAGTGTCGATTTTAGACAAAAAAAAACATTTTTCGAGATGACACTAGATCTCGACGTTTCATGCAATTTTAAGACATTTAGCATCAAAATTTTTTTTCGAAAACTCCGATTTCCTTTACTCCCCCCTTGGGTGATTTTTCGATTTTCAAAAAACTCGAACTTTGACCGCTTTGCGCCAATCTCCCTTTAGTTCGATTGAACTAATATTTGGCATAGGGCGTTTTTTAAAGGTGGTGAACATTTTGTATGAGGTAACTTTTTGAAATTAGAGATGACCATTTTCATTGGCACCCTAATATATTAGGCTGTCAAAAAAGTCCTGCGGTATTTTTTTTTGAATTTTCATTTGTTCATAAAATTAGTTACAATCATCTGTTTTAAGTCAAATATGCGTCGTTTTGTTCGATGACTTGTTCCCAACGAGATGCCAACTTCATAATACCCCTGTTATAGAAGCTCGCTTCCTTATTGGCAAAAAACTCGGATAGCCAATTTTCACAGGCCTCTTTTGTGGCTAACTTCTGACTACCTAGCTCGTTCGCCATGGACAAAAACAGGTGGTAGTCACTTGGTGCAAGGTCCGGACTATACGGCGGATGCAAAAGAACCTCCCATCTGAGCTCCCGGAGCTTCTGGCGCGTCACCAAAGAAGTGTGTGGCCTGGCGTTGTCCTGATGGAAGACAATGCGGCCTCTGTTTATCAAAGATGGCCTCTTCTTCATGAGTGCTACCTTCAAGCGGTCCAGTTGTTGGCAGTACAGGTTGAGCGTTTGGCCATAGGGATGCAGCTCATAATAGATTATTCCTTGACAATCCCACCAAACACACAGCAGAACCTTCCTGGCCGTTAATGAGGGCTTGGCCACTGTCTGAGCCGCTTCAGCGGGCTTCGACCACGACCGTTTGCGCTTCACGTTGTCGTAAGTGACCCACTTTTCATCGCCAGTCACCATCCGCTTCAGAAACGGGTCGATTTTGTTGCGATTCAGCAGCGATTCACATGCGTCGATACGGTCAAAGATGTTTTTTTGCGTCAACGTGTGACCATACATCGAGCTTCTTTGTGAATCCAAGCTTCTTCAAATGGTTAATAACGGTTTGATGACTTATCCCCAGCTCTTGGCCGATGCTACGGCTGCTACTATGCCGGTCTTTCTCGGCTAATTCAGCGATTTTGTCGCAATTTTCGACGACAGGCCTTCCGGAGCATGGCGCATATTCGACGACCTCTACACCTGAACGAAAACGTTGAAACCATCGTTGTGCGGTGGAAATGGAAACTGTATCGGGTCCATAAACTGTACAAATTTTATTGGCAGCTTGAGATGCATTTTTGCCTTTGTCATAGTAGTACTGTAAAATATGTCGGATTTTCTCTTTATTTTGCTCCATATTTGCGACACTATAACTCACGAACGGCTTGACCAAACGAAACACTGTCAAGGACTATATTATAGCGCGCAAAAATACCTTTCCAACAAGCTATAGTATGACTCGATACAATGAATACAACTAGAACTACGCGCTTACAACGACACCTCGCGGAAATACCGCAGGACTTTTTTGACAGCCTAATATATACAGCCTTTCCATGCCAAACCGATATAGTGGTTCTCAGATTTTCGTGAAAAGTGGTAGTTTTGCTCTTTATCGCAAAACAATAGACCCGTCTTTTTTTTTACTTCCATTTTAGGGTTGTCCGAAAAATCAACTTTTTCCCCTTTTTTCCAAAAATGACTTTTTTCAAAAATTCATAACATTTGAGCTGCTGAACCGATTCAGATGATCGACATATCAAATTAAAGCCAAACCTAGTTTTTTTTCTTAATACTACACTTGCAAAAAATTTGAATTCTGTTCTCGTTATTATTGATTGTATTCACTTTTTATTGTTTTCAGGGTCTCGGGACCAAGGGCGCTATATATTTTTATATTTTTTCAGAAAAGCTGAGAATTTTTCACATAACATATGTCGAAACCAGGGAGGCGTGTTTTTTGGTTTTTGAGTTATGATTTTTCAAAGTTAACCGATGGTTCAAAAATCTTTTTTTTAATTTTCGGTCTAGTAGTTCAAATGTTATGAATTTTTGAAAAAAGTCATTTTTGAAAAAAAAAGAAAAAGTTGATTTTTCGGACAACCCTAAAATGGAAATGGTCATCCTACTGAAAATATAAAAAAATACGGGTCTAATGTTTTGCGATAAAGAACAAAGCTACCACATTTCACGAAAATCTGAGAACCACTATATCGGTTTGGCATGGAATGGCTGTATATATATATAAACAGTTTTCTTACATCTATGGTTAGTAAGGTGGAAAACGCTACTAAACTCGGTGTACTCGAGTTTAGTAGCGTGACATATTTTTCAGGAGAAGGATGTGATATAAGGAAATTGTGACAATGTTGATGAAAACTCAATTCTTAAATCTATCCGTATATCTATTGTGAATTTACATTTCAACTTATTCTACTGTTCATAGCAAGGGGACGAATTACTCACAAGGGAAAAAGCAGGGTATAAGAATATAAGGACAATTATACACGAAGATCGATAGCTTTAAGAAAAACATATATATGGGACATGTAATCAAGGTCTAGTGCACCCGTGGCCGAGTGATTAGCGTCTCACATTATCATGCCGGGTGTTCGGGTCCGATTCCCGTTCTGGCCGGGGGATTTTTCGTCAAAGAAATTTTCTCCGACTGTGGTCACGCGTATTCTAGAGCTTGCCCCTCGGAATACATTCTAGGCGTGTTATTTGGCATAGAAATCTCATCTAAGTATTAATAAATCACGCTAATTAATGCATACGTTGAGACGGCAAAAGTTCCACAGGGAACGTTAACGCCATTCAAGTTCAATCAATGTCCAACCGAGCAAACACATCTCTCACCGGCACATTGGGCTGTCTTCCTAGGGCCCGAAGGGAGTTTTCTAAATTCGATCTGGCGGCAAGATACACCTTGCACGACCAAACAACATGCTAGATGTCGTGATAACCTTGACCACAAACGCAGATATTGTTGCTGGCAAGATTGAAACGAAAGAGTAGCGCATCTAACGAACAATGATTGAACATGAGTCGGGAGAAGGTGCGAATAAAATCCCGACTCAAGTTCAGACTTTTGAACCTCGGTTTGAGGCTAACCTTAGGAATAATCGAGTGAAACCACCGGCCTAATTCATCTTCATTCCACTTGCGTTGCCAGTTAGCGATGGTATTTTTACGGACTAAAATATAAAATTGATTGAAGGCGAATTGACGCTGATAAATGTCGCCTGCAATCGCACCCACCTTTGCTAATGAGTCAGCCTTCTCATTACCCGGGATTGAGCAATGTAAAGGGACCCAGATAAAGGTAATGACATAACAGCGTCTGGATAAAGCACTCAAAATTTTTCGTATTCTCTCAAGAAAGTGCTTTTCCGGCCTCACTGAACGGATAGCTTCGACAGAGCTAAAACTATCCGTTGCAATGTAATAGTGTTCAACAGGTCGAGAGGCGACGCTGTCCAGCGCCATAGTCGTTCTTGAGTTGTCTTCCATTTTTGTATTGGAAACAGGGCCCGAAATCTTCGAAGATGTTTCTTCATTCCATCTGGCTTCAATCCACACTTCTACTCCCCCTGACATGAATCTTGCTACCCGCGTACGCAATCTTATTTTTACGTCCATATGAAGTGAAACGAAAAGGCGTCGTGCACAAATTACGTAACGCGAGTACGATGGGGAGGGGGCGAGGTTTCGTTTCTTAATGTGACATAGGGGGGAGGCGGGGCAGCCGTGATCGTTACGTAACAGAATTCCATTTTTATTCCCAAATAAACTCACGGGCCCCTATATGCTTGAGCAGCTAGCTTCGATTCTGGGACCGAGTGAGATGTGTTTCCTGAGCCAAGATAATAAAGCACGGGTTTAATGTATTTAAGGTGAAGGTGGAAGGAAGCCACAAATGGCTGCCACACTGGCGCTCATTCATTTCATCTCCCTCCCTCACCCCTCGCCCGAAAATCAATAATTTTGCGAAACAGCGTGAAGAAAAAGATCGTTTTCGCACACTACCCATAAAGTAATATCAACCAAACCTGACCAAAACATTCACAGATAGGGGGTATCCACTTGAAGTCAGGCCCGGACTGCATGAGCATCTCCCAACAAAGCTTTCGCATCTTCGCCAAAAGACTGAGGAGAAGAAACAACAATTTTTTTTCAATTATTTTAAAATGTTTTCCTAATTTTCACCGTCTGCATTTTTCTATATTTATGAATACTAAAAAGCTTAGATAACTTATTAGGTTACAAAAGTTGTATTGAAAGGAAAAAAAAAACACATAAAAAGTGAGGTTTATAAAATTTACTAACACATAAATAAATACATAATTTTTTTTAAATTATGAAAAATAATATTTTAACAATTTCATTCAAAATTATGCTTTGCTGCACAAAGTGCGTGAAGTCCTCTTTAAAAAGTGTCCCCGAAAGACGAAATCCTACGTTAAGAGGTGCTAAGTCAAAAATAATAACATAGAACAAGAAGAGCACTTTTCGCATACAGCAAGAGGAGCGCTATCGCGCTCCCCCGTATTCAGACGGTTAATGGTCAGCTGCATCCCAATAGGAAGTATCCCGTGTCGGGCACACGTATAGTAGAGCATTGGAGACTGCAACATCCCAATTTTGAGAACACTTGTAATACTATCCTCGAGCCAACCGCGAGTAATCGGTTACATATTACTAACATAGATGATAAGAAAAAATATAAAAATATTGAAATCCCGGCCCGTCCGGTTAACGCCATAAAAATATATATTTTGGAAAAAAAGATACTATGAGTATACTATGATAAACTATGAGTATTTTTTCTACATTTTCTTTTCCAAGCTATTGAGAGTGCCGTGAAAGAAACTACGTTTTCAGCCAAAGCTCTTAGAGTGGACCATATAGGGATTCAGAAAAATTATCTAATTTTCTTATTTGCAACAATACTTTTCATAGCGCTGGTGATTAGATTTGGGATCTTTTCGCGAATACACGAATACAATACAATACGATGATAGATTATAGAAAAATTGAAAAAAAAACGCTAGAAAATCACATGAAAATGGAAATAAAAAAATATATAAAAAAATATTAGATATTTTCGTACCGTTCTCGAAATATCGAAATATTTTGAAAAAAGATCCGATCCGATTCCGCTCATCAACAAATATAATAAATACACAAACAAATGAATATACATATTTAAATATAAACTAAACCTGTAATGGGTCCCAAAATTCTAAAAAAAAACAAAATTTAGAAATATATTTATGTTTGTATCGCACATATATAGAAAAGGTGCAGAGTCAAATTTAAGTGCGAATCAGAGTAGTAGTGAATCTCCAAATCCCTCAAAAATTTTTTTCAATACTTCAAGAATTTTTTTAGTACTTGAATTTTTCATGAAAACTTTTTTTTGATAATTTTCCTCGATACACCATTATAAGATGCACTTTCAGAATTTTTTCCATTTCCAATTCCATGCCAAATCGGCCAGAATACAACAAGTTTTGACCCGATCCGATTTTTCTGAAATTTGGTACTTATGATGAATGCTACCCAAAATTATAATTTTCATTATAATATGACCAATTCAAATTACGATTGATTTTTGTAAAGGGTGTATTCAAAATCATTGAGATTTCTTTCAAAAAATTGTAACTCAAAATCCAGATGTCTGATCAAAATATGATATTTGACAAAGTTCTTGGAAAATCAATTACAATTTCGGTAAAATAACATTTAAAATACACTGTTAAAAATATTACTTAAAAATCGAATTCAATATTGAAAAAAATTATATCTCAAAACACTCCCCCTTCGATTTTTTTTTTAATATTTTTATTGGAAAGCCCTATTAATTGAACGAAGTATAGTGATGCCATGTCGGACTCACCGAAATGGAGATAGAAGTTTTTGGAAATTTATGGAATTTCAATACTTTGTGAAATCTCGAGAACGGTCAGTCCTGGGATAGAAAGATATATACAGCCATACCGATATAGTGGTTCTCAGATTTTCGTGAATAGAGGTAGATTTATTCTTTATCGCAATCAATTAGACCTGTATTTTATTTAATTTTTCGTTAGAGTGGACATTTCCGTTTTAGGGTGGTCCGAAAAATCTTTTTTTTCTTAAAAATACTTTTTTCAAAAATTCATAACTTTTGAATCACTGGACCGATTCTTATGATCGACATATCAAATTAAAGCCATCAAAAATCATCGTCTTTGCAGGAAAAATACTTCAGTTGCAGAAAAATTAAATTTTGTTTCCGTTATTATTGATTGTATTGATTTTTTATGGTTTTCTCGGGACCAAGTGCGCTGTTTATTTGTATTTTTTCTAGAAAGCTGAGGACTTTTCACATAAAATATCTCAAATCAGAGATGTGTTCTTTTCCTTGAAGCTAATTTCAAAACCTATTCGAAAAAGGATTGTAGCTCTCAAAAATTATATATAAATAAAGAATAATGAAGAACAAAAAAAAGCAAAGTCAGAATAAGTTAGAATGACACAAAACCGTAAAACAAATGTATTAACATTGAAAATGCTACTTACTGATACTGTCACTGTATATCGTAATTCTTATTGCTAATATAAACAAAATTGAGTAAAAATTGACATAAAAATTGTGTTAAAAAAATTGATGCCAAATGTCTTGAATTTGCATAAAGTGAGATCTACTGTCATCTTGAAAAAAATGGCACTCCGGGGCTAATTTTTTTTATTTGAAACTAGCTGACCCGGCAAACTTCGTCCCGCCCAAAATTTGTTTTTTGTTATCAATACCTTCAAACATTCACGTTTTATTACTATTAGCAAGTTCATGAGCCCAATCGCTGAACTGTTCATTGATTGATCTTCTTTCTATTCGACCCCGTTAAAATTAACTTTTACTATAAAATTCCTAGTATTACTAACAAAACTCATCATTCTAATATCAGATTATTTTCAGACACAATTCTCGTTCAAGATTTTTCAACCACTTGCAAATAACATGTTTCTCCGTTACATGGAATAAATGTTTTATACTGAAAATATGATAGAATAAAGACAGCCCTAAATCGGACAATTCCTTCCTCGAGTTCTGCTTTTATCAACACATCCGGCGATCCTTTTTTCTGGTATAGATAGAAGAAGATATAGGAGTGCGTTTCATCACATTAAGATCCATTTCCAGTTTCGAACAATTTCGCTAGCGCAAACATCAAATGGACTAACAGCACTCGTCACTATGTAATTCTAGAACATATGGGAATTTAATTTTCCGAATTTTCCCCTTTTCCTTCAGAGTTTTCCGAAAATTTCCAATAGTCATGTTTGGTTTGAATGTTTTTAGCTGAAATATGTGTAATATTTTTATGGGACCCCCTCTCCATTCCAGAGGAGGGAAGGGTGTCATACCATCATAGAAACATTTTTTACCCAAAAACCCTCACATCCCAAATTGTGCTTGATTAGTTCTCGAGGTATGCAGAAGTTTGTGTTTCATTTGTATGACAGCCCACCCTTAGAGAGGGAGAGGAGTGTCTAACCACCATAGAAATATTAATTGCATCCTAAAACCTCCACATGACAAATTTGGTTTCGTTTGCTTGATTAATTCTCGAGTAATTCAAAAATTTATGTTTCATTTGTATGGCTGTTTGTGTCTTAACAAAAAAAAATCTGAATGAATTTCCCTTCTACATATCTACATCTGTACATATATAATATGACATATATGGCAATAACGGTTTTGCGTAATATGCATTTCAAATCCCTTAATTTTTCGTTATATTTTTCGTAGAGTGACCCTCCTGTATAAAAATCAAAGACGTAGTCCTACATCAAACCTGTACGAACAAGATCCACCTCACCCGAGCGATGATATTCTTGAAAATCCATGCTATTTTCACTATCCATGAAAATAGTAAGATTTATACCACATAATAATGCCAGTGACCAACATAACTGTGGTAGGAATATGACAGCACTCGCCCGATGAAATATGAAACATCATAACGGGCTCGATCCATCTGCTCGTCGAATGGGAACAGCATACACGAAAGAGAGCACATGGCGTTATGCTGAGGCCACACATATCAATCCTTTTTATGTGAAGCATATGTTTGTTTTAACAAACACGTTCTCCCTCATTCACCCTTCGTCTGCTTACCTTTTCATAATGTAATTAGCATAGGGCCACGGAAAAATAATTCAGCGAAAACATTGCGAATTTGTAGCAATATCATCCAACAGTGTTTGATCTAACTTGTTCGCCGATATGTTGCTGTCGCGAGTCATCGCCAAATACAAACCATGTTCTCGTGGTAGGTGCAGCTGGTTTTGGTGGCGGCGCACCGGTTCCTTTTATTATCCTTCATGTGATATGTCATCGGGGAGAGCCGAAACAAGATGATCCGCTCGTTATCCTTGAACTTAACGATCTCCATCTCAAGAGGATCAGCGGCGTTCGTTTTTTTTTCTCTATCTTCATTTCAAGAATGCGTCGTTTTGCTGCGTCGGGGTAATAAAGTATTAAGGGCGACTCGAGAAAGGGAAAAATGCAACGATACCAAACAAGTAACGATGCCGCCACGACTCGGTACTTCTCAAGTGCCATAAAATATGTTCATGTGGGAAAGACACTTAAGCTAGCGCCAACTGAATGTTAGCTGGGAATGTTATGAGACTTTTCTCTGATGTTCGAAAAATGTTTGAAAACTTTATCTTTGTGAGTAAAAAATGATTTTAGCAATTTGAATTTTCGGTGTTCAACACATTCTGTACGCATTCTTCTGTGCACCACATTCGCGCACAAAACAAGTTTCATGAATGAACTATCGAGCTACGCTACGATACGTGTGGAATTCAGGAAGTTTGCCCATTTCTTACCTGGCATGATTTACGGTTTTATGTTTATGCTAAAACAAAATTATTATCACCACTTTAGGGGACTTAACTTTGGACTGCAGCAGAAAGTCGACCAGCAAATTACGGTCAACGGAAGTCGCCAGGCGCCACCCAGCAGGATATTGTACCGTACCGTAATCCCGGGACTATTTGCCTATCACCTTTTACAGCCCGTTTCCTTTTCGACTGGAGTTTGTTTTCTTTATCCCGCTCTGTTTGGCTATGTTTTACGGTGACCTTCATAGTTTCTCGCCGTACTTGGGAACGTCTTTCCTTTCTGCGCGTCTGGCAGGGATGTTCCCTCCCGAGAGTGATCGAAAATTGCGTTCTGATTACCTCCGTGATTCCAGGATGCGTTGCTCTACTTTTAGTTAGGTTAGTTTCCTCATCCTGCCAAGATAAGTGTGCGATTGGCTTCCAAGTGGAAGTTTGAAACAGAGATGTCACCGGCGTTTGAGGGTTTTCGTCCCTATTTTTCGAACAAGAAATTTCGTTTCCCTGCACCTCTGCATCTTCGCAGCTGAATGCAAGGGACTGTAGGATGAGTGAGAAAAAGGGATTGGTTTTGCTCCAGACGGCTGTAACAAGTCTGAAGTGTGCATTTCGTGTAATCTCTTGGGATGGTACAGTTTTTTTTTCATGTGGAAATCATGTTTCGGTTGAAGGCAATTTATATCTCGTGGCGATTAGATAGGGCCTGGGAGTAGTTAAGGTTGGCATGTACGAGTAGGGTATTACGTGAAAACCAGTAGCGAAGACGGAAACTGAATGGAATCTGATTGATGAGATGGCTAGGTGAGTCACCTTAAAGTTTTGATCGACGCTTAACGATCTGCCCGGTTTACTGTGCGTATCAATCTAATGACATAGTTTATTTGTATTCTATATATCAAAAATTGGAACGTTAGGAACGTAATCAATAAAGTATTTATATGTCTTACTATTAATGTGGTGAAATTTGATTTAAACTTAAAAATATTAGGACAAACTTGAACGCAGCCCATCAAATTAGTCAAGTATGATATTGCTTGTTTAAATTAAGAACTATCCGAGTAAGCTGATTTTCAAAATCATTTTCAGTAATTTTTTGGGTATCGAAATAATCTGACAAAATGACTGGTTTAAATGGATTACTTCGTTTATTCCAACGCTTTCAATATCAGAAGCTTACATATTTTCAACACGCTTTTGATTATCAACTTTATTGTGTAAAAAACAAGTGATACAAATGTAAAATTTGATGGTAGGACTTGTTATCACCCCTCTGATGAACAGGAATCAGCGGTACTGAACCTTTTTTTTCAAATGGGCCACAAACTCGTATTAGTCATGGTGTCGCGGGCCGCAAAAAAAAAATGAAGATGTATTGTACTACTATTGTAGGACTACGAACTTAACATTAACCTTCTTAACATCCGGCTCGGAAGGCGCTGCACTTTGACGCCACTTCTAGCCCGTGTTCAAATTCACAAAACATAATTGATCGATCGGAAAAGGTCACCAATAAGTCATTCACGATTTTTTGTCATCCTGTGACCGATCAGATGGTTGCGGCAGCGAGGCTTTCCAAATGGCCTTTCTCAAGGCGGAGTGTTTAGTTTAGCTTTCCAATTTGGTCTTTTTAAGGTTAGAGGAGAATCATCCAGAAAAGTTTGAAAGTCTAAGTTATAGTTTATAGTTACAGTAACTTTCAACACTCTTGGCTGGTTTGTCACTTTATTTCTATTTTTCGGAATAATGTCGGAAGTGAGAATTGAACTCGTGATCTTTAGTGTGAGAGGTATGGATGTTACCACTTCGCCAGATCGCCTCCACGAGGAAGCCTCTATAATTCAGAACACCATCATCACTCCACCAATAAATCCGAACACGCTTTTTAATTCACAACTTTCTTCCAGCGAAAAATATAAAAATCAATTCGCTTTTGATTACATCGAATATTGTTTTAGAATGCATCGAAATGTTTAGAATAACTATTTAGTCGAAGGCTTTGTAGCCCTGAAAAGGACCGGTGGGTTTGCGTGGTTTGGTAGAAGCAGTTGAATATGGGTGATTCATGAATCGTACTTGCTCTCGTGAGAACAACACACGAGATTTGAGTTTTTATTGTCAATGCACATAACGTACTCAGTATGCATCGTGAATATTCTTCTCGTGCTAGACACAGTGCGCCCGAGCAATTACATATTAGGTTGCGGAAAAAGTAATCCATTATTTTTGGGTGAAATTCAAAACTATTTTTGATATGCTTCGGATTGTTCGATTTGGGTCAAATATGCACCGTTTTGTTGCAAAATTTGTTGCCATTCTAAAGGTACAATCCCCACAATTTATGTATAGTTCCTTCGCCGATCAATCTTGACTTTGATGGACTTTAAAATTAACTTATAGTTATTTTCATGATTTCACCAATACATATTTATAGATTTTTGTGATTTCAATAGTTTGCTCTCAAAGCAATTTTTGTGCTATGGAAGAAATTTTTTGGATCAGTAAGAAACAAACCTCACTCATATAACTTTTATTTCGAAAGATAAAAGCTTGTCATTATTTATTTATTTTATTTATTTATTCGCCTTCGATCAAACGTACAGACTACTAATTACTCCTAAAAATCTTAATTCTATTTTCAAACACGCATCGATTGAATTCATAATCAAAACAGTCATTAGCATCGTTAAAAGCACGGAGGGCTGTGTCGAAAGGGTTAAAGTAACCGTAACTTGTCCGGTGTGCGGGGACAGCGACAATTTGTGAGTTCCTCAGTTACCGAGGGGGCAAGTATAGAGGAATGTCCTGCAAGAGTTGAGGACAGCCATTGTTGCCACGTAGAATGTCAAAGCATTTAATGTTGCCATTTTGATTAACATACAGCGGGCAGGGTAATCAGGCAGATTTGACGGGTTATTCCATGGTAGGTTCCGTAAAGCGAATCAAATAAAGAGCTTCCGTATTCGTTCAATTCTGACGACCATGGATACGTGATAAGGTGCCCAGAGAGGGGCCGCGTATTCTAAGCCACTACGAATCAAGCTGCAGCCTAATGCTTTCTATGCGTAGATGTCGGTAAATTGCCAAGTGAAGCGTCGAATGAAACCTAGAATGGTAGAGGCTTTGGCTGCGATGAGTGCAACGTGTTCATTAAATCTAATCTTGGAGTCAAACGTGACACCAAGATCACAAATCGAGGTAACGCGCTCCAGTGGAGAAGATCCGATAGCGTATTGATGTTCGATGATGGTGTTTCATCGGGAAAATGAAATCATCATGCATTTGTTAATATTGACGCTTATACCGTTTTCATTGCACCACAATAGCAGTTCGTCGATGTCTTTTTGTAGGGCGAGGCAGTCGAGTGCATTCACAATAACGCGGAAAATCTTCAGGTCGTCAGCAAACATTTGTTTAAAAGATTAGAAACAGGGACACAAGTCATTGACGAAAAGAACAAACAACAGCGGTCCAAACACGCTTGCTTGTCGTACTCTGAATGTGATTTTGAAAGTTGAAGATCGCGTGAAGTTGATCGATACGGAGAACTGACGGTCGATTAAGTAAGATAAAATCCACTCAACCAGCCAAGTTGGAAATCCCATGGCTTTTAATTTTCCGATCGTATATTGGTGTGGCACGGTGTCGAATGCTTTCGAAAAATCAATGTAGATGAAATCGACCTGCCTACGGGACTCGAACTCACGGAACAACGTATTGGTAAAGCAGATCAAATTTGTGGTAGTAGATTTGAAACTCAGATATTACGGGATGAGCCACGTTGTAAAGGGCGTTGTGGACTAAAATTTCGAAAACTTTGCTCAAGCTGCAGAGAAACGATACTCCACGGTAATTCTCAACTCGATTTCGATTTCTTGCTTTGTGAATTGGAACAATCGTAGCTATTTGCCACACGCTGAGAAAGGATCTTTCGCTCATCGAACGGTTATATTGACAGGAAATCGGCGAAGCAAGCGATCTCGCACAATACTTCAAAAGGGACGGAGGAATTCCATCTGCTCCAGGACCTTTTGATGCATCATTGTTATACAAGGCTTTCATGAAATCGTCTAGTGTGAACTGCAGCGTTGTAATGTTGAAGTCATATTCCTGAATGCGACTGAAACTCGTTGGGAGCAATGGTGGTGAATTCGTGTTGCGGACCGACTTAAAGAACTTCGCGAACAGATTAGCAACTCCAAGAGAAGTACTAGCAGTGATCCCATTGAATTTCACATTCCGTAAGCTGCGTAATTGAGAATTCCACCAGGATTGCCATGAAGTACGCCTCGCCACGCGTCGTTTGAGAGGAACCCGTGCATAAACGGTTTCAAAGAAACATAGAAACGATCAGCCAATACATCCCCGGAGTCTCCGGTTAAAATTGGTTGTCAGTCGATAATAGACAAGTTGTTGTTTGATGAGCCGTAGACACAAAGCCTGAAATTCGGTTGTGGAGAAGATTCGTAATCAGACATTACGATCGAGTTGCATTGAGCGTCCAGTTTGATGATAAACGGCTTGTGATGTTGGTCTATTTTCAGAAGAGGTGCTGATGTCCAGAAGTAGTGCTCTGTCATACCGCTTAGTTCAGCCGACACAGGGGTATTAACGCTCAAATCCTTGCACCCCGCACGTAACGCTCTCGTTTTGGAATTTTTTACACCCCAGTACAAATGCAGAAATGATGTGGTGCAAAAATGCAGAAGCACTCTCCACCAACCGGCATGAAAATTGACAAAACGTGAAACTATGAAAACGTGAGGTACAACCATAATAGCATAACAACCATAACATAAAAACATAAACCAGATTAAGAACATAGCAGCTCTGCTTTTCAGCTTTGCAGCGATTTCGTACAACCATAATAGGAACAGGGCAGCTTTCGATGTTGCGATAATTGGCACGTTGATGTGAAATTGTACCAATTATGGTAATACAAAAATACAATTTTATTTCGATAAAATCGTGTAAATTGGTCGAATCACAGCATCAAGAAGGTTGTAATGTATGCGTCTACACAGTATTTGCATCAAAACAGACAGTATGAAAATCTCATCATTTTGATCACATATTCCTTAGCAAAAAGCTAAGAGGAAAGCATCAATGGGACACACTATTTTCAAACTAGATTTTTCAAGAACAATGTTTCGCATGGAATCAAGTACCACAATCGTCAAAGAAGAAATTTATGATGTTTAAAAATCATATTAGAGCCTTTAAAAATAAGATATGTTTTCCAAACTAAAAAACAACTCACTCGTATTACCATAATAGGCGCTATCGCGATAATAGGTACTTCAACCCTACGTTGAAAATTCCAAATTTTAATGAATGCATTGATTTAATATTAAAACATACCTAATATGATAATTTTATGAAACATGGATGCAGTTAGGATGAGCAGGGCTTCATTTACTATTACATCCAGGTTTTTTTACGCGGGGGATACGTACCTCGTAAAAAAACCGTGTGAAATTGGAAAATAGATATCAAATGGGACTATCCTTACGTAGTACGGAGGTATAAAGTTGAGTGTCGCTCGCTCCCGAAAACCCGTAGTTTTTTTTCCTGCAATTTCGTTGGTTAGCTACCAGTATTGTTCGATTTTCCTCACGAATGAGGTCATCTGCTGTTGCAGGAAGATTCCCTTGTGATTTGTACACTCTATTGCCGATGCACGGGCAGTACCACTGTTGGATTGTTCAGAGCTAAGTACACAGCGGAATCCATTCACGAGTCACTGTCCGTAAAAACCTCGTCCCGTTGTACCGCCGTACCGGTACCCAACAGCTAGAACCCACGTAAGAATCGTAATAAGGTGCGGCACTAATTTCCTTCATAAGCGCTATGCTCCGTTACAAGCACTAATTACCGTAATGTGCTCTGAGGGAACATAAGAGAAAAGTGTGAGCTGATGGGGAGATGTGATATTGCACTGGTCTTTTTTTAGGCGGGTACCGCGTTAATTGGAAAATCCGCGTTAATTGGAAAATTCGCGTAAAAAAAACGCGTTAATTGGAAAACTCGCGTAAAAAAAAAACTCGTAAAAAAACCGCGCAAAAAAAACCGCGTAAAAAAACCTGGGTGTATTGCAAAGACATCACAGATTGAGTCTTCCGAAACCCGGAAAATCACCAAAGGGGGGAGTGCATGGAATCGAAGCTTTGAAACAAAAAAAAAAGTTTTCAAATTGCATGAAACGTCTCGACCTACTGTCATCTCGATTTTTTGTTCATCATCTAAATCACGAAATTCGATTTTCGATAATATCCCCTGGGGTAATTTCACGGGTTTCAAAAAACTGAAACTTTGACGGCTGTGCGACACTAGTAAATAAAGTCCGATTGAACTGAAATTTTGGATAGGGTTTTTTTTCTCGGGAATCAAAATTTTGCAGGAAGTCTCTTTTTCATTGCCAAAAAGCAGAAATTAAAAATATCCAATATTCTCTACAATATTTTTACGTAATTCTCGCAGCAGAAATTCTCTTTCCAATGGCAATCTGTTTTTCTTAGTAATAACTTTTCCGATTCCATATAAGGCTGTTTCATTGGAAACCCATTCTTCGGATTCTTCATCTTCATCAACCTGATGTAGTTCCAAAACTGATGAAGCATTCGCACCCTCAGCAGTCGAAAACGAATTTTCATCATCGTAGAAATTTGTGTTTGTATGCAAAACAATGTTGACTATGCCATCGTCGATCAGGGTATCATACTCCACATTCTCATTGTGTAAAGTATTGTCCTGGTTAATCAATTTCTTCAGAATCGAAAGTATGCATTCTTTTACAACCTACAACGGGTTATCAGCATTTTCCATGACTTGACAATGGAATCAGCCGGTACCTCGTTCCAAGCCTGGGTTACCCAAAACAGAGCATCCCTAATGTTGATTCGCTTAACAATATAATCGAACTCTCCTTGGCCTCCAAGAAGCCCACGCATAAGCTTTTGCTTGTAGTTGGACTTGATCATTTGAATAATATTGTGGTCCATGAGCTGTAACAAGGCGATGATAGTTTATTCGATTTTCAAAACATTGACCCTCCCCCGGGGGCGCCGTACAATTTCTGCCTACGACACTGCAATATACACATAAATCAGTACAAATCATAGTTATTTTACGTTTACCGAGAGATTTACTTCAATTTTTTTATGATTCGATTATCTGGAGTGAATAAAAAATCAACACTCCGAATAATCGAGTCCGACCTGTACTATCATCGTTTTCAGGAAAAAAAAAATGAATTTATTAATTGATACCTTATACAATATTTTTCATAGTGCTGTGATATTTTTATTTTGTAGAACTCGTTACATGTTTACCAAGCCCTTTGCATAAATGCATTGTGGAGCATATACACAACACTATATGCCAACCATCAATTTTTCAGGTTTTTTTTCCAGAGCATTTGGCACGTTTTCCCATCTCCTTTTGTTTCGGGATTTTTTCTTAACATAACGCGGATTTTTCATGATTTTTTTTCGTTATCAAAATAGAAATCAAACGCAATTATATTCGGCAAAGTTTAGTAACTCTACAAATGTTTGGTAATTTTAATGTTATTTAGTTTCAAATCGATCCAAGCATCATCAGGGTTAGAAACTATTTTTCTGAAGGGTGTGTCACATCAAATTGCATCACGGAAAAAACGAGGTAGAAATTTAATTTTTAGGAATTATATCTTCAGCTTTCGCTTATAATCAGATAAGAGTGTATAGATCACGTTGGCCATGCTTCACTGTCAATTTTTCGTAAATTTGGAAAAATGCCGTCGAACGAAAAAGAGCGTCGTGAATTAATCCTGTGCACTCATTTCGAGAATCCGGAGTTGTCACATCGGGACATCGGTAAGATGCTGGGAATCGTCCAATCCACGGTCAGCAGAGTACTAAAACGATACTTCGAGAACCTAACCATCGTCCGGAAGGTGAAGAACGGCGAAAATGGATGCTCCGTCAGTGAAAAAGATCACAAGCGCGTAGTTAAGCAGTTTAGACGTGATCCGAGAAGTTCGGTCCGGGATGTCGCCAATAAGCTGAATTTGTCAAGTTCATTCGTCCAGCGGACCAAGCAGCGGGAGGGCCTGCGTACATACAAGGTTCAGAAGGCTCCTAACCGCGACGAAAGGCAAAACATGGTGGGGAAGACGCGAGCCCGGAAGCGGTACACCGAAATGCTGACGAAGCCGCATTGCCTGGTCGAAACCTACGCCAAAGCGGACTTTCGTCAGCTGCCGGGCATGTTGTTCTTCTCCGCAGAGGACAAATTCAGCGTTCCGGAGGAGATTCGCAAGCAGAAACTATCCAAGTTTGCCAAAAAGTACATGGTGTGGCAAGCGATCTGCTCTTGCGGAAAGCGGAGCGCCCCCTTCGTGATGACCGGCACGGTAAACGGGCAGGTTTACCTTAAGGAGTGCCTACAGAAGCGCTTACTACCACTATTGAAGCAGCACGAGGGCCCGACCATCTTCTGGCCGGATCTCGCTTCGTGCCACTATTCAAAGAACGTGTTGGAGTGGTACGAAGGCAACGGGGTCACCTTCGTGCCAAAGGAAATGAACCCGCCCAACGCGCCGGAGCTTAGCCCAATAGAGAAATATTGGGCGATTTTGAAGCGGGCCCTCCGGAAGAACCCAAAAGTTGTCAAATCGGAGGCGGACTTCAAGAGAAAATGGATTTCTGTTCAAAAAAAACTACAACCTGACGTTGTACAGAACCTTATGGACGGGGTAAAGAGGAAGGTGCGAGCATACGGGCTTGGGCTCGAAGTATGAATAAAAAGAAAATGCCAAAAGTTGTTTAATAATTTTTATTTTACTGTCTAAAATTTTCAAAAGGATCGGTCTACTGGGAGAATTTCTACAGCGTTTTTTCCGTGATGCAATTTGATGTGACACACCCTTTATTCCTTCACTACTTCTATGTTTTGTTCATTTGGTGAATCAAGAGTTATTTCAAAGCAAAGAAGATATAATCAGAGGAGTTGTTTATTTGATTGACTTATGTGACTCATACGTATAAAAAATGTATCCTGCAGATCCTGGGATGCTGTAGTTTCTAGTTTCGACAAAAACGCGTTTGAAGTTCATTGTTATGGCCGTACCAGGTTAGATATCACATCACTAAAAATGCTATAACTCGGTAAATAATGGGATTTTCGAAAAGTCCTTTCTAGAGTATATTCTTGGATGTCTGAACTACAGAAATATGAAGGAAAAAAATTGATTTTTTTTAAATTTCTAGACTAGAATACTGCCTTAATGAACTTTACAATTGATGGGATTGGATTAAGATTCACTAAGATTGTTATTCTCAATCTTCCTGATTTTTGAAAATCATTCTTGGCAATGCTGCTCAAGTGGATTAATTGTTTCCGCTGGATGCATCATACATTCCTGACCAACTGACATCAATTTCTTATATCGGAAGAATAATCAATCAAACGATCATCTGTGAACTGTGGCCATAAATAGATTAGAATCGCGCCACGATCGATTCTATTTATGCCAATCTAACCCCAAATGCCCGACAGTGATAATCACGATAATATGTAATGTAATCAACTAATAACGTCATTGTAACCCCTATTCAACGGTACCGAACTCAAAAGTGCCTCGGTCCTCTGCGCTGTTCGTATCGGTTATTATCCAAAGTGTAAATCCAGCCTCAGAACAAGGGGTGCTACTCACACGGCAATAAAACTCTAGAGTGGCTTAGACTACGATGCAACTTTGGTATCGTCATCCTCATCACCATCATCATCATCATCGGTGTAATCATCATCGCCACTACTGTTATCCATCGCACTATGCATCGCGATAATCAGTAGCGCTCGTAATCGCCAGGATCCCTCCGAGCTAACGATGGCTTTCCTCGCGCCAGCTGACTCCTGCAGTCGGTCGAAGAGTTTGGCACTTGGAACGTGTAACAGAGAAATAAAAATCAATCAATCCTGATTAAAAACACCCTACCTCTCTGGCCCAACAATAACAGCGGCCCTGCATTGGCACGGCTCGTGGTGCGATTTTAATCTACTGTGCCCAATGTCTCGAGAGATCCCTTCCCCTAGCTTTAGTTTGTTTGTTGGTTATGGTTCATGCTGCATAACTGTTTTTTTTCTCCTCTCGCTGGCAGTGCACGGCTGGAAAGTAACAATACTAGTCTGTGACATCCCAACCCAAAAGGGGGTCGAAACAAACCATAGCGGAACACAACCAACCGACCGACCGACCAGAGTACGGAGTACGGAGTGATTTCGTGAAAATTATGTAGAATCAATTTAAAGCCCAAGAGAGCCATATGGCCTCGTAAAACTATTAGAGTGACGTGGTTAGCGAGGATACATTTCCTGCTTCACGGGTGATGGGTGCGTTCGTTCCTCTGTCTGTCGATTGCAGTGACTTTGGGTGGGTGATTTGGGTTGCAGGAGAGTTACTGAGGGAAAGGGCCGGTATTCACCAACACAAGCAATTGTGTACTTAACAACATTAACATTTAAATTAACTTAAATGTTTCAACTCAACATTTGAATTTACTTTGAGAAAGTGATCGCCGTCTGTTAGATGACTATGTTTTCTGACGTCAATCAAGACGGTCACCTGAATACCAGTCTCAACTAATTCACTTCCACCGATTACCCGTGGAACCTAGTGGAACGGTTTCGCCCTCTTTCACTCACCCCTGCTGATGGCACTTTTCAGCGTGGCGATGATCCTTGCAACGAGGAAAAGCCCCTTGTTTGTATGAAAATATTTTTCTTTGCGTGCGGACTGCACGGTGGTTAGCTTAGCTACGGAAAAAAAATATTCATATCTCCAGTTTTCCATTGCGTCAACCAGTTTCGGCATCCATTTCGCTGGCTCAAACACAGCATACACATCGGGTAGTTTGACTATCCTGCACCCAACCGCATTGTTACTGACGATGATGAAGAAACGATGGCGATGACGATGATGATGATACTCTGTTGATTATTGTTATTACGGGCAAATTTATTCATAAGTTATTACACCCAATGATGCGGTCATATAATATTTACATTTGCCGGCTTCTGCTTCTGCTGCAATCCTGCCGTATGTAGTTGTTCTTTTCCCTGCTCTGGTGTTACGACTGATGTCAGTAATTTTAGTGCTTCGATAAGAGTTATTAGGGTATGCGATGTGCAGTTCGTGAGCATAGCAAGTTTGCGATCGGTGCAAGCGCATATGTTTTATTATGGATGATTGGCAGAAATCTGTTGAAATCTAGCAATAGATTTCCATACGCAAGCGAGTGCAGTATTGTTCATCTCTGATCTCTGAAATCGGCATTGTGACTGACATAAGAGGCGGACTAATCATTCTTATATTATTAGAGCACAAATCGGCCTATACGCTCAAAACATTGTATGCCTCTTCCATCAAGCAGCCAAGCAGACCGAGAGCACATAATCTTCTTTCGGTGTCTTTGCCGCCTGTTCGTGTGAGGTGTTTCATCCCGGCAGCGGCATCAATGACGACGACTACAAATGTATGAACACATTCCGTGGCCACATGGAGCCAAGGTAATCTAAGGCTCGCGTGAAAACGAATCCCGCTGACGAAGCTGGGAGAGAGACGATAGCCGCATCCCCCGAAGAAGGATGACAGTTCGGGGCATTCGAGATTATCCAGCAGGCGCCAAGATTATCTCTGGCGCGTCGATGGCGACCATCATGGTGCTTCGTGTGCAGCAGCGGGTAACGCATTCTTTTCAAACGGATTCTTACCTCGCTGTGTATGTTCGTGTATTACGTGAAATGGGAATATCTTATGCTTAATGCAAACTTGAATTCGAAATAATGTGGAAGTTAAGAATAGCTCACAGACCTGAAATTCTCATAATATATAGATACAGTTGGTCAGAATCTGATCTAGTAAAATTGCGCTTCAATTTATTTTATTGAAGTTCCCAGCACGATGAATATGACTCATCATTCAATAAGTTCGGAGGATGACATAACAAAGAAAATTTCAAAACTATGAAAAAGCAAAGCTCTTTAAACAGAAAAAAATACTGTTAAAGGACTTATCATGGTTTGGAAGGCTAAAAAATATATAAATATAATGAAATTATTTTAGTTTTTTTTCTATTCGCCTTAGAAATCCCTTGAAGTTCATGAAATTTAATTTTCAATATTTATATAGCATTTTAACAAATCGAAATCTTGACAATATTCGGCGTTCCAGTGATACATTTACTGGAATTCCAATGAACTGGCACTATATCATTTGCACATTTACAACCACGATAAATGAGTGAAATGAACAGGGCATCATGCCATACTTGCAATAAAGAACGTAATATTAGGCTGTCAAAAAAGTCCTGCGGTATTTTTTTTGAATTTTCATTTGTTCATAAAATTAGTTACAATCATCTGTTTTAAGTCAAATATGTGCCGTTTGGTTCGATGACTTGTTCCTAACGAGATGCCAACTTCATAATATCCCTGTTATAGAAGCTCGCTTCCTTATTGGCAAAAAACTCGGATAGCCAATTTTCACAGGCCTCTTTTGTGGCTAACTTCTGACTACCTAGCTCGTTCGCCATGGACAAAAACAGGTGTTAGTCACTTGGTGCAAGGTCCGGACTATACGGCGGATGCAAAAGAACCTCCCATCCGAGCTATCGGAGCTTCTGGCGCGTCACCAAAGAAGTGTGTGGCCTGGTGTTGTCCTGATGGAAGACAATGCGGTCTCTGTTTATCAAAGATTGCCTCTTCTTCATGAGTGCTACCTTCAAGCGGTCCAGTTGTTGGCAGTACAGGTCCGAATTGAGCGTTTGGCCATATGGAAGCAGCTCATAATAGATTATTCCTTGACAATCCCACCAAACACACAGCAGAACCTTCCTGGCCGTTAATGAGGGCTTGGCCACCGTCTGAGCCGCTTCAGCGGGCTTCGACCATGACCGTGCCCACTTTTCATCGCCAGTCACCATCCGCTTCAGAAACGGGTCGATTTTGTTGCGATTCAGCAGCGATTCACATGCGTCGATGTGGCACCCATACATCGAGCTTCTTTGTGAATCTAAGCTTCTTCAAATGGTTAATAACGGTTTGATGACTTATCCCCAGCTCTTGGCCGATGCTACGGCTGCTACTATGCCGGTCTTTCTCGGCTAATTCAGCGATTTTGTCGCAATTTTCGACGACAGGCCTTCCGGAGCGTGGCGCATCTTCGACGACCTCTACACCAGAACGAAAACCTTGAAACCATCGTTGTGCGGTGGAAATGGAAACTGTATCGGGTCCATAAACTGCACAAATTTTATTGGCAGCTTGAGATGCATTTTTGCCTTTGTCATAGTAGTACTGTAAAATATGTCGGATTTTCTCTTCATTTTGCTCCATATTTGTGACACTATAACTCACGAACGACTTAACCAAACAAAACACTGTCAAGGACTATATTATAGCGCGCAAAAATACCTTTCCAACAAGCTATAGTATGACTCGATACAATGAATACAACTAGAACTACGCGCTTACAACGACACCTCGCGGAAATACCGCAGGACTTTTTTGACAGTCTAATATATCAAAAATGCATGAATTGACCTAAATTGGGATTTCGCAATTGAATTCGGAAATTGTTACATTCAATCACTGTTTTGATCAATAATCTATCCAATACACTAAAATAATTACTAAGACTAAGCTAACGGTAGTCCTACGTCAACCTTGCAGTTATATCTTAGGTATAACCCAGCCATAGCTTTTATCTCATTTGTTTATTCATTTTGGCTCACTAGCATTTTAGCTGTGACAGAGCCGGATTTTAATCGCGTACATGTTACATGTTTTATCGCATCTATAAATTGGACATTACACATTAGCCATTTAGGCGTAAGAGTATTCCTTCTATTCTTCCATTGTTCAGTTAGACCACTGGACAGTGGAGATAGTTGATATGATCATTGTTGTGTTGTTAATAGCACAACAGCCAGATGATTCATGTAGAGCATTAGCGATCTCCAACGCTAATGATTGTTGCGTGGATGTAGTTATTCTATAACAACACAGAGATGTTCAATTGAGCGCCCTGAGTTTTGAACTCATGATCGATCGCTTAAAAAGCGAACGCGCAATCAATGTAAAGATGTCGAAGTCGTAAACGATGTCGAAAATTTCCTACAATAATAATCAGTTGGATAATTTTTCATAGTACAATTTTTGCTTTTGTGACGTGACAACATCTGACTTTTTGCGGTTTTCGACTGTTCAACATTTTTGTTGTATTTTCAGTTTCGTTTCAAAATATACAAATAAACTTTGGTCTATTATTTGTCAACAAAAGATGAACGTAGTTTTCAGTATATTCAGTTTTTCAAAAAACTCGCAATAACCTTGCAAATATTGGCATGCATTTTGTGACGTGACAACACGCTCTTGGAAAAAAACAAGATCCACAAAGTGTTGTCACGTCACAAAACCAATAAAGTGTATTGGACATAAATTTCACCATATTGTAGCAAGCTATATACTAATTTTTATGTTAGCTACTATCCTGAATACTTCTCACTTTTCTCTGAGATCTTCACTTCCCCTTCCAAAATCTAAGCTATAGGGACAAGTGGTCCTTACCCGACCGGTGGTCTTGAGACTACCCCGCTTTTATCTCAGGGACGGTGCTTCCTACCATTTTTTTCAGTCGTTCCAAATGAAAGCTATCATAATGCTGAACATTTGGTTTTATTGTGACTTTTTTCTTGCTCTCTTCATTCTAGAGTTTTAGCGCCGTTTTTCGTTACCATTGCCTCAAAAACAACGAAAAATATTTTTGACCTGTATGGAAAATGAGTAAATTGTGTTTTTAGAATGCAAAAAATTACGAAATTATGCCATTTTTATGGTTCATGATCTGTGCATCAAAATAAGCTATATGAAATGAATCAATACAGCCATTCCATGTCAAACCGATATAGTGGTTCTCGGATTTTTGTGAAAAGTGGTAGTCCGAAAAATCAAGTTATTTTTTTTCCAAAAATGACTTTTTTCAAGAATTCATAATTGAAACTACTGGACCGATTCAGATGATCGACATATCAAATTAAAGCCAATAAACTAGTCTTCTAGGAATATATACTACACTCCTTGAAAAATTTGATTTTGTTTCTGTATCATTGATTGTATTTGGTTTTTTTATGGTTTACATGGTCTCGAGACAAAGGCGTTATATTTATTTTATACTAGCTCCCCCCCTGAGAGAGGGGGGAGGGGTATCTAACCACCATAGAAACATTCATTGCACCCTAAAGTTTCCATATGCCTAATTTGGTTTAATTTGCTTGATTAATTCTCGGGTAATGCAAAAATTTGTGTTTCATTTGTACGGCAGCCCCCTCTAAGAGAGGGGGAAGGAGTATCTTAACACCATAGAAACATTTATTGCATCCTAAAACCTCCACATGCCAAATTTGGTTTCATTTGCTTGATTAATTCTCGAGTAATGCAGAAATTTGTGTTTCATTTATATGGCAGCCCCCCCTTTGAGTGGGGGAAGGACTGTCTAACCATCATAGAAATATTTATTGCACCCTAAAACTTTCACATGCCAACTTTGGTTTCGTTTGATTGATTAATTTCCGAGTAATGCAAAAAATTGTGTTTCATTTGTATGGCAGCCCCCTCTAAGAGAGGGGGAAGGAGTATCTTATCACCATAGAAACATTTATTGCATCCTAAAACCTCCACATGCCAAATTTGGTTTCATTTGCTTGATTAATTCTCGAGTAATGCAGAAATTTGTGTTTCATTTGTATGGCAGCCCCCCCTTTGAGTGGGGGAAGGACTGTCTAACCATCATAGAAACATTAATTGCACCCTAAAACTTTCACATGCCAACTTTAGTTTCGTTTGCTTGGTTAATTTCCGAGTAATGCAGAAATTTGTGTTTCATTTGTATGGCAGCCCCCCCTTAGAGAGGGGGAGGGGTCTCAAAATATCACGAAAACCTTCCCCGGCCCCAAAAACCCCTACATACCAATTTTCATGTCGATCGGTTCAGTAGTTTCCGAGTCTATAAGAATCAGACAGACAGACAGACATCACTCCATTTTTATATATATAGATTGTTTCTTGCTGAGTTTTTTTACATAACATATCTAAAAATCAGAGAGGCGTTATTTTTGGTTCTTGAGTTATGATTTTTCAAAATTAACCGCTACCGAATTTACAGTATCATCAAATGAAAACTATCATAACGCTGACAATTTGGTTATATGACGTCTTTTTTCTCGTTCTCTTCATTCTTGAGTTTTAGCGCCGTTTTTCGTTTCCATTGCCTCAAAAACAGAGAAAAATATTTTTGACCTGTAAGGGAAGTGTGTTAAATGTTTTTTTAGAATGCAAAAAAATACAAAATCAGCCTATTTTAATTGCACTTGGTCTGTGCATGCAAACAAGCTATATGAATCGAATCTATATTTAGTACACGGCGAGCCGTTATTTAGGAAAAGTCGGGGTCGTCCGATCCCCAGTTTCTACTTCGTAATTATTCAACAAGTTCTTACCATCAATGGCTCGCACAAGGCTGGCTCATCGGGCGACAGGACTCACCGTGGAACGCATTTTTTGATTTCGCTATCAGACCCTTTTGATTAACTCTATGTATTTGCATCTGTGTGTGCATATGCCGTATCAGTGCAAGGGGGTTCCGTTATTTTATGTCTTGACGTCGTCGTTCGACGTTGACGTTGTTGTTGACTTTCAAGCAATACAAAATTTTTGTTGCAAGCAAACAAAATTCAGTTTACCTTTTTTTATTATTCGGATATCACATTGTATCATTAAATAAATAAATACACCCAGGTTTTTTACGCGCATTTTTACCGCGGTTGTTATGCGCGGATTTTCCGATTAAAGCGGGTATTTTATACGAATTTGCAATTAACGCGGTTTTTTTACGCGGATTTGGCAATTAACGTCCATTGGTCCTTTGGTGCATAACCTCATGGAGTGGGTCTTTTATGATTTTGAAACATAGTCATGTGGCAGAACTCAACAATAATATGAGCATTGAATTTTTTTCTCAGCTGAGACGAATAAAGTACTTCTCAACGATTCAATGTCATTCAATGTCATTCAATGTCAAAGTCTACGTAGTTGACTACATATTCCATCTGCCATGCAAGGCGATAAAAGTTTAAAATCACCCCATGTGCTATGAACCATGTTTGCGGTAACAATATCGAAGAGTCATACTTATTCCTGGATTCCATTGGTTGAAATTCGATCGGATTTTACGATATTGTTGTTTTAAAAGCGTAGACACGCTACCCGAAAATACATGATGATTTTCGCTTCACAGGCATGGAACACGAAGGGCAATGTCGTCTTTGTTGAAGTTAATATTCTGTCTACTAACTAAACTAAAATGTGTGTATGAGGTAGTCTTCGCTTCTGTCATTCAACCGTATACATTCAGCTATGTATGGGACCGAATCCGACCGGATTCTGATTAACTGTAATGCCATGACAATGCATTGCGTTTTGGCCAAGCGGTACCAAAGGCTGTGTCGGCGTTGTTCTTAATAGCATCTCGCAAGTAAATGTATTCTTCCTTACGCTGCTTACTTCTGTTTCTACATGCATATATGTAGACCGGAATGTGTTCCTCCAACACGGACTTCAAGACCAAGAAGCCGTGGGGAATCGACTTTGCAAATATAGGCAAAACTTTTTTGTGGATAGGGACCGCGCAATAAAAATCGCCTGAAACGAAACTTCACCGGTAGCTTTAAAACATTGTGTTCGGTACACAATTTGAAAAACACTTTTTTTGATCATTTGATGGAAGGATAGGATTGATTTGAGAAGTGGATAGTTTAGACGCAAATATGCTTTAGTCGCACAGAAATGCATATAAACCATCGAAAAAAACTAAATGGACGATAACTTCGTCAAATATGCTTCTTTTCATATACCGCACAAAAAATCGCACAGAAAAAACCGCACAAAAAAATCTTCTTAAATGGCACTAACGTTCTTAGAGAAACTTCGCCGTCTCAACGTAGTATTAATTGTGTTATTTTTACCAGTACTTAGTTGAGGTTCCTATGCCAAATAACACGCCTTGAATGCATTCTGAGTGCCACCTCTAGAGAATACGCGTGACCACAGTGCAAGTTGGAGAAAATTTCTTTGACGGAAAATTTACCCGACCAGAACGGGAATCGAACCCGAACCCCCGGCATATTAGGTGTGACGCTAACCACTCGGCCACGGGACCACCATGCAAGCTGCGGATACCTAATTCTTGATTGTTCAAGAATGGTTCTGAGTCCATTTCCTTCAAATTCAGTCATATCCTTCTCGCGGTAGCGTACTTTTGTTGTGTTTTCGTAAAGATAATGTCGCGGTCATACGCAAAGAATGCGGTCATGTGCTGTACTCATTTTTATGACTTCCATTCTCCACATACTAACAAACAACTGAAAGAAGCAAACAGAAAAAATAGCAAAAGATTTTTTAGTGCTAAATTTCTCTTTAAAAAAAAGTTACTTGTGACATTTCGAATGAATAATGAATTTATTGCTCGCCAATCTTGTACATCCGGAGTGTAAAGTCTTTCTGGGATATGAATATGTTATTATTGATATGCATTCGGTATTTAGAATATATATTTTTTATGCAGCCCTGAATTTTTAGATTGAAATTATTCATTTAGAATTTGAACTCGGCATCAGAATTGAAATCCGTATTCTGAGAATTTCTTTCGTTCTTTCTATAGATACTCGTTTTTGGACCAAATCCCGAATTAGGAAGATATATGTGGATTTGGACTTTGATTATAAAACTGAATTAAGGCTCACGGTTCTGGAATGTGGAAAACATGGGAACAGAAAATATCATATGTATTGTAGGAAGCTATATCTAGTCTTGAATCTGAAGTATAATCCTGGAATCTAAATCTGGGAATTAAATCAAGAATCCGAATTTGAAATCTGATTTCAAAATCTAGATACAGCATTCAGTATTTGAAATTGATAACGTAGGAATCTGTCGCAACAACCGGGAGTTTAGAATATCCGTACTCTGAATATGAAATCTCACAGTTCAAAAAATATAATCACAAAGTTTATCTTCTGTATGTGTCTAACGAAGTTTTGGTTACGCCAAATGCCCATTACACCCAAAGCTCGCTTTACGGCCTAGATAGGCTCTACGAACATTGGCCGCAAAGCGAAAAGCCGTATAAGGAATCAATTATTTTAATAAACATTCATACAAATTCAATCGGATCGGTTCAAATTGGTAAATAACCATTGGTAAACCATGTTACAGGTTTATCATTCAAATTGAATTTGTAAAACAAATTTCGTTTAAATCAAAAATACCTACATAATAAGTACATACATTTGTACATAAAATAATAACAGGCTAAAAAAACCACCAATAATCTATAAACAAAAATGAAACAACTTCATGTTACATAAAATATTTGTATGTATACTAGAGGCCCAATGAAAATGGTCATCTCGATTTTTCAAACCGGACTTTCTTCAAAATGTTGATTCCTACGAAAAACAACCCTATGCAATATTTCAACTCAATGTTTAGTTCTAGTTTAGTTCCCAGCGTGACTGCTTATCAGCATCTGTTTTTATTAGTCTCCGAAGTAGGGATTGTTAACCGGTATTACCGTTACCGGTTTTACCGGTAATACCGGGTCATTTTTCATTACCGAATTACCGGTAATTTTACAATCAATAACCGATAATTTCAATAATTTTAATTTTTGCACCATAAATAATATTTGCCTTTATGCCGCTTTAAAATATTACTCGAGAATCAAAATAAGATAGAAAAAACATAGCTGGCAGTGTTGCGTCGATCCTACGACCTCCGAGCTTCAGTTCAAAAATCGTTGCTCGATCTAAACACGAGACACAGGATAAGCTTCAGCGATGAAGAACAGACAGCGACGAAGGAATTCGTTGATGCCTTCGAGCCAGTTCTCGTCGCTGTTGAACAGCTGTGCCGGAAGAACTGCACCCTTTATGAAGCTGACGTCGGATTGCAATTAAAATAAAATGTAGATTACGAAAATCAGCTTGAAGCAGCTTGAAGCAGCTTGAGGTACTGATTGAAAGGATTGCAGAAAAATATTTCGTATATGCAGATTTATTCGCGTATATGAATTATAATAAACACAATTAATGATGACTTTGGCTTCTTCTATCAAACGTCACGGATTGCATTGATCAAGCAGACATTTGAAATCGTTCGTGACCTAATGAAATTTAACGATTATGGTATTGGTTCAGTAGCTGGACAACAGGAGGGAAAAATCCATTGGTCGATGCAGAACCTGCAGAATAGTTGAGCACCAAGGAAAAACTTGAACGACGATTGCAGCAATTAAAGGTATCAACGTCCAGCTCAAGCTCAACGTCTTTATTTGATGAAATTTTGATGAAAACGCCCAGACAAGAGTTTTCGTACAGAGGTCATCAGAGGCAAATATATGACAATGGTATTCGATGCTCTTCGTACTGTTCGCCCAACATCGTTTTCCACTTCTGAAAATTTTGTTAAAGAGTTCCGATCTGGATCAGAAGATGACAAAATTAACATTATTTGTGTTCCTAAGTAGTACTTTACCCAACAAACTAAGTAGCAAAAACTTACAATATGTTTTCTTGTAAACTAAAGGGTGTGTCACATCAAATTGCATCACGGAAAAAACGCTGTAGAAATTTAATTTTTAGGAATTATATCTTCAGCTTTCGCTTATAATCAGATAAGAGTGTATAGATCACGTTGGCCATGCTTCACTCTCAATTTTTCGTAAATTTGGAAAAATGTCGTCGAACGAAAAAGAGCGTCGTGAATTAATCCTGTGCACTCATTTCGAGAATCCGGAGTTGTCACATCGGGACATCGGTAAGATGCTGGGAATCGTCCAATCCACGGTCAGCAGAGTACTAAAACGATACTTCGAGAACCTAACCATCGACCGGAAGGTGAAGAACGGAAAAATGGACACACCCTTTAATCATTATTCATTAAAGCCGTTTCTCCAAAAAAAATATTTATTTCAAAGTATTTTTTAACCGGTAATTTACCTGTTTCACCGATAATGAAATTTTCATTACCGAGTAACCATTACCATTATTGAAATTTTGGCACGGTAATGCAATCCCTACTCCGATAACCGTATCGGCGGCATTTTGTCTGAAAAATAATGAAATTATAAAATAAATTTATTACAGAAATGCAGATTAAAAATTTTAAATTTGTGCATACAGACATATGTACTTACGTACTAAAATTGTCGCTAATTGTTTCCAATTTTTGCAGGTAAAACACTCACAGGCAAGTCTAAACCACACACTGAATAAAGCTCGTAAACAAGAGGAAATATAAAATAATTTACATGTAAATATATCGACATCGAAAAAAAAAGTGAAAAAAACGTTACTTTTGTAGTTTTCAAAGCATTGGAAACCTGAATTTTATATGTTCAAGTCAAAGAATGTAATCATGAGATGATTAGAGATGTATTAAGATGAATGGCAAAATTAGACTTCATATATAAAAATTGTTGTTCATTCATCAGGGCTTTATTGGCGCATTGAATTCATATTTCCAGAGAATTTATTATAATGTCCAGTGCGAGCCAAATAAACTGATTAAAGTTATTCTAAACGCTAATATGTATTAATAATAACATCTTACTTCGGACTCGGAATAATAAAAAATATAATGAGAAAAATACATAAAGTGAACTGCGAAAACCTGTTTTCGGTTCCCTTTCTGTATTCAGCTTTAACGTGTATCGAAAACAAATTGCCGAGCTGTTGTTCTAACTTGCTACCGCCGTTTCGAGAAGCCATTCTTGGAAATCATTAGAAATGGATGCTAATGTCTTCGTTCGTGTTTTTGCTCGCAAAGCTGGTCAAATGGTACAAACGACGATCCGCCCCCAAACGTTAAGCTTATTCGCCCGAAAACTATAGAAAAAAACCGGAATAAATCACAATCGCACCCAGACAGTCACGCGTACCGGTCCGTTCGAATTCACCTAGAATCTTGAGATTTTGGAGACACAACAAAGACCTGGAAGCCAACTTATACAAATCTGGCCTTTCAAACCGCATAGTAGAGATACGTTTGCATTAAATTGAAGCGTCGAAGAGGATTTTTCGGAAAAGGGTTATCCGACAACAGAGCGAGCAAGTCACGATCTGCCAAACCAGAAGACAGACACTGCTGACGCTTAGTGATAAAATTATTTATTTTTATTGCCGTTTAACGATTATTGTGGCATAAATTGCCCACAACCGAAATAAATCAATCGGAAATCTTTACAAACGCGAACGATGCCTTCGGCTGATGACAGCGTGCCACTGATGGTCCGTAACTCATTCTACGATGGACGCGGTAGCCGGTTGCTAATGCCCGGTAGGCAGATCCGCTTATTATGCGAGAAGGTCAATAAGATGAAAAAAAAATTCTAGATGGTTATTGCTGCTGTAAATATTTTGACAAACCGGATTGTTGCTAAAAGATTGTTGAAAGTTTGATACAAAGAACAAGGCCATTGTTAATTCAAATAAAAAAGGTTCAAAACTTTCGATCCAGATATGATTCACCCATCATTACAGTGATCGTGCCCTTGTAAAAGTGTTACAATGTCGATGTTTCACCAAACCAACCGAATGTACTCCTACGCAGTGTCCTCTGAACCCTTCGCTCTCGAACCGAAACCAACCAACGGTGATTTAATGATCATCTGGTCTGTCATTTGCGCCTCTCTGTGCTATCCTTTTACGCTACACCTTTCTATTTGAGCAACTGGCCGGAACATCTGATGGTCAATTTGGACGGAGGGTGCCACCAGTAGTCGTGTAGTCGGACTCCGCATCCACATTGAAAGCTGATTTATGTTTACGACTTTTCGACTGACTTCTTCCCTGCCTTTGATGCGACTCTGCGATGATGAACACATTTTTCCAACCCTCATCGTGACGTGTCCACTTCACTTGTTTGCGTTCACCGTAACCCCGTGTAGGCAGGCCACTGGAACTGGACACTGCATATTTCCAGCGGGTTGCATCTGCTTTCCGCAGAAGCGAACACAAACCGGGTGGAATAACATAACTTTCGGTGTATTTATCTAGGCTACATTATTCGGCTTTTTTGTTTACGACCGGACACTTTCCGCCGCAGCCAAAACAGTTATTAAATATGATTCCGGCCGGGAGGGGATGTTCGCTTATCGCCACACACCGAAGGGCTAGGCATTGAAAATAGTTGATGAAACAAGGAAGGAGGAGAAAAGGAAAATAATTTTGTGATTTCCACTCGTCCGGCACTGACCGACCGATATCCTTTGCCCATTTTCATTATCATATTTCCGTGGCGCGATTCGACTATCATGAGTCACGATCTGCGTCATTAGTTCTAGCTCGTCCGAGTCTATAGTCTATAGCGAATCAATAGGTGGGAAAATAGTTATGTAATGGACTGACGAATAGCAGTGTTTAGATGGACTTTGCATTTTTCAGATGGAATGCTCAATATTCGTTTGAATTTTATTACATTGTATTGGGTGTACCGGTAAGTTTCTTCGGTTTTACAACAGATGGCGCAACTTGATTATTATTCCAGTGAATCATATTTCCAGACATTCGTTGGAAAGTTACTGTCATTGCGCATCTTTGTCAGTATGTGTAAAAAAGTTGAAGCGTAAACAACATAGTTTTTTGCTACTTCGAATATGTCGAATTTCGTACCAACGAGAGTGTTTTTGCGGGGAGTGTTACTTTATTACTTCAATATGGAGAAAAAAGCTGCGGAAAGTCATCGCATTTTGGTGGAAGTTTATGGTTACCATGCTCCAACTGAGCGAACGTGTCAGACATGGTTTGCACGGTTTAAAAGTGGTAATTTTGACTTGGAAGACGAAGAACGTTCCGGGCCGCCAAAAAAGTTTGAAGATGAAGAATTGAAGACTTTACTCGATCAAGATTCGTCACAAACGCAACAAGAACTTGCAGATACACTTGGAGAAGCTCAGCGAACCATATGCGATCGTTAAATAACAATGGAAATGATCGGGGAGATAGGGTGCTGTATGAATTGAAGTCACGAGACGTCGAACGCCGTTTTTCACGTGCGAACAACTGTTCCAACGACATAAAAGAAAGGGTTTTTTGAATCGAATCGTTACTGACGATGAAAAGTGGGTTCATTACGACAATCCTAAACGTCGGGCAACGCATGGATACCCCGGCCATGCATCAACATCGACGGTCGCGCGGAATATTCACAATCAGAAGGCTATGCTGTCTATGTGGTGGAACCAGCTGGTTTGGTGTTCTATGAGCTGCTAAAACTGAATGAAACTATTACGGGGGACCTCTACCGACGGCCAAAAAACGAGCAAAGACACGATAAAGTAATTTTGCAGCACGACAATGCTCGGCCGCATGTCGCGAACTCGGTCAAAACATACTTGAAAACGCTGAAATGGGAGTTCCAATCCCACCCGCCGTTTTCCCCAGACATTGCTCCGTCCGATTACTACCTTTTTCGATCGATGCAACATGGCTTGGTTGACCAGCACAATTTGATGAAGTCAATAATTGGATCGATTCGTGGTTAGCCGACATACTGGCCGATTATTTCCGCAAAAAGATCCGTGAATTGCCAGAAAGATGGGAAAAAGGTAAGACTAGCGATGGGCAATACTTTGAATATTAAACTTTTAACCATTTTTGCAGAATAAAGCATAATTTTTGACAAAATTATAGGAGGTTGTGTTCACGACACGACTGCATTGTTGACGTAGAACTACGCTGTAGTTTTATTCAAGTCGCTTGTTTATAACCGCGGATATTATTTTGTAATGCTACGAAAATTTTGAAATGACCATTCTACCAGTTTGGTTGTCCTGAAATGTCTTTTTTATTGTAGAATCATTTGACGATAATTGTTTGATGATTCATTCTTGTGCTCGTAGAACAATACATGCTCGAGATAAGCGCAGCTGTCATCTTTAGATGAGAAAGTTTTGCTACTGGCAAGCGAAACCAAATCACATACAAAATTCCAGAACGACATTTACTTTCTTGGTGACTAAATAAACGAAATAAACTGTATCTGCACGCGAACCCAAATAAATTAATGACTTATTATAACTTATTGAATAACTTGGTATTCCTCAAATTGTTTTTTGGTGCACAACCTTAACACCTGCTTCACCATAGCGTCAGTTCAATGTCAAAGGAACCAACAAAGGCTTTATGATGACAAAAAACAAACAATGTCAACTGCTTGGAAAAAGGCTGAATATTTGCCTCAGCAGAGATTCATTTCTAATACCATAGCGTAAATAATTCCCTCCCGCTATCTCCTCTCCTTGGTTATATTTATCATTACAAATGGGATTTCAGCGTAGCGACCATACACTATTTTTACGTACGGATTATGAAGCACGTACACACATAAATATTCAAATATCGATGGCTTGAAAAAAACTAAATATATACACGCTTATCTCTGTTTTGCGCTCTTCTCAACAGAAGCCATTTCTGTTAATATTGCCAGTCTAGTTTAGCTTAGCTGTCATCCTTTGTGGAGAGAGTTTTCCTACCGTCATGCGAGACCAAATCACTGACAAAATTCCAGAACATTTATTTTCTTGGTGAGCTGACGATAGCCTAGCTTGATTATTGCAATGGCGTCAGTTTGATGTAATGATTGCAATGCCAGAGACATCAGCGAGTGAGTAATTTGGTCCCGTCCACAGCTCAGTCCGAAACGAAGACATGTGATGGCGCAAAACAAGGAAGAACAAGCGATGTTCATTGTTTCGTATCTAGAACGATACTGAAAGTTTGCCTTTCCTTCTTTAAACTTCTTCAGTTCATTCGTCCCTAAACTTCAAAAGGCCTTTGGAAAACTCTACTCTTTCCTCATATTATTCCTCCACCCCCATTGCCTTGAGAAAACCATTCGGTCCCTCGCCGTCCAGCTCGCCCGGCAACGGTGTTGTCCAGTCGGTGTCTTCACGAAGAATGAAGTTTGCCTCAGCAAGATCCACTGTTTATACTTTAGGCAAATCTTTCCCTTCATTCTTATTCTTTTTCATTGTTCACGGAGACTTAACATCTTACGATTTCCCCTTCGTTGCTCGTTATTGATAGCTCTGTTCGGGAAAGCACACAAATGCGCAGAACAAATGTATGAGAAAATGGGAATGCTTCCAATTTTCATCAATTTGAACCATATACAGACTATGGGATTGTAATGTGTAGCACATCAAACAAATCTTAGGGAGTTTCCGATTCGTTTGGTATGTAAATAGCCAAAATCCGTTCACGGCAAAAATAGTTATTAACGTTAACTTTATTTCATAAAAATGTGTGTTTTCTGATTTGGCACCCTTAATGAAAGGCGTAGTTCTATGTCAAAACAAAAAAAAAGGAAGAAACTTACCGGTACGCCTATTATTTTCCAAGTGATTGATAATGTTTGATAATTAATCCTTGATGGGAAAAGGACAATATAAAAACGACTTCTATGATAAACATGATAAACAAGTTTTCAAACCACTGATTCCACTTTATGAGCAAAATGGTTTAAACGTGATGTAAACAAATAAATTGTTTTTTACAGTGCACTTTTTGTATCATACCGCATAAACCAGCGGTACTCAATCTTTTTTTCATATGGGGCAAACACGTGTTAGTCACGATGTCTCGGGTAGTAAAAAATAATAAAGGAGGGTGATGTCCAAGATACGACCGCATTGTTAACATAGAACTACAAAATCATTGCCGGCGATAACAAACATTTTAAAAAAATAAAAAATTAAACTCTTTGATACAAATATTTGATAGTAATAGCAACGGTCAATAAATCAATGATTCCACTGAGTGAGTGTTTTCTGTCAAATTAACTCTAAGCATTAACATGTACTGTTGATGCTCGCTGTCTTGAACACTGAAACTGAAATACTGATCTTCTTGAATATATAAGTAGTTTTTCAGTATCTCTTAGCAAAATAAAATCTCCATCGTAGAACGAAACACCTCAGAAGACGCAGAACGGCAACAGAAAATCCGAACCGAAATTGTTATCAGGTGGCAGCGGAGGCGAGAGCAATTGCATCGGAACAAATTTTCGTGTTCAGTTTATCGTCGGAGAACACAACGCTCAACTCTGAAAAATATCTTATGTTCCTTCTAATTCGGAAAAAAAACAATTGGAAATTGGAGGCGATCTGGCGTAGTGGTAACATTTATACCTCTCACACAGAGATCACGAGTTCAATTCTCACTCCCGACATTCTTCCAAAAATGGAAGTAAAAGTGACGAACCAGCCGAAATGTGTTGAAAGTCACTATAATAGAGAAAAAAAAACAATTGAAATCAAACAAAAAAAATTGAAAAAAATCACAAATTCAATATTTCATTTGGCTACACCCAAACTAGCGTTGGCAGAAAACATTTCATCTTTGGTAGAAAAGATGCCATTTCCTGTGCAATGAGAGTCAAATGCGCAAATAATGAGTTATTTTGAAAGCTTAAAAATGGTTTGTATGTATGCGAGCAGACATCTCTTTCTGTTTTCTTTTCTTTTTTCATTTGGGATTGTGCCAAAAAAAGTCCATACGACGTCAATGGGGATCGAACCAAGGCCGGCTGGAATGCAAAGTTACTTTACACGACCACGGTATCCATATAGCTGCCAGCACTTTTATAAAGGAGCGTTATAATATTACACCTCATCATAAAATGAAGTTGGAAAGTGTTTTCTAAGATGATAAAGAAGAACATGAACGAGAATATATCTTTCTCTGTCTGGGTCGTGTATTTGGCAAACTATACGAAAAGATTTCATATGCGTTCATTTAAATGTGTCACTCGCTCGCCTATTTCACTCGCTCATATTGGCTCTAGCGTATATATTATACAAATGATATACATGTATTGGGGAGTAGAACATTTTCTGTTATCTTTCAGCTCATTTAATGTAATAAATCGGGATGCCAGAACATGTGCTAAAAATTAACTTTGTGTGTAGAAGCGAATGAACTGAGGATGCTTAAAACCTCTATAAATAGAACAAAATCGTTACGCCAATAAGTCCAAACACACTCCTGAATTCATAGAATCTCCATTCTGCCAAAAATTAATCTATAAATAAAAAGGAAGGCCAAATGTGTTGGTAAGCGCAAAACCCGGTGAAGGAATGGTTCAATTTCAGTCATCTATATTTCGTTGTATTCGTTTCTTCCCGTAGATCAATATAGCGGAGAGAAAAATCGGAAAATTGAATTCCCATATGTTATACAATTAACTAAGCGTTGTTAGTCCATTTGATGTTGGCGCTAACGAAATTGTTTTTGTTTTCGAAAGATTAAAAGGATTTTCAGACGGAATAACGCATTCCTATATCTTCTATCTAAATAAACAAACAACCCGAGGAAGGAAGCTTGAAGAATTTTGAGCGAGAATTGTGTCTGAAAATAATTTTATATTATAGGGACGAATTTTTGTAGAAGTACTAGACAATTTTTAGCAAAAGGAAATTGTAAAGGGTCAAAGGGTAATCAATCAATGAAGAGTTCAGTGATTGGACTCACAAACGTTCACTTAGTAAGAAAACGTGGGTGTTTGAAAGTATTCAAATCAAAAAAAAAAAAATGGGTGGGTTATAGCTATGATATAACCGCAAGGTTGACGTGGGACTACCTTAGCTTAGCAATCATTTGATTGTATTGATTGAATTTTAGATTGAATGAAACAATTTCCGAATTCAATTGAATTCAATATATTTGCTTTGTGAGTTAAAAGATTGTATAATGCCATGTGAGGTCAATTCATGCATTTGGATAGATTACGTTCTTCGTTACAAGTAAATTTAATGACAGTCCTTATACGTTTGGTATGATGACATCTTGGTTTTGAAGTCTGTGTTAGACAAACACATTTCAGTCGGACCAAAAATGGCCCCGATTTGCATGTACAGTAGATCCCTGATTATCCGCGGAATAGTCTGGCTAGGTCACCGCGGATCACGAAAATCGCGGATAATGCAATAAATGACTAAAAAAGAGATGCAAACACAATATTTCAGCATAACTATGTTTTATCAATAAAAGAATCATTAAAATATCCATCTATAAGGTTGTGTACACCAGAAGTCAAATAATGTGAAAGTCATGACCAAAACACAAGCACGAAACTCTACCACTCAATGACAAATTTCGGGAAGATCTATAGAATTATTAGGAAACTCGCTTTCGCGGATAATTCGCATCGCGGATCATCCGCTCGCGGATAATCGAGGTTCCACTGTATTTGCAATTCCGAATTCCCCAGACACCTTCATTTATGAGTCTGTAATAGGTAAACACATTTCAGTCGGAATAAAAATGCCCCTGAATTGCATGAATTTGCAATGCCAATTTCCCCAGACACCTTGGTTCTGAAGTTTGTGTTAGAGAAACACATTTCAGTCGGAATAAAAAAGCCCCCGACTTGCATGTATTTGCAATACCAATTTCTCCACGCTCCATGGATTCGAATTCTGTGTTAGGGAAACACATTTCAGTCGGAATAAAAATGCCCCCGACTTGCATGTATTTGCAATGTCAATTTCCGCACGCTCCATGGATTCCAAGTCTGTGTTAGGGAAACACATTTCAGTCAGAACAAAAACACCACCGACTTTCATGTTTCAGCGAATTCCCCAAGGCACATTGATTTTGAAGTCCGTGTTAGGGAAACACAGCTCGGTTGGAACAAAAATACCCCCTACTTGCATGTATATTTGCTAAGCGGATTCCCACAGGTACATTGATTTTGAAGTCTGTGTTCGGGAAACCGTGAATCGGACCAATCAAAACTAGGCAGTTAGGGCGTTTAGATAACGCTTGACATTTCACAGTTATTCAATTGTTTATCTAATGAAAAATAACATTTTATTAATTGCGATAGAAGCGTAGAAATATTCCGTATCATACGTTCGAGTTATAAGCATTTGGAATCTTTCATTTTTTCTTGCATGTTCTGTGTTTATGTTTTCATTTTAGCCCCCCCCCCATATACTCCGGTTAGACGTAGTCCCACGTCAAAATAAATTTGGGGCGGGACGAAGTTCGTCGGGTCAGCTAGTATAAAATATATTTTTAGAATGCATCTAAATTTCTAAAATAATTCTTTAATCGGAAGTTTAATTACCCTGAAAAAGATCGATGGGTTTGCGTTGTTTTGTGGAGACAGCTGAAGATGGTTGATTCATGATTCGGTCTTGTTCTCGCGAGAACAACAAACGTAACGCACTGAGTATGCATCGCGACATTCTTGTCGTACTATTGTGCGGCTCCAAGCGATTATATATTTGCCCGCCACTACCGTTATCTATTCGAAAACGCATAAAATCAACAATTCTTATAATCTCCATGGTATTAAAATTATGCTATGAAAACCGTACGTCCTGTTTAATATTTCGCTTCTGCTTTGGTTCTGCTCTACACTATGCTTGCTTCTTGCATATTCTGAAAATGCATCCTGCAAACTTTCACTGACAGCCAACGACAATCGCTTCGACAAATCCTGACTAAGATGTACTTTCGAGCAGGTAATCATATTTATAGATTTTCATGATTTCAATAGTTTGCTTTCGAAGCAGTTTGAAGCTATTGAAACAAGTTTTTGGGTCAATAAGTAACCAGCATTATTCATACACGTTTTATCTTTCGAATGAAGTGATTGACACACAATTTAGTTCAACTGACAAAGAGGTATTAACGCCCGAATTTTGCACCTCGAGCGTAACGCTCTCGTTTCAGAAATTTAAAGCTTAGACCCCAGTACCGATGCAAATGTGATGCAGAAATACAGAGGCACTATTCACCAGACAGTATGTAAATCGACGTGGTTCCCCACCGAACAAAATTGTATCAGACTGTGCGATATATATATATATCTTTCATTATTCCTTACAATCGAGCAAAACCGCTGTGTGTGACATCAGCATTGAGAAAGCGACTTGAATGATGATGATGATGATGTTTTGAATTATAGACACTTAAAAACTCTCTTCTTGAAAAACAGGAAGTGGGTTATATCTATGGTATACCGCAAGGGTTACGTAGGACTATCGTTGATTTGGAGATCATTTGTTTGAAGTTGAATCTAAATCCATCCTGAATGAATGAATAAATAAATATTTGGGTGACTTCAAAAACGAGAGTGTTACTTTGAAGACTCAAGGTTTTATGCATCCAATATTGGATACAAAAAACCTTGTTCTGAAGAATAATCTTCAGAAGCTTTCCTGTTAACTGCACTTGATTGACAAATCACAAAACCAAATGTATGTGGTCGCAGTATTATATGGAGAGAAAACATTAAAATAAACTCGCTTGAATGTAATTTTCAATTCCAAGGGGAACTGGCAGATTATTTTTCAGCAACGATCATTTCTTTCCAGGTTTCCTCTCGATAACCAGCAAACGAAAAGAGTTGCGCGCGTGTATGTGTGTGTGTGGCGGCTGCTTCTATGTCTTCCCGGGGAACCGTATTTCGATGCTGATACTCTCTTGGTCACCTTCTCTTCTCCTTCTGATCGATCGGCTTTTCTGCGCTCCCTCACAGTTAAAACAAACTGATTGCATTTCAGGTCAGGTCAAGCCAGGTAATGAATCCCTCGATCCCTCGCCGTTCAGCTCGTTCAGTAACGATGTTGTCTTGTCGATGTCCTCAGGCGTCGTGCACAAATTACGTAACGCTAAAAATCCGGATCTTGAACCCCCTCCCCCCCTTACGTAACGGAATTTCCTATCTCTAATAAACAGAAAGTAACGCAACATCTACCCCCTCCCCCCTTATCGCGTTACGTAATTTGTGCACGACGCCTCACGAAAAATGAATGGGTTTCACCACCAGAATATCATTTCAGTATGCTTTTCGTGCGTGATTGAATCGAGAGAAGGTGTAGTTTACGATGGCAATTTGGAAGGCAAACTAGAGGAGAATGAACTCTCTGTGTATGAAAATTTCGGCGACTGAGCAATAATCGATTGAAAATTATATAATTTTGGCGATACGAAACAATTTCCGTTTTTCATGTTATGCATCCATTATTGGATACGAAAATATCCTACTGATGGGAAAGAATAATCTTCAGAAGCTTTCCAGCTAATTACACTTGATTGAAAAATTACGAAATCAAATGTATTTGGTCGCTGTGTTCGCCATATAATTAGAAAACATTAAAATAAACTCTTTCGCATGGATGTATTCTTCAATTCCCAGGGAACTGGCAGATTATTTTTCAGCAACGATTAGATCTTTCCGGAATTTTCTCGATGCTGTATGGCATCCAAACGAAAATTCTTGTTTCAGTTTGGCCTGCAAAAAACTTTTCTAAACTCTAATCCATCAAATTTGGAGCCCTGAAAAGGGCCGTTGATTATATGTTAAGCTAATATAGCACCCTCTCCTTGGATTCGCCGGGCCAGCTGAATGTCCTTGGGCATGATGTGACGCGTTTTACGTGGATAGCACACAAATTTGTATCTTCGAATTAGCCTCCTGCAGCGTCATAACCGCGGAACTTTGGAAGCACAAGTCGGTTTTGAAGTCCTGAGCAATTCCACGATCCAAAAGCTGCAAAGGTAGCTTGTGGATCAGCAATTCGGTCGACTTCCGATAGCGATGAATTTCACGCAAAGTTCCTGGTCGATAGCGATGTGGCTTCTTCACCTATCCTGCGGCTGGTGCGCTTATCCGAGCTGCTTTCGTGTGCCTTACCACTGAAAGACTAACCTGCTATCTGCTTGGTCCCAAACAAACGAGTCGTCACGGTGCGAGAGTAGAGTAAGAAATGAACGAAAGCAAAGGAAGCGTCATTTTATAACCTGTTTTCGAAGCTATCATTAAGCTATTGAAACAATTTTCCGACTCAATAAATAGCAATCATATAACTCTTGGACATTTTATCTTTTGTATGAAATGATTATCACTGTTCCGTTGATCCGAAGCAGAATGAATCACGCTTAAAGAAGGAATGGATTTTTTCTTGGAATTTACTCAGCAAAAATAATGCCCTTTCCCAACACTTAAAAACGACAAACGGTAAACAGTTTCATCAAAGTGATTTCTTCGATATGGGGATATATTCACTACATCATGGCACACAAATTGGTATCTTCGAATAAGCCTCCTGCAGCGTCATAACCGCGGAACTTTGGAAGCGCAAGTCGGTTTTGAAGTCCTGAGCAATTCCACGAACCAAATGCTGCAAAGGTAGCTTGCGGATCAGCAATTCGGTTGACTTCTGATAGCGACGAATTTCATGCGAAGTTCCCGGTCGATAGCGATGTGGCATCTTCACGCTTCCTGCGGCTGGTGCGCTTATCCGAGCTGCTTTCGTGGTGCCTTACCACCGAAGGACTAACGAGCTGTCTGCTTAGTCCCGATGAAACGAGTCCTCACGGTGCGAGAGTAGAGTAAGAAATGAACGAAAGCAAGGGAAGTGTCATTTTATAAAACAAAAAAAGAATCGAATGTAAACCCCACCCTCTTTATTATATAAGCTTACTGTATACTCACGAATATAATAAGGGTGGGATTTAGATTCTATACTTTTATGGTTTATAAAATGACGCTTCCTTTGCTTTCGTTCATTTCTTACTCTACTCTCGCACCGTGAGGACTCGAGCTCGTTAGTCTTTCGCAGACAGCTCGTTAGTCATTCGGTGGTAAGGCACACGAAGTCAGCTCGGATAAGCGCACCAGTAGCAGGATAGGTGGAGAAGCCACATCGCTATCGACCGGGAACTTTGCGTGAAATTCATCGCTATCAGAAGTCGACCGAATTGCTGATCCGCAGCTACCTTTGCAGCATTTGGATCGTGGAATTGCTCAGGACTTCAAAACCGACTTGCGCTTCCAAAGTTCCGCGGCTATGACGCTGCAGGAGGCTTATTCGAAGATACCAATTTGTGTGCTATCCATGCAAAACGCGTCACATCATGCCCAAGGACATCCAGCTGGCCCATCGTATCCGAGGAGAGTGTGCTATATTAGCTTAGCATATAATCAACGGCCCTTTTCAGGGCTCCAAATTTGATGGATTAGAGTACAGAAAAGTTTTTTACAGGCCGAACTGAAAGGAGCATTTAGGGAAAATCGTGGTTTCGATAATAATTCGTTACCGATAGGTGCCATGGATATGGATTTCTTAATGAAGAATATGAAATACATGACATGATGTAGTGAATATATCCGAAGAAATCACTTTGGTGAAACTGCATTATAAAATTATTGTAATTATTGTGTACGAATGCCGCAATCGATAGTCGACTCTAATTTGCGCTGGGTAATTTCCTCGGAGGACTCGATTCCTCCTTTGAACATTAATAATCTCTTTCTGGCAAAACGATGTGGTATGAATCACATTATTTGAATGATAGAATGAAGAAGTTTTCTGCCAATTTCCTTCAACCTCCAAACGTATCTTTCTCCCGTTTGTCGTTTTCGTGTTCGCTAATCCTTTCTCACAACACCCATTTCTCGTTTGAGAAATTGTTGAGTAAACATTGTTTGCCAGTGCGCGTAGAGCGGGAATTCCTAAAGATTCATTGCACCTCTAATAAATTGCCGAAAGACGTGGTCTTACGTTGATCGCACTTGATTGAAAAAATCCAAAACGAAATGTATTTGGTCGCAGCATTATATGAGTAGAAAGCAAATAATCGCTCGAAAATGACTTGATTTTCGCGATGTGAAACATTTTCCGTTTTTCATGTTATGCATCCAATATTGGATACGAAAATTTCCACTGATGGGGAAAAAAAATATTCAGAAGCTTTCCTGTTAATTGCGATTGATTGAAAAATAACAAAACCAAATGTATTTGGTTGCAGTGTTATATGGATAGAAAACATTAAAATAAACTCTTTCGCATGAATGTATTTTTCAATTCCCAGGGGAACTGGCAGATTATTTTTCAGCAACGATGATAGCAACGAGAATTCCGCGCGTGTATGTGTGTGTGTGTGGCGGCTGCTCCGATGTTTCAAGCGGAACCGTGGCATCACTCTCCTCCTGATGGATTCCCTTTTGGCCTTAGGTGCACAAACAGGCTCTTGGTGACACCGTTCATCAGCGTTTTCATGATAAACGAAATTAGCTTCACAACAACAGCGACAACATGCTCCAATCGCTGTTCAATCATAACTGAGTGGGTTTACGAGCGGCACTCGCTTATATACCGATTGGTGATTTCAATAGCCTGTTTTGAAAGCAATTTTAAGACTATTGAAACAAGTAACAAGTATATGACGCGTAGACATTTTATCTTTCAAATGAAGTGTTTATCATACCATTTCGTTCAGTTGTTTAAGAGCTATTAACGCTCAAAATCTCGGTCTCCAGCGTAACGCTTTCGTTCTCGAAACTTTGGTTTTACACCCCGGTATAGAAATGAAAGACGTAGTCCTACGTCAAAAAAAAACTAATTCGGAAAACTTGCTGTCGTCCGGTGGCGAATTGTGAAAACTGTAATTTCAAATCGCGAATGACTTGTTTATACTCAATACGACGGGGTTTAGATTCCAATATTTTCTCTATACACATTGTTGGTCGAACGAATGCTACATTTGTATTTCGAGCGACCGATTTACGCTCGTCTGGTTAGCAGTGATATTTAAATATGATAACGCTGATAACGTTTGCATTAAAAAAATGAACAAAAATTGCCTATTTTTCATAGGTTTACCTTCACACGCACTGACGAAACTACCCATACAGCATCAATCATAGTAACCCATGAGTCAGCAGAAAAGAATTGACAGATCTATCAGTCGAAACTCTAACCGTGATGGCGAAAACAGTGAAGCTACTCCGTTCAGGAGTGTGCGCGTTCAAAGATCAGTACTCCGCCACGTCAAAAACGGACATCGTGCGACACTTTGTGGACGCCGAATACGCCCGTTCCGGCATCTCCAACATCTTGGCACTATTGGACAAAAATCACAGCATCGACAGAAAGCCCGGTTCTGGACGGCCGACGGCCTTAGCGACAAGAAGCTCCAAAGGATACTGAAGAGGAAGATCGAGGGAAAAGTGGCTACATCGCTGCGTGCGCTTGGCTGGGAGGTCATTGCAAATACCTGGCGAACATGGACATACATGTCAGGAAGCGGAAGACCCGTCCACTGGTCTCGGAGCTGCAGGCACTGACGCAGCGGCAGCGGTTGAATAAGATGGTCAAATCGATTTTCTCGGCGAATCGCGACGTGGCGGTGGTGATGGACGACGAGATCTCTCTCACCCTGGATGGCAACGTCTGGCAGGGCACTTCGTATTTTACTTCCCCCACGAAGGAAGTGAGCTCCGAAGTGAAGTTTATTTCACACACCAAGTTCCCCAAGAAGGTTCTGCTGTGGCTGACAATCAGTGAGAGGGGGATGTCAAAGCCGCTCTTCTCTAGCTCCGGACTGGCCGTGAACGGGGAAATTTATAGTACGAGGT